>NC_143014.1:416532516-416855224 GCF_055824585.1 Amblyomma mixtum | reverse complement strand
GCAGAAGCTTTGCGGTGAAAGACGAGGACCGCAACAGCCGCACAAAGGGACAGCAGACAGGCAGTACGACCAACACCTCCACACCACAAAAGAAAAACAAGCGCGAGCACTCGCGGCATGACTCGCGGGCAGGGTTGCCGTTGGGAACATTTTAAAAGGAGCCAAAACTTGAGCTGAAAGTAGTCAAAAGTAGCCATGCCATTTCATCTTAGCTGTCGCGTAAAATAAGATCTTTTGCTCATTAATAAATTGAAGTGTAAAAAAATTGATAAAAATTATTCTTGGCGGTGTTGTCAACACTAAGCTTCAAAGAAATTTTTCGAAACTAAACACCGCTTTACGCATAAACGTAGGCATCCGCTCTCGCTCCCACGTACGTTCCAAGCCAATCCCAATCCATAGCTTGTGGTCATTTCGTTTGGACGTTTGGCAGCAAAGCGCTCTTGTGAATTTTTATTTCTTCAAGCTTTTTGAAGTTTGGTGGCGGCACGCGTGAGTCACCGAGGGGAACCAGGAGGCACTGCTTGCGTAAGTATACATTCTGTCCTTTTTTCCCTTTCATGTTAGTTGTCAGCTAATATTTACTTGTGAACTTGTCAAGAGTGAGGACAATGAGCCCGCCTCGTGTGTCGCCCCTTTATCTAACTTGTCTGTAGGCATCTGTCAGCAGTTGTCTTTTGATTAACTCAGCGGCGCATTGCAAGGTGTAACTGCTTGTAAGGGTTGGGGTAATATGAAGTAACACACACGTACAGGAAGGGAAGCGCTTCTAAATGTCGTGTGTGTTTGTGTGTTCCTTCATCAGGGTGAACGCACTATCCCGGCAAATCTTGTTGGCGCATTGCTTCTGAGAGGGTTTGTTTCTCGGCACATCCTACATTTATGTACGTGTATAGATGATATGATCATGATCGCAATGACAGTCGTCACGTGGTTACGGCGCTCGGCTGCTGACTCGAAATACGCGGGTTCGATCCCGGCTGCGGCGGTCGAATTTCGATGGAGGCGAAATTCTAGAGGCCCGTGTACTGTGCGCGATATCGGTGCACTCTAAAGAACCCCAGGTGGTCGAAATTTCCGGAGCCGTTCTCTGCGGCGCCCCCCATGACCAACCAGTTGCCACGTGCGATGCAGTTGAGTGTTTTTCATCGCCAATTTTTGCTTTTGTGAGGCTAATCGCTTGGTTCAGGCATGCATGTCAGACGTCATAGAGTCGCAGCCTGCATGCCTTGTGCTTGATTGACAAATGCTTCCATGGCAGTGTTGACATTGTTGCGTTGCGAGTCTCCGTGCGATGAGAGAAATGTGACAAGAACAGGATGAATGAACACAATTCTTCTGTACTGCCAGAAGTAATGCTGCTCCTGCCAGTGATCGGTTACAGAAAAAAAATTGAGAGTACTTTTTATTTATGTGTGTCCCTTCCCGCTACTCAGAGCCTTGTATTACAAAGTCTAGATCAGTGTGACTCTACATATAGCGAGTGCTAGTTTCGAGCTCGCTAATTGAACGCACTTGTTTTCTCTCTTCCTCATTTGGTCAATCTTGCGTTTTACTGGTTTCTTTTTTCATCACTATGCTCCTGGTAGACTGCACTCAGTTTGATGTTCAATGCAGTGAAGTTGCACGCCACTATTGCTGGCTGTTATTTGTTTCACATGACAGCAGGCACAGAAATATTGTTTAAATAAGTCCCAAATTGCAGGCGCTCGTGACACTTGTAACTCTCAACTCATGAAAGTTCAGAAGTGCGTTGCGAAGTAGAAAGAGATGGTTGTAAGAGTACCTGTCAGTTGTCATGGTAGTGTGAAGTTTTCGGCACCCAAACAGGCAAGTGCCAGTAGAGAATGGCACAGAGAGTGTCTGGTAAAAATCCTTGTTTGCCCATTAATCTTTTGTTGTGTTTCCTCTGTGCAGCATGTCAAAACCATTCGCTGTGGTGAAGTTTCCTCTTGAGGACGACTGCCTTGCAGTCATTCCTGTCGGATGGCTCACAGAGACAAAAGAAGAGTGCTACTGGCCTGTGGCCAGGAGCTCGGAGGTGACGCGGCTCGCAAAAGCTGAGGCCGAGCCAGCTCTCGGAGGGGAGTGGATGCGTTGCCCAGTGGTCGTCGTTACCACTTGCCATAAGTAGTCTTATTGTAGACATATTGATGGTAGCTTCATCAGCGATTGTAAAGGCCTCTTTGCTAGATTCTGTGAGTCTGCACCTCTGCATGGCTAAATTACGACTAAGAAGTCATGTTGATAACCACCGCTTAGCCAGCTGTCAAAAAGAGGAGCAGAATGAACTGTTAGCTATTGCACTTGTAAGCTGATGAACTACATCTGAAACTCATTGGTGCCTTGTTTTTGAAGACCTGTAGTTCCCAGAATTAGTGCTGCACTCAGTATGCTTAATAATATTTAGTACAGAAAGGTTTAGTATGGTAATTTTTTTTTTTGCATTATGAAACATTTTTTGGCACACAAAAAGCACAGACAAGGAAAGAGCACACAATACAAATGCCAGACATCAATTGATGCTTTGCGTTGTGTGCTCTTTCCTCATCCATTTTTGTTGTGCACTGAGACAGTGTTTCATAATGCAAATTCAGAACCAACTCAACCAGCTGTTTACATTTAGTTCAGTTTGAATTGTTAGCCTGTCGCAGTAGCTGAGTGGTCCATGCTGCTGAGCCGAGGGCCCAGGTTACATCCTGTCTGTGGTGAAATGGAGCAGTGCAGAATGCGCTTGTGCTCTGTAATATCAGTGCATGTTAAACAACCCCATGTGGTCTAAATTAATCTGGAGTCTTCCGCTACGTCATTCTTCATAGCTTAAAGCTGTTAAATCCTAGAAACCAGAATCACACTTTTAATTGTAAATAAAACAATGCCTCTGCCACATGAGTGTTTCACAGGCTTTCAAACTGATAGTCTGTTGGCCTGAGTGTTGCTATACAGGCAGCTGAACGGGCATCAAGTCAGCAAAGCAGCCCTCGGACATATTTTGTAGCGACAATTCTGTTAAGTATGGATACGTGTTTAATTATGAGGAATTATGTGAGTTAGTTTTTGGAACCCATAGTTTGTACGAGATTTTGGTGCATGGTATTGAGGGTGCCTAAGACTGTATGCTGTTTGGCAATTAAATATCTGCTCTCGAAAGTCTGCCAGTTTCCTTTCATAAGGTTTCTGATATAAACAGCAAGCTTCTTGTGGTAAGCGGCCGTGATGGTTAGCAGTCTATGGTTGAGGAAGGAAGGACCCGTGCTCTCACTGTAATGTAAGTTATCAATCGCTCGTACAGCTCTTTTTTGTAAAGTAAGTACTTTCACAAAATTGGTTGAGGTAGTCGTTCCCCAGATCAACAAACAATATTGTACATGCGAAAAGACTAGAGAGAAATAAATTTGTAGTTTGAATTTTCGAGGCAGTATTGTGCGAAATTTATTTAGGATACCAACAGAGCGAGCCATTTTAGTGCAAACGTAGTTTACACGATCTGTCCAGAGTAAATGTTCTTCAAAAATGACTCCAAGGAACATTGTAGAGCTGACACGAGTTATAGGAGCTTGCTCGAAGTGAATTTGGAAGTTGTTCGGAACTTCCTTATTTTTGGCTCTAAACAGTATGTACTTTGTTTTCCTGACATTAAGTTCTAACCTATTTGATTTTAACCAAACAGACAATTGGGATAACCAACTATTGGAGGCTGCTTGCAAAATATTACTATCTTGTCCTGAAAAAAATACGTTAGTATCGTCTGCATAGATTATAATGTTGTCTGCTGGATGAAGGTTGACGATATCATTAATATATAATAAGAACAACGTTGGTCCTAGAACGGAGCCCTGTGGCGCACCAGACACAATCTGACCGATCCCAGATGAAATACCGTTAATGATAGTTGTTTGAGATCGGTTGTCAAGGTAGCTAGCAAAAAAGGTTAAAGGAACACCGCGTATTCCATAACAATGCATTTTTTCAAGCAATATCTTATGGTTAACCGAGTCAAACGCTTTCCTCATATCAAGGAATATGCCAACTGTTAGCAGTTTATTTTCTATGTTTTCAATTAGCTTTTCTTTGATTTCCAGTAAGGCGGCCTCAGTTGTTTTGTTTTTTTGAAATCCATACTGTTGCTTGGAGATGACATGGTTTTTGTCGAGATATTGAGAATGTTTGCAGGATCCTACAAGAGCGCCGAAAAAAAGGTGCGGCGCTACGAGTTCACTTCAGCCCTAGAAAGCTCGGCAGTTTCTGGTAATTGAAATTCTCATATTTCTTTATTGATGAGAAATTATTTTGCATACTCAACAAGACGTTCATGTGCAATTCTTTTTTAGGAAATGAGGGCCACAACGATGTTGTACAGCTGCCGTCACCACGTAAGACATGAATTCTCATTTGTTAAGCCGCCGCGGTGGCTCAGTGGTTACGGCGCTCGGCTGCTGACCCGAAAGACGCGGGTACGATCCCGGCCAAGGCGGTCGAATTTTGATGGAGGCGAAATTCTAGAGGCCCGTGTGCTGTGCGATGTCAGTGCACGTTGAAGAACCCCAGGTGGTCGAAATTTCCGGAGCCCTTCACTACGGCGTCCGTCATAGCCTGAGTTGCCTTTGGATGTTAACCGCCTTAAAACTAAAACACCATTTCTCATTTCTATTTAATGTAAGGTCGACATTGTGTTAGTTTTGATTGGGGATTTATGGTAGTATGCTTGCAAAATCTGGGAAAAAAACTCCACCGTAGCTAATTGCACTTGCAGAGAAATGGAACGTGCTCAGACTTGGCATCAGCTTTTTACATTTGCCATGCTCTCAGATCAGCAGTGATTCTGCCAGTAACCATTTCGTGGCAAACTCTCTTACCCACGTTAACAGTACTGCGAACAGGTTTCTATTCACATGACATATATTCTGCTCTCTGTGTTTGGTTTCGCCATGACAGTTTCTTTTGTGTCCTTAAATGTACCGTATTTTCCAGTGTATAAGACGCACCCGCCATATATGCAGGCTGTAATTGAAAAAGTTGCTATATAAGACGCACCCCAGTTTTCCCAGTTGGGCTAGTGAGGATCAATTAAACACGCTTGCACGACCATCACGAAATTCACCGTACTTGTGAGAAATTCTTAAGCAACGCTAAGTGGTCGAAAAAGGCAACACTCACGCCATTCCTGCCCACGTTTTGGAAAAAAAAGAAAGAAAAACAAAAAAAACTCTCCCACATGTCCATAAGAACATTTTATTTCTACTTAAAACCTTGGAAGTCTTCACCTTCGGATGCGCTATCAAAAAGTTCACCCATTTCTGGTGGCAACGCGACTGAAATATTCTCTTCGCACTACGTACATGGAGCAAACAAAGTGGCAAAGGGTGGCTGAAAAAAGAACGCCGGCTTGTCCTGGCTTGTCTTGACAATGGCGAGAAGCGTGATTGTCGTCATCTTTTGGCATTTCACATTACTTTTGCTTGGGGCCTCCGAAACGGTGGTGTGTTTGTGATCCCGGAAGTCGTCATCCCCGTCGTTTCATGATAAAGTTCACCTAAAAAAAGTTGCGCACGGTGGTCCCCGTATTGAAGTATTAACCGTGTTACAACCGCTTCATTGCTAGTGATATTTTTTCGGTAAAAAAGGCTTGAACATGAACCTGAGTAATTTCTGAACTCTCTAAAAAAAAAAAACGAAAAATTCGCATATAAGACGCACCCTTGTATAGGACGCACCAGCAAGATTTTTGAAAAAAGCCGCGTCTTATACACCGGAAAATACGGTACCAATGCACCATGCTGGTGCATGAGAAATGTAATTATTGAAGTACTATAGACACATATTTAAAAAATTGAAAACTGATTTTTCAGGAAAGAAAGTGGTGCAGTAATTCTCTCGCATTTCGGTGGACATTCATAAGAGAAGGGATAAAGGAGGGAGTGTGAGAAGAAAGGAAGAAGGAGGTGCCGTAGCGCCCTGGGATAATTTCAGCCGACTGGGGATCTTTAACGTGCACTGACATCGCACAGCACACGGGCACCTCTTGCGTTTCGCCTCCATCGAAACGCGCCGCCGCAGTCGGATCACAACGTTCTTTTATGTGTCATAGGTATCTGCATGATGTGACGTTGTTTGTCACGTCAACTACTTGTCATGGAGGTGTCGGTTTTGATGGGTTTTGAATTATGAAGTCTTTGTACAGCCTGTGATTGAAACCAAATTAAAATATCTTTTCGGCCAAAGGAAGTGTTACTATTGCCTGGGGGGCATCTCTATATAACCAGGAATTTGTTTCTGAACTTCGTAATTTTGTGTCTATTGTGTTTTAAAAAGATCACCTGTATGAAAAACAGCCTGGCCATGCAACTGTTCTGTCCCTTCTCCAAAAATATCCTGAAGTAGCATTTCTGCATTCAATTAGGATAGAAATGTGACATTGTGGTTGTACACAGTAGTGTGTTCTGTACTTCCTGGATTGCCATCAATGACGCATGTTCATCTCCAGCCCCGCTGAATCACGCTGGGGAGAGCGTGAACGAAAACAGTGCGCCACCCAGCAAGCTGGAGGGGTCGACAGCTGGGACTGTTGATGGTGAGATTTTCACTTTGTTTACTTTTGTGCAAAAAGAGAAATGCAAGCCAAACATGGGGACACAGTGAGAGGACAGAACAAATGCTGCTTGTCCCGTCTTTTCACTGTGTTCCTTTCTTTTAATTACACTCCTATTTTGTCTAGTATCAAGTGACACAACAAAATATAGAAGCTAGATCTGCTTTGCCTTAAAGAAAAACAGAGCAAATTTTAAATTTCTCATTGTACCTGCTGCTGCCGAGCAGCAGTCAACAGGCCCAGAAAGACCTAGAGAATATACTTATTCAGGAAGATATTTGCACGGAGTTCTCCTCAGTGGCTCTTGAAACGGTGCTAGGAGCACATTTCTAGTTTCAAACTATGTGCTTTGAAAGGGGTCACTCTGAAAATCATCACATGCATTTCTCAAAAACCATTGTATGAACTGAAGTGGTACTGGAATTTACAACCTAGTACTTCCATTGCTTTCTCCTCTTGTGATTCATAGTGGAGTGGTTGTTGTGTGCCCTTCCCAAGAGCTGTATGTTGTGCTTTTGTTGGGTTCTTTTGGATCCTGGCATTTCTGTTGCCTCTCTCGGCCTACATCACCACCAGGAAGCCACTCCTACGAATTGCACTCTACACAGTAGTCCCATGTTCTGTGCATTTGTTTCCTTACCAGCATAATTTGGTCGCTTGGTCGCGGTTGGTCAGCAAGGCCCATATTGTAATTTTTCATTGTCTTTCAAAGTATTTTAAAAGTTTACTGGTTGGAAGTCAATGCAGTGCCTTGGATGCAGCGAAATGTGCTGAAAAAAAATTAATTGCGCTATCACAAAGCTCCCATAAAGGGTGCTGAAGGAGATAAGCAGCCAATAATAGTGGCATGCTCTGAAGGAGGACCTCTTGCTTAGGAAAGAACTGAACAGCCTAACTGCCTTGTGGAGCACATCAGCTGGCTCCTAGTCTTGTCTTGCCTGCAGAAAATGGATGCGTGATAAGAGATAAATGTGACCTTGTTTTATTTCTCAACGGTTTGGGACCTCCTGTGCCTAGCAAGAAACATTTGGTCCACCTCTTTGTTGCATTTCGCTTGTCAGCTAAGGGCTATAATTCCATAAGGGCTATCTTTGTTGCAGTTTTAATGCATTGATCCCTGCCAGCACTTGCAGTTAGAACAGATGTCTACCTCCAGCATTTTGGCCAATGTGGGTTTTGCCGTGAGCAATACTTTCCAAATGGTGCAATGCTATATTAAGGGCACAGGCCTGCTCTGCTTTCTCGCTTCTATTAGCACATGCTTCTCATGACACTGGAAGAATCCATTTGCGACTAACTGCTGCCATCTCTGCCATGGTGCAATAGCAGTGGAAATGCCCATGAAGCAATGTAAAAATTGGCGAAGCTCATAGACTGAGAAGTCCTTTACACAACAAGGCTGCAGGTTCTGTGCTAGCTATCACACATAGAGCAGCTCCATTTCACCTAGGTGTTTGTCAGTGCATGGTGACATTTATGGCATTTAAATTGGGCTAGCAAGGAATAGAACATGAATTAGAAGTGTCCTGGAGGATAAAAACTGGGGGAAGTTTAGGAGCATAGTACAGAGTGTGTTGCTGCCTACTGTTAGCCTCATACTGTTCTTTATTGTACCTCAGTGCGCAAATGATATTATTGCGCCCAGGTTAACCCTGCTCTCACTGAAATTGTTGATTGCTTCAGTTTCAGCTACCCTGCTGAAGCTGATGTGCCTGGTGCTGGAGGTCCGACAGCAGCAGCGCGACTTAATGCAGCGGTTACAAAGGCTGGAGGATCACGTGCTGCTGCGGTCGGACCGGCAGCTGGAGCAGAGGACTCGGCCAGTGTCCCCCTCGCCACCGCCTCCCACCCTTGCACTGCCCGCATTCTCCCCCGAGGAGTTGGACACTGTGGAAGCTGCCGTCCAGGACGACAGCGTGGCTGCTGGACTGGTGATTTAATGTTTCTGATAATTCGTGTCTGGAAAAAATGAATGCCTACTAACGAATTGCATGCATAATGTAATTCCGAGGTTTGTGAAGAAATCTTGAGCTCCAAGAGTATTTGCATGCCGTGCTCTGTGAATAACATGCTCTTCATAGATATAATTCCTACTGTTGTGCTGGAGTGTGCTGTCACAGTGTGTTTTGTTAATGTAAATGTCTTGTTCATGAAAGTTGCTTGCTGATATACACACTGGCTGTTTCAGTGAACATTTTCAGGAATTCCGAAGAATAGGGAGTTCAAAATAGAAAAAATACTTGCAGGTACACACGCACAGTTATGCAGTAAATTATGTCCACCACTGCTGAGAGATCGTTCCTCCAAAAAAAAAATTGTTTTCCCATATCGAACTTGCGCTTCTTTAGGAATTTTTGAGAGTGTTCACTGGAACGCCCTGTCGATTCCTTGTGTGGTGAGATTTACTGTTCGAAGCAAAAGTGGTACGCAATGCCCAGCCGGTAGCAGAGCTTGCAAAAACTGCATCACGTGTCGGGACAGCTGTTAGGGGACTCTCTTTATCTGCTCTTTGGCTCCTATCAATTTGTTGGGCTCAGTAGCAGTGCTGAACATGTGGCGCTCGCAATACAGTCGATCCCGGATATATAGAACCCGGATATATCGAATTATTGCCTATATCGAACAGATGTAGAATCCCCTTGGGAATCTCATGCAAAATTATAGCAAATTTGTTTACGTTTATCGAACTCCTGTGCACCCTATATTTGATATATCGAACTCCGTGCCATGCCGAGCCCCCGCAAGTGCGCTTCTCCCAGTATGCACCACCCTGGAAGTGGGCTTCTTCCACTAGCGCGCGCTCCTGCAAATGGGCTTCTCCTAAGAGTTCACGCGGCGCTGGCCTTGGACAGCTGCGCTTAGTCACGTGATGGGAACTTTGTGGGGGGTGTGAAAGGAAATGGGAATGGCCATAAGGAGCTCCCTAATTTCTGATGCTCACATCGTGGCTGACATCATCGATACCGAGGAAGCGGACCCGAGCAGTGACGAAGATTGTGCGAAGAGGCCCAGCCGCCATGCACTGCGGCTGAACTTGCATCCGCATTCAGCGTCATTCATCGCTGTTGTGGCGCAATGGAGGGCACTGGACTTTCTCATTTGGATACTCTCAACAAGCTTGAGGACAGCTTAATGAACTGCATGGTGCAGAGGAAGAGGCAAGCAAAGCTCACTGACTTTTCTTGCGAAATAAAGCGCGCTAATCGTGGAGTTGTGCTTTCGTTTTTGTGGACTTAAGAGGAATAAATCGGTAAGTTCCCACTTGCTACGATCCCGGGAAATTGTCCGAGATTTGCGCAATTTTAAAATAAGCGTCTAATAGGCATATTTTATATTTCGAATTATTGATATATCGAACTTTTTCGCGATCCCCTTCGAGTTCGATATATCCGGGATCGACTGTATTGCTTACGGCAAGTGCCAGTTGTCACATCATGTTTCAGCCACGCAATGCAAAGAAAATGCCACCTGCGAGACTGCTGTCGCACCAGAGCGTTTAGGCGAGAAGGAGCGCTAAACAGCAAACCAAGCTACTGATGCTGGTTCTGTGCGAAGCATTGCACCTATCACATCTTGTAGTAGCTTGGTATTTGGCGGTGCAGTCACAGGCTTTTTTGGGGCAGTTGCTCTCAGATGGTGTCACTCAATGTCATTCGATGTAGTTTTCCAGAGCTCTGCCGGTGGCCGGTCGTTGCATAACAGACTTGGTTCCAACAAATTTTTTTTCTCAGTCAAATATTTCTGTGATTACATTATTCTTTTACATCGATCAACAGCAAAAAAAAATCCCCTATGCTTTTGTTGCCTGTGGCTGCCTTTCTTCGTATGTGTCTCATAACGAGCCCCTCATTTTCCTTACATTTGTCATTTATTGTTGTGCTGTTTTAATTTAGTTCAGCAGTGGACTTTGTAGCTAACATTAAGGATGTTGTAAGGTCTGTTTTACAGGAAGCTGAGCTTTCGGTTAATATACTGTTGCATGAACTGCTGTGAACACAGCTGGAAGTTGGTCCTCTCTCAGTGCGTCTTTAATTTCGGCTAGGTTTCCCAAATAATGGGGCAGCTTTAACCCACCTCTTCCCTGTCTTTTGCTCACATTATGCACATTTCATTACTTAATCTGCTGCCAAAAACAAGCAACATCGTTTAATTATATGTGGTTGCTAAGCACGCAGCTTTACTCAGGTGCTTGGGGATTTAAATAAGCGCCCTTTGTATAGCATTAATTAGACTGCTCAATTTCAGGGTAGTGAGCCCCGCCATGGTGGCTCAGTGGTTAGGGCACTCGACTGCTGAACCCAAAGACTCGGGTTCAAACCGAGCCGTGATGGCCAGTTTTCCATGGAGGCGAAAAGCAAGGCGCCCGTGTGCAGTGTGATGTCAGTGGCGCATGTTAAAGACCCCACGTGGTCGAAACTTCCGGAGCCCTCCACTATGGTGTCCCTCATCATAGCCTGAGTCACTTTGGAACTTTAAGTTCTACAAACCAAATCAATTTTAGCGTAACGGCTGTGCAGAGAAAACACATCCAGCACATAGATATCTGCAAAAAGCATTATAGTTATAATATAATAATGTCCAAGATGCAAAGCATAATGGGTAGGAGTTGGCCACCTTTGCTTAATCGCTAAAGTTTCCCTGCTCTTAGTAAACTGGGAAAAAAAAGAATGTCCATATTGGTGGTGGTGCTTTCTGCTGGTAGCAACTAGTCAAGCTATTGTATCATACAGAAATTATGCATTATGATTGTAGGTACTCGCATGGGCTGTTGACAGGTAGTCACACAATTGTCTTAGCTATTCGATTCTGCTAAACTAAATGAAATTATAATTGATGTTTGTGCCTAATAGCTTGTGCACCTGTGGTGTTTCTTTTCAGCGAAAGCAGCTGGTCCGCCTGGGGGGCAAGGGCCTGAGGGAGGTGGGCTCCAACATAATGACCGCCATCATGGGGGTGGCTGTACAGAGGATGTACAGCCTCCATGGCCGCAAGGGCAAGTGGTCATTTATTGCCCTGAAGTTATGCAAGGTGGCAACAGGTATGTTGTTGCAGTAGCTTGTAACTGAATTTTAGAAGAGTGGAAGAACATGCACCAGGTTCTGCTGCGCTTTGTTTTCTTTTCTTCTTTTCAGTTGATACTTTACCAGTTTTCTTTTTCATTACAGGTGAATATTTTGTTACTGTTTTTATGGGGGTAGTCATCTGCAGTTTTCTTCCATGTGCATCTGAAGATATATGAGTCAGCAGATGCCTTTCAAAGAAAGCCCTCCCATCAGTCACATCCATCTCTTGTCATGGATCGTAGTCGTGCCTTGTATCTGCCAGCCATTTGTGCTCCCATATGTTAGTAGTGCAAAGTGGTCGACCGTGATGTCGCAGCAGCTTTATACAGTTGGTTAGAAGAGCTTTCAGGTGGATTTTCTCCTCATGTTGTATTTGGATACTGTAGTCCTTTCATTTTGGCACGCACTTTGAGTTAACATGTACTTGTGGCCTTTTCTGTTTTCTCTGTTGCTGAAATAATCTTGATTTCTGTTAACGAGCAAACTTTTTCTGCTGGCCTAAAATGAACGCTTATCTTATGCAGATGCCATCTGTGAGAAGACGGGGGCGGATGTGGTGGAAGCGCAGGGGTTTATTAGGAAGTGGTTGCCAGGTTCGGTGGACCGTGGCGGCGGACGCAAAAGGCGTTTTGCCGAAGCGTTTCTGCCAAGTACCGCTGCCGGCCTGGCAACCACTGCGAGCCCCTGTGCTTCAGCCCCCAGCACAGTGCCCTCCCTTCCCCAAGCGGCCCCCACCTCCCAGAAATCCTCCTCCCGCGCGGCCCTGGCTCCTTCCCAAGGTCCCGCCTCCTGCGCGGCCCTCGCTGCCTCGCAGGACTCGCGCAACCGCGCGTCCCCAGCCACGGTGCCTAATTATTTAATAAATAGTTTCTCAGTTGGATTCTTTCGTTGCCTCATTTTGTTGTGCATGTGTATAGAAGAGATGATTGCAGCTTTGCAATGCCAAAACCCATGGCTTTCCCAATGCGAACATTAACTGGAATGTGAATATTCGCTGAACTGGAAATGCAATGGCATAAACTTCGGGCAAGCGTTAGCAGAAAGGCTGAACAGTGGCCTAATTGTGGTATGTCAAGCCGGTGTTGGTAGAGCAGCTGAAAGTGGGTACAATAGCGGCATGAATGTCGGTTCAGTGTTGGTAGAGCGGTTGAAAGTGGGTACAATAGCGGCATGAATGTCGGTTCAGTGTTGGTAGAGCGGCTGAACAGTGGTCTGATAGTGGCATGAATGTCGGTTCAGTGTTGGTAGAGTGGTTGAAAGTGGGTACAATAGCGGCGTGAATGTCGGTTCAGTGTTGGTAGAGCGGCTGAACAGTGGTCTGAGAGTGGCATGAATGTCGGTTCAGTGTTGGTAGAGCGGCTGAACAGTGGTCTGAGAGTGGCATGAATGTCGGTTCAGTGTTGGTAGAGCGGCTGAACAGTGGTCTGAGAGTGGCATGAATGTCGGTTCAGTGTTGGTAGAGCGGCTGAACAGTGGTCTGATAGTGGCATGAATGTCGGTTCAGTGTTGGTCCGAACATCAGGCCAAGGTTGGAAAAAGTAACTTTTTGCCCCAATGCCGACGTCGGTACGACTTTCGAGCCGGTTTTGACCAGCATTATGCCAGCGTCGGTCCATTGTTGGTGTGCTGCTTGGGGTGATCGTAGAATGAGTATTAGAATGATGGCTGATGACTTGAGCATTCCTCAAACCCAAGTTTTTGAGATCGTGATAGAAAACTTATCCATGAGGAAAGCGTGCGGGAAGTTGGTGCCAGGAGTGTTGTCAGAGGAGGAAAAGGCCAACCGGTAGGATCTTCTTCATGATGTGAATGAGGACCCCGATTTTTTGCCCAGCACAAGGCGGCAACGCTGCCTCAGCCCCCCTACAGCCTCGACTTGGCCCCGCCAGACTTTTTTCTATTCCCGAGAATAAAATCGACGCTCGAGGGGAAACATCACGGATCGGTACAGGTGGTTCAACAGGCCGTGACGAGGGAGCTAAACAGCATTCCTCTCCAGGCGTTCCTGGAGGCGTACGAAAACTGTGAAACTCATTGGCAGCAGCATGTAGGTGCGGAAGTGTGCTACCTTGAAAAATTGTAATCGTTTGTACTATTCTCTTGAATATGTTTAGTTTAAAAAAATGAGTCCTACTACTTTTAGAACAGACCATGTATATATATACAGGGTGTCCCAGCTAACTTGGACCAAGATTTATAAAATAACTAAGCGTTTTTCAGGACTGAAATCGCATGGATGTTGTTAAGGTTTATCTAAAGTTACAGTACCATTTTTTCGCTCCTCCTATTTGAATAATTAGTGGGGATAAATAAATTAACTTTTTAAATATAGCTTGAAACGTTCAGGCGTCAATAGGAAAGTTGTGTAGCTCCACAAATATCGTCCAACCCAGGCACTTCCAACGAGATAGACTTAGCGTCACCGTTTTTATTTGGGAAAAACGAAAGCCCGCGGAGTTTAAAAAATACCACGTGACAGCGCGCTCCGTGCGCCCGGATGCGCCGCGATTACAGCGCTCTCATCCGTGCTTTGTAAGAAATATCACCCGCTTCGGGCCCTTCGTGCTGCCCAAGACAGGGCTTCGCGATGTGCTTCGTTCCAAGATAAGCGGCAGTGGGTACGGACGGGAGTTGAAAGAAAGCGCGGGTGCTGTCTTGCGGCGTAATTCACACGACGTTATCAGGCTTGTTATATGCGTCTTTGCTTGTTGAGATCTTGTTCCCAAATTCAAACTCATGAGATTGTCATCGTTCCTCCGCATGCATTCTGCTAACCTGAGTGTGCAGTTATTGCAGCAGAAACGTGAGCCGCGCTTTCAGCTCCCGCCCGTACCCACTGGCGCTTATCTTGGAACCAAGCACATCGCGAAGCCCTGTCTTGGGCAGCACGAAAGGCCCGAAGCGGGTGATGTTTCTTACAAAGCACGGATGAGAGCCCTGTAATCGCGGCGCATCCGGGCGCACGTAGCGCGCTGTCACGTGGTATTTTTTAAACTCCGTGGGCTTTCGTTTTGCCCGAATAAAAACGAGCACGCTAAGTCTATATCTTTGGAAATGCCTGGGTTGGACGATATTTGTGGAGCTCCACAACTTTCCTATTGATGCCGGAAAGCCTCAAGCTATATTTAAAGAGTTAATTTCTTTACCTCGACTGATTATTCAAATAGGAGGAGCGAAAAAATGGTACTCAAACTTTAGATAAACCTTAACAACATCCACGTGATTTTAATTCTGAAGAGCTCTTAGTTTTTTTATAAACCTTGGTCCAAGTTAGCTGGGACACCCTGTATAATATATATATATATATATATATATATATATATATATATATATATATATATGAGAGAAGCCAAGAGCTACAGAAACCAAGGGGACACAGGCGATTTTTCAAATTATTTATTTTATTTTGTGGTGTTCATCAATTAAGAATATTACTGAATATGTTATCGCTTAAAGCTAATTGATTAGAAAAGCAGAAGATTTGACGGCCGTTGCCGAGCTCAGAGGTAGAGCACCGGACGCGTAATTCGGAGGTCATAGGTTCGGATCCCACCGGCGGCATGTGGTTGTTTTTTGTGCTGCTTTTCTAATCAATTAGCTTTAAGCGATAACATATTCACTAATATTCTAAATCGAATAACAGCACAAAATAAATAAATTAGGAAAAAAATTTACGCTAACTTCGTTAAAACCGTAGATATCGACGATTAAAAATGGTGCTTCTCCTCTTTCTCCCCCAACTCATACTCACCGAAGTGCGCTCCAGGTCCGCGCTTCTGTGTGTGTGTGTGTGTGTGTGTGTGTGTGTGTGTGTGTGTGTGTGTGTGTGTGTGTGTGTGTGTGTGTGTGTGCGTGTGTGTTTGTGCGTGTGTGTTTGTGCGTGCGTGTGTGCGTGTGTGTGTGTGCGTGTGCGTGTGCGCGCGCGCACGCGTGTGTGTGTGTGTGTGTGTGTGTGATGAGGTAATTTGTGGAACATACTGGCGGAGGAGCCTGATTCAGATCAAGTTTACTGTAATATGGGCGAAGCAAAGCGTGAGCAAAGCAAAAGTTTGAGCAAACCTACAGGTTTCATTTGTGTGCCCCCCACAAACACAATAGAGCAGCAAGAGTAGCATGAGGACCGGGCTTAACTGGAAATGCAGAGGAAGCGTGACTGCGAGTCCTGGTTTTAAATACCGTGTCGTAATTCTTTAATATTAAAACTATAGAACTACATTACTGTGTCTTGCATCATACTGCAATGCTGCGTCGACTGAATGTGCTACAAAGTCTAGCATATCTGTTTATTTAGTGTTTATAAAATCTTGCTTTTTTCACTAGAACAGTATATATGCATATCTTGCAAATATCCAAGGAAGGCAAGCAAGGGTGAGTGAATACTGGAAAATTGCAGTGCAGCAGTAACAAGGATGAGATGAGAAGAACGCAAACACAAGCGCTGACTAACAACTGTGCAGTATGCAGAACCTACTAGCCAGTCGCTATGTTTTAAGGATGAGTGAGGTGGAGCGAAGTACGCTGCGCAGCACATTTGCCGCCTAGCGTGCGAATGCTTAGTCAGAAAAATCGCCATGCGAATGAAAAATTCATCATCTAAAGCTTAGCACCAGCTCGGAAACACCATTCACTCAGTGCGAGGCCGTCGTCAGATTTTATTCCCTTCTCTGCATTTTTATGCTTACTTTTGCCTTTAATAAGTGCAACTGTTGGTCTTTTAACTTTTTTCCCGGTCTTTACGAGGTCTTAGTGTGAGTTCATATATGCAAGTGAAAATATGTTATTGGTAGCCTGCAGGCGGTACTAAAAATGATGCTACTGCTAATGATAAGAATTGCCGGGAAAGGAAATGCACCATCTCTTTCACTGTTGGTGCACACTTCACCGACACCGGTGCGGAGAGTCTTGATGAATGGAAACTATTTGGCTTTTTGGGGGGTTACGCATCTTATAGCGACTCAGTATGTATAAGGGAGATAAGACTCTCGACTATCTTGGGTTCTTTGACGTGCGCCGACATCGCGCAGTGTACACGCGCCTTTTGCATTTTGCTTTCATCGAAATTGGGCGAAATGCAGAAGCCCCGCGTGCTGGGCATGTTTGTGCACATTATATAAATACCGCATATACTCTTGAAACATATATAAAACAAGCATAACAAAGAACTTATGAAATGCGGCTTCCGAGTATGACATAACGGCGGCGGAGAGCACGGGACACGACCGACGTGAAGAGTACTGCAGCGCCATCTATTCGCGTCTGGGAAAACAGCCTCACAGCGAACCCGGTTCCCACTACACCTAATTTAGTACAGCATACTTGAGACTATTAACCCGCCGCGGTGGCTCCGTGGTTACGGCTGTCGGCTGCTGCCCCGAAAGACGCGGGTTCGATCCCGGCCGCGGCGGCTGAATTTTGATGAAGGCGAAATTCTAGAGGCCCGTGTATTGTGCGACGTCAGTGCACGTAAAAGAACCCCAGGTGGTCGAAATTTCCGGAGCCCTTCACTACGGCGTCTCTCATAGCCTCAGTTGCTTTGGGACGTTAAACCCTAATAAACTAAACTAAACTTGAGACTATTACGCCATCACCGCAGCTCTTTGTTTACATGGTATTTATTACACTAAAAATGAATTCTATTTACATCAACCATTTACAAAGCTTTTAGGAAACGCCACGAAAGACATCTCAAAAGAAGGAGCAACAGAGCACTAGACGGGAGGTAAGGCTGAGAACGTCAGTAAAAGGGAGTGCCACTACGGTTTAATTTCAGTCGGTACATACGCTTCCCTCAGACGACCAAACATTTGGCAGAAATCTTAACGTACTGATTGTTCGAACTGCCAGGCTATGGAGGTTTGCTCGCAATGTCGTGGTCTCTGTCATCTACAACAAAACGGAGAGTTGAGCTAGTTGGTACATGTTGCTTGGAAAAAACAGCGCTAAGAGGAAGGCCAAAGAAAAGAGTACAACAGGACCGGCGCTGACTATCACCTGAAAGCTTTAATAGAAACAACACGCAATATATACTCCATCGACAACCAAGAGCGCATGCCAACGCCAAAAGCTACAATGATATGTACCCCCATTCTTAATGAAACTAGGATCTTGTACAAGCACAAAGATAAACTAACACGGAAAATCAGTGAAGCCTTTCATATCCAAAAAAAACAGTGCATGACTCGTGCGTGAGCATCCCCTCTGTAACAGTTCATGACTGTGAACTAAAGTATCTTGACCCAGGTGATTGATGTATCATTGTAGCTTTTGGTGCTGCCATGCGCTCTTGGTTGTCGATGGAGTATATATTGCGTGTTGTTTCTAATAAAGCTTTCAGTTGGTACTCAGCGCCGGTCCTATGGTCCTCTTTTCTTTGTCCTTCACCTTAGCGCTGCTTTTTCTAAGCAATCCGTCACCCACCCGCGTTCACGCGTCTTAAACTGCCAGTCTCTCTCGGTGTAGTTTGATAAGGTGGTCTTCATCATCCTCCATCCGTGCTGGTGGAAGCGCCATCCGACGAGCATGCAGCAATCCGCACAAAATGTCGGGAGCTTAGAAGCAGTGAAATTCAGTTAGAAGACAATGCTATCGCAGTGCTATCGGGTAATGGTGATTAAGCGACCTAAAAACTTTCCTCCTTCGTAGTAGATTCTTTGCTTAGCAGTTATTGTAAGTCTTGTGGTACATGCTACTGCATTGCTTGCGGAATGTTCTTAGCGTATTACTTTCCGTACACCGACACAACAACGCACTGACTCATTTTAGCAGTGCATATAGATAACAATGAAATGTTACAAGTGCAGGGCGCATGTATGCAGGCAGTGCGTGCCAGAAGTGAAGCCAGAGTGATATCGTGGGGCTCAACTCGTGACTATCTCGATTTTGTCTCGGGTATTAGCTCGAACAGCTCACACGCCCAAACACACAACAATAAAAGCATCTAGCCTCTCGTCCAACTCTGCCTTTGAGAGCTTCTCTTATATTTTATTACTCAGTAATATTGCCAGAAGTTGTGGACTAGAAAAAAACTACGTGGAAAAAACGAACGAAACTATAAGTGAGGTTGAGGGTGAAGAAGGGTTGGCGATATGTGTGTGAGGGCGAGGGATGGCCAGCCAATTTTGCGAAGAGAGAGTGGTGGAGGGCCGGATAATTTCTCAAAATTAGGGCGAAGGTGAACGAGGACCATGTATTCAAAAGTGACGGTAAGGAAGGAAAATAAAAATGGGGGTATTTTGCACCTCTGGTCGAAAAACAATTATCGCTAGAAAGGTATATAGTGTTGTCTCCGTTGGTGCTGGCAAATGTTGGATGGGCTTGGAACCTCTGCGTACTCGCTGAGCGATGCGGCAGAATCCGATTGTTGGCCGCACGTGACACATGGTCTTGTATTGTGTCAGTGTCGTGTATCTCTGACGCAGCCCAATAAAGGGGAGTATTTTTCCACGCTTGCCGGGGCCAGACGTCGGGTCTCGTCTCTCCACCAAGCACAGGATG
Organism: Amblyomma mixtum; assembly: GCF_055824585.1. Taxonomy (NCBI): domain Eukaryota; kingdom Metazoa; phylum Arthropoda; class Arachnida; order Ixodida; family Ixodidae; genus Amblyomma; species Amblyomma mixtum. Next base: position 416,836,078 of record NC_143014.1, on the reverse strand, counting down.
CACGGTGTCGGTTCGCGTCAAAGGAACGGCACCGAAGCGGCACCGTGACTAGGGCAGGAAGGGTGTGGTGGGGTACCTCAACTATAGACTGGTTCTGAAACCGCGAATGCACACTTTATAGAGGAAAACAAAAAAAGCACTGCATTACAGAACTCAGTACATGAAAGGTCCTTACAGGATGGTCAGCAATTGTTGTCGGAGTCGGCGCTTCTACGCTGTCTTGCTCCATTTCCTGTCGCCATCGTCAGCGCCAGCCTTTTCCGCTCAGGTCGTCTAGCGCCGGAGTCATCTCGTATTCGCAGCGGACGTGCCATGTGTGGCCGTGTGGCGTCCATGCGGAGTCTCGCTTTTGTTCCCTCCATGGAAGGGGATACTCTTCACGTTAGAGACCAGTTCTCACCAGGCTGCAATCCCGTGACGCGGGGGGAGAAGACAGACGAGCGATGTGTTTGTACCTGACTTTTTTCTCCTTCTTCTTTTGCAGGTGTATGGCTCTGGCAGAACCGCACCAATGCGCTCACCTAAGGAGCGTCGAGGGAAGTGCGACCTGCCAGACTCTCTTCAAAGCATCCTCGATCGTGGAATCGGCTGGACACGTCGAGAAGAGCGCCGTGACGTCTAAGAAAACAGTAAGGCTTCCTCCGTATACGTGCATGCGGCGTTATCTTTACATAAAAGTTGAGAGTGACCAACGTATTTATGCGATCAAAAGTTTACGGGACGCGTGTGTGCGGAAAGAAATGATTTTTCAGAGCACTCACGTACTCTAGTCGCCTTAAATGCGCATAACAATACCACGCGGCTGGGTTGGGAGGCGAAGCTACGATTTTTTTTTTCGAAGAACTCGTGTCCCGTAATCTTTTGATCGCGATAGCACGTGCTGGTCCTTCCGGTAAAAGGATAAAGTCGTCGTCGCGTTCTCTGTCCACTAGGTGTTCGTTCGTAGGCTGACGTAGGCAGTCAATATTTTAAGCCATCGATGTCACAAATGAGGGCTTAGATATGTTTTTTTTTTCGGGCACCAGTGGCGGAAATCAACTGCGGCGTTTATTCGCCGGTACTAGAAAAAACCCGGGCTATCTTTTTGGTAGCATTCCTAGGAATATCTGTGGCTTCCGAGTGCGGCTCACTGCCCACTGTGCTCACTGTCACGGGTGTGATCCCCAACTCACATCATCATAGGCCCGAAACTAAAACAGCCTGTACTATCCGTCTCAGTATGAGCTGCAACACTCAAACTCTGTCCAGGGCCCAATTCTCGAAGCACTGCGAGCCCAGAGCTACTGAAAATTCCTGCATATAGCCGTTGATGGAAGAAAAAATTTTGGATTGAATGTTTGTGCTGGTTGGGTGCTGTGTGTGCAAGTCGTCGCAGGCTGTGCGTGTAGCACTAGCAACCAGTCGTTGTTAGTTGCACGCCCAGGTTCACTGCAGTAAATATCTAACGACTTGGCTAAGCCCATAATTGTCTGCGCTTTTAATTTTCAAAACCTGCACTTTACCTATTGCTGTGCGTCCGTCTGCTATGTGGAATCGATGAATACATGTGCATGCATCCCAGGGGGACGAAAACGCGAGCCACTACTGTTCCGGCTAATTCAAAGAACCCCCTCACACTAGGTGGATGAATACAGAACAAGAGGGTTATTATAGGCGGAAAGGTCTCTCCCCTTCTATCCCTTTTGAATTTTCGTATTGCGCGGCCGTTACAATTGCAGCGCGTCCTTGTTTAGTGAGCGACGCCAGGCGTGTTATCTCGGGCGCTATCACCTGCTATGCGATGCCGGTCCCTTCGGCGTCGTGTTCCTTCTTGTTATACTGATGTCGGTGCAGCGACAGACAGGTACGGTGGTGTTTGGTTCTGTTCTCCCGACCTTCTAAATTGCGAATAGCACAATGAGACCCTCAAGGATGCAGCGAGCCCTGCTACCTGCGAACGTTTTCTCGCGCGCCTCCGCTAGTTGCAGCGATTAACTATCATTTAATCCCTGCTGTTGATGAAACAGTCATCGTCTTTCGGCCGAAGACGTGTCGATACATTGTGCGAATTCATTATGCAGCTGTATATTAGCTGAATTTGATTGATTTCGCCAACTATTATTATGGAAAGTGAAGCTCTTGCATGATATTGATTTGTTGTAATTTGTTTTCGTAAATACAAAACAATTTTTGCAATTATCTGGGATTTCAAAAAGCATAGAGCAGGCATTAAATTGCGTACGCTCAGTGTATGGACGGTATGATAGTTCATTAATTTGCTGGAACTCAGTGGGCGCGAAATGATGCTCTGGAAATGTCAGCTGCACCATTTCAGAATTACTTCACACCTCTTCACGATGCACCATAATATGTGCACTGTACGGAATATTCTAACTTGGCAATGTAGCGCCTCGTCTTCGCTGAGGGATAAAAATAAACTTGCTGACAGCGTGCAGATTCCGAGCAGACTGATTATATTCTCCACAAAACAGAAACGAATTCGAAAGGAGAGCGCGGAGGCAACGAGCGAGAGAGGGAGCAGAGCGACTATACGTTTTGATGATGCCGTGCCGTGCAGGTGTGAGGCATCTCAAGTTATCGACGACCGGCGCGGATGCGCGAGGCATCTCGAGTGTCCGACCCACGCCGGCGCGTCCCGTCGCCTCCTCTCCTCGCCCTCTACAAACATGTAGTACATTTCAAGAAGAAATATACTACGTTAAACCCCATAAACTAAACTAAACTACTCAAGAAGAAATACCTCTTTTCGACTGAAAGTAGCGGCAAGGATGTGTCGGTATAAACATTCAAAGTGTGTTCTCTGCTATCCCTACATTGGTCCAGCGGTTCGTTTAGTTGGCCGGCAGCGCGACCGATTTTAAAATGCTACAACAGCAAGGAAAGGGTGTGCGAAAGCCCAAGAAAAGCGCGGCGCGCGCCTGCGCCCCGAGAAGTCGAACACCGAATCACTCCCCGCACCCCCCCCCCCCCCCCTTTCCCTACAGTGAACCCGGCTTCGGGCCAATCCGCGCACGAAGCACATGTCATGGGAACAACCCTTGCGCCTACGAGTTTCGGTCGTCTGTTGCAATGGAGATTAATGTTGACCGTTGTTGCGTCCACCACCAGCTATGAACACACCTGACGGAACAAAATTGAGCTAGAATCTGTAGTATACATGGCCAAGAGGAGGTATAGGAGCTTGCAGAGCCGTGCTTAGCCTGTCTAAGCTTTGCCGTAAGGTCCAGCAGCGCCACGTTCTGCCTTCTGGGGAAACAATGTATTCCAGTGGCAGAAAAATTAGGGCGAGGTCAACTGTAGCGTTGCGGAGCAAATGCGATAGCAATGCACTCTTCTATTCCTCTCTAGGTTGTGTACCAATTTCTACTTCTATTCGCTGATTCTATTCTGGTACAGAGCGCTTCTTTACTTATTTTTGCTCTTTCCGCCTTAGCCATTTTTATATGACCTGAGTCATTCTTAGCCCAGCGTCTCTTTCCTCCTCCACAAAAGTGGAGAGGGTGAGACGCGAGAGGACGAAAGCTGGGAGCGGTGACGACCCCAGGTAGCACCGAACATTAGAATAGTGTTATAAAAATGTTATGTAAGTCGGAGTAATGTTGCACATTGCATAGTAACTTTACATTAACATTAAAAATTAACATATAACGTTATAAGTTACATAGGGAACGTTACTTTCACATTCTAAACAAAAGTTGTTTTAATATAATATTCTAAATTTTATTATAATGTTAGAGTGGCAACTACAAAACAACATTGCAAATATATTTCAAGCATGGATTTCCAGACATTTTCTCACTGTTCTTAGAGTAAAGATGTTTTTCAGCTAACAGTACCTTGTAACCACATCTCTTAGATAGTACTCGCCATAGATTACGTGAAGAGCCCCATTATTTTGTCACAAAACTTTAGTTATTACCCATTCCCCACTGTCACTCATGGGACATCCCGCAGTAGCGAGTACATAAGCTCGGCGGCATGATATCCGTTTGGAGGTGAGTGAATACGAGTTGCTGTGCTGTAGTAGTGGAGTAGTGTAGTGGTGTCGCTCTTGTTGTTGGTTCTTGCTAAGTGTTGTAAGTTGTGTGCCGCCACCACTGGCAGGCCTGCTTCACCATTTTCGAGAAACTTCCATTTATGTTGTCTACAAGTTTCATGAATGTTTGGGGAAGGTTATTCGAACATTTATATGTAACATTACAAAAACATTAGAAAGAAAGGACATTAAGGACATTGAAATAACATTTGAACGTAACAAAAATGTAACATTATCACAATGTTTCGGTGCTACCTGGGACGGCGCGCGCTAAGTTTTAGCTCCAGCAAGGCTCCTATACTATCACGTTATGAGCACCAAGATCTCTAGCTCTAGCGCCTTACCGCACACGGCACCACTCGAATCTTTACTTGCCTCCACGAGAAATGCTTTGGGCTACTCGACTCCATTCGCATTCGACGAATCATGCTCAAAATTTTGGAGACTGTCAGTAACCAGGAGCTGATGAGTAAGCGGCCACCGATGTGGTCGAGCAGGTGTCACTTCAAGGCATGGCAAATAATGGCCGCCCCCAAATCTTGCGCTGCGCTTGCATGTTTTCTTCAAGACTGTACCCGAGCAGAAATCACAGGCGTTCTGAATTTGTAACCGTACTTGAATATAAAAGGTGTTGGCCTACTGGCATAGTCAGGTGCTCTCTACCCTGCTCTGTATCGCGGTGCGTTGTTTCACATTCTCTTGTGTTCAGAGATCAATCCAATTATGTGCAGAATTGTCGTGAGGAGTTCTAAAGTGGGCTCTGACCAACTGCATTTATATGCTCGCAAAACGTGGTCATCTTTTCTGTTGGCATACAACAGCAAATACGCATCATGTGATGTCGCAGAAAGTACCCCCCCCCCCACCCCCACGACTTCTCGCTGACTACAAGACTGTCGACATCCTGCTCCAAAACTGATCATTACTACTGAATGTCATCAGCACGAAGTGATAACAGGCAGTGCTGAATGGGCAAGTGGTGGCACTCTGCCCTGGTGGCTGACTAGTGTGTCCCAGCTAACCTTAGCCAGAGTTTGTAAATATGCCGAGCTCCCTAAGACGGTGGGACTAAATGCATGTTTGTTACTCGCTATTGTATGGCGCAAGTTGCGCTATTTTTTTATTCTGGTTAATTGCATAATTAGTCGAGGTTAATTAACCAGCTTCGCATGCAACGAAGTGTGGCAAAATAAATTTATGCAGAAAGTCCAGGGATGGTCCGAAAAACATACGATTGAAAACTTTCTAGCTTTCCATTTATTAGGTATTAGGTTTTGCCGCTCACTGCAAATCCCCCGAAGTACAAAAAAATACCACCCGACAAGCCTGCTTGCACGCCGCGATTGCGCGACTCTCAAACGTTTCGCCTACAAACGAACTGATCGTTCAACTGGGGGCGCTGCCGCTTAAAACACGACAGGGCAGTGACGGAGACGTGGCTGTGCGATTTGCGCCAGCCTAAGCGATAAGCATCTGCTTATCCTTATAATGAACCCCAGCGAGGGAAGCATGTCGCTGGCGTAAATGGCAGAACCAGTATCCGCGTCGCTGCCCTGCCTTCCTTTAAGCGGAAGCACACCCGGCTAAATGTAGGACGTTTGTAGCTTTGCAATCGCGGTGCCCCAGCCGAAATGTCATGTGGTATTTTTTTGTATTTCGTGGGCATACACCGTTGAAACCGTTGAATCGGTACTTTGGGGATCGGTCTGGAACTTCTCAATTGGAATTTTTAGCCCAACTTCGTCGCTTGCGAGGTTGGTGAATTAAACTCAACTATATATGCAATTAAGCAGAATAAAAGAAGAGTTACTTCAGCCAGCCAAATGCTTGTGTTCGCGTCATCTTAGGGTGCCTAGGCATATTTATAAACCCTGGCTAAAATTAGCTGGAACGCCCTGTATTTGCTTTTCTTTTTTATATTGCGACCTTACCAAAACGATTTATGTACGTTCGGTGAAGTTCACGTAGCCGAAAAGAAAAAAAAAGTACGTTTCAGGCCGGTAAAGCATGCTATGTAGAACTCGCTGGGCGAGTTGGCGCGTAGCTTTCTTGGGGTGGCTTGCATCATGTCTGTTAGAAACATGCTCCTCGAGCACAGAAAGCACTACTTCCATTTGATTCGGCACAGTCAAAGATTGTGAAAAGAGCACTTGCAAACTCGTGCCTAGATTCAGCCTGAACCAAATCATGCGAGCATGAAATGCATACCAGCTTTCATAATCAGATCAGCAGGCTGCTTTCAACCGGTTTCCCCTGCTCGCTCATCACAGCGGTAGCCAAGAACCTTCTCCAGAAGATAAAGAAAGGCAAGCGTAGCTGTGACCTTGAACGCTTTCGGAGTACAAAGCCGTCAGTGGTTCGATACTTGCACAACATAGCCCACAATTTAAAAAATTGGCAAACAGGCATGGTGTTTCGGTGGTTTTTTCGGCCCCCAAAAAAGCTTGCTGGGTTATGCCCCAGGATCACCGAGGAACGAGCCCAGCGAAGCGCATGTATGTAAATGAAACATGCTGAACAGTATGTGAAATGTGATGTACCACGGGCGTGGTCTATCAAATCCAGCTCAAGTGTGGACGCGTGTGTGTCGGCAAAGCTGTATTTATTTATTTATTTAGTAAGGAACCCACAGCGCCGTGGCATTACAGTGTGTGTGTGTGTGGGGGGGGGGGGCAATGTACAAAAAGAAAGCACACATGACACCTCCGCTCGCAGGCAGAGTTACAAGCATAAAGCGTTCGCCATGTACATCTCACTTCAAAAGAACACATCACAATCGCATCACATCATTAAAGAACGAAAAAACGCATCATTTGATGTCAAACTCACAACATCGCTCGGTAGTCTGTTCCATTCTCTAATGGTTTTCGGAAAAAAAAAGACATTTTAAAAAATTCAGTTTTTGCCGCGAATTCGCGGACTTTAAAAACATGGTCAACACGGTTGGATCTATAAAAAGGCTCCTGCACAAACCTTTCGCGTTCAACCCGAACAGTTGAATAATAAACAGCATGAAATAGCTTCAGACGCAACTTCTTTCGGCGCGTGTCAAGCAATTCCCAGTTGAGTGCATCCTTCGTACGCGATGCACTGTAACGAGCCCCGCGAGTGCCAGACACGAAACGAGAGGCAATGTTCTGCACCCTCTCCAACTTATCTTTATCTCTAGCAGTAGGCGGGTCCCAGACAGTGCACGTCCCAAACAGTGCGGGTCCCAGACAGTGCGGTTCCCAGACAGTGCACAGTACCTGCGTCAATGAACGATCAGGGGAGCATGCTCTTCCTATACGAAAAAGATAAGGGGCGAACTTGCCCGCCCATTGCATTTCATGCTCTGGTAGTGAGCCAATGTTCAAAGACATGAATATTCTGGGCAAGAGTAAAAACAAAATAGCCTGCGAACTTTTAGAAGCACTCCACATCAAAGAAAAAGGCGACAATTGTGTTAGCGATACCTCTGTCACCTTATCTGAGAGGGAAAGGAATTTTTTTCGTTGCTTTTTCTGAGCTATGCATGCTTGACACGTCCTCCCCTTCTTTTTTCTTTCTTCTTCCCTCACCCCCTGCTTTATTGCGCCTGTGAATACTGCATATATATGCTGTTGTGGAAGCAATAAATTCAGTTGATAGTTTGCGCTCTATCATCTTCTGCTCTTTCCGTGTACGTTTTTAGTGTGCGCAACGCCATCCCAATAAAAAGTTGGAGACTTATCAATGTTAAACCCAGTGGATGCGAAGCAGCCTTCGTTTTGCATTCTTATTATTAACGTCCTTAGCGTTTGGAGGCATCTTGACCGCATACACGACCGGCGCAGAGACGCTGGCGCGGTTGCGGGCGCAGAGACTGACGCGACAGCGGGCGCGCGCCGATTCATCCCTGGTGTGACGTCACATATCACGTGATGCAGCGATGGTGGCGCCGCCGCCGCGTCGCGCGCGACGGCGCGAACCGAAGCGTGGAGGCCTCCGCCGGGCGACGTCCGACGGCGCGATATGAGGCCCCATCTGCAGCCGGTGTGACGTCATCTCGTGACGCCACATCATGTGATCTCACTTCAAGGTCAATGGTGGCCACCGCCGGGCGTCGCGCGAAGGCCCGAAACCTACGTTAATATGCTTCGCATAAAAGACTGCTAGTCGACTGATAAGCATGGTAATGTATAGGGCATCTGTGCTCCGTGCACTGGGAGAAAACCCACTCATGAGGCAGTGCATACTTTCAGCTTGCGAAACCGAGCGTGCTACTGCACACATTTATGTTGGTTCTTATTATGCCTGCAGTCCATTTCTGTGAGCATATAAGGTTCGCACTCACAAAGTCCGCGGAACAAATGTGATGTTACGTGTGAGCGGTGCTGAACCAACGTGTACCAGTGCGCTGTTTCATCGCGCATGCGGCATCGGAAGGCAGCAACTGTGCAAAAACTCCGTGATTTGTGGGCGCGATTTACAGATTGATGCCGAAATAACAAAGTGAAACGGCAAAACAGCTGAACAAAGAGGTACATTTTGTTGGCATTACAAGCCTGTCTCTTTCGACGCGATTAAGCATGCATCGTTCTCGACACATAAGCCGCACGGGGTAGAGCCCTCAACAACGTACACAGCAAGAACAGCGCATCACTTATTAAACCTCATTTTGAAGGAACCACACAGCTCAAACGGGGAGGGTCGACGAAGGACGAAGATACAAGCGCTGTCCCCCGTCCACTGTACCACCTCGCGCTATGTTACCCTTTCAAAACGAACGCCGCTCCAGTAAACCAACTTGCCACCCGACTCATAAAACGCCTTGGCACTCGTTTACTGCAAAATGAGAGATAGCTGTAGTAGCGACAGCTTGGCTTGATATATATACATATAGCAACAACTTTATTTGTTAGCAAATAAAATGGTGGGTCTGCTGGGCCAATTCGGCCTCTCCAGCTGGCCGCCACTTGCAGTCTGTCGGCGACCTCTACACTGTCGTCGTCGCCCTGGACTGCACACTGGAGTCCGAACTGACAGGAACAGCTTCCCATTGTTCCCAGGAGATCTAACTAGATCTATAGCGGAGGCGGATCCTCCGAACATTCCCAGATGATGTGGTCCCAGATTAAGTGGCAGGCTCGCCGCATAACTGACATAACGGGTTTACCAGATCGGGGAATATGTTGTAGTATGTCCACGGGTCTGGCTGCGACCGCGCCTCCAGCCATCGCCACGTGGTAGCCTGTTCTCTGCTGAGCGAATCGTGCGGAGGAGGCCAGCGCACTCATAGCTATCTGTAGCATTGCGTTATGGCCTGATACGAGCCCAGGGCCTCACTTCGGTGCGCTCCCGTGTCAGAAGCCTCCTCACCTACTCGGCTGACAAAACCTCGAGCGCAGCGGTGAGCGGCTTCTTTACCTGGATCGCCCTCATTGGCCGGGGCCCAGACTAGGTCCTCTTCGCTCCTGTTTTCGGTAACGTTTTTGAAGTTTTATTGGATGTGGCACATGTGTCCCCTCGCAAAATGGCAAAGGGCCACCTTTGAATCGCTAAGAATTATTTCGATATACCGTCGGTCATGGCGTCGAAGAATACTGGACTCGTCAACGCAGCGCCGTGCCGCGGTCGGTGCAACGAAGTCTGTGACCCACCTCGTATGCTGCGCCGAAGCGGTACTAACGGTTGTCGGTGCGCTCCAGGCTGCCCTAGCTGGAGTTCCTTATACTCGCTGTCTGTGAACCGCCGCAGGTGGACATCGGAGACCAGCGTGCACGGCCCTCGGTGGGTTGTTTGGCGGTGTTGCGACCCGGGTAGCATGGCCGGTGACCGGTGATTGGACGAGGAGTATGGGAGACTGGGTTTAGAGGAAGGTAACGAAAACTTTATACACTTATTTACATTATTTACAAAGCAGGACTGAGAATGGCTCTCAGTGGAAGGGCAACGTCTTCGTCAACCGTTGTCGACTGGAGCTAGCAGGCTTCTTTTGGCCACACTCACGGCCGAGTTAAATATCGTCCGGTTTCCCCAGATCCCTGGCTGGGGAATAATGGTCGACGAGCACTGTCCAATCCGATGGACCGAAGGGGACGTTCTTGTTACCGCCCACGGCTGGGCAGGTGCGAGCTTTTCCACTCTCTCTCGCAGTTCGTTCGATGAGAGGGGGAGTTGCCGCCTCATCCAGCCCTGCGGGAAAGGAATCTCCCGAAGTCCTCCAGCAGGTGAATAAACTTGCTTCCCCGCCGATTTCCCAGAACGCGAGTCGGGGCCACAGAATTCTTCAATTATCCGCCAGCGTGACCGGCGCCGGCCCGTAGCCTCCTCTGTGGTCGCCCGGACAATACCTCCGATCAAGGAATTTCGCTGGGGTTATTTCTGACAATGGCCCCTGGCATTCTTGCTACACTAATCCGCTGAGGCTCGGAGGGGCATTCCAAGCATCGCACTTCCCATGGTCGTCGCGGGGTTGTCGGCCTCGATGAATATTCATGGTTGCTACTGGTCTGGCCCACGTGGCTAGAAGTACGGTCACAACAGCTCGTCCGCCGCCAGGTAGAGGCCTCGAAAGGGGTTACAGCTCCTCGCTGTCCTCTGAAGAGGCCGCATCAGCCAGGCAGGTCCTCTGTTTCCTGGGTGATCCAAGGGTCGGTGTCTGCAGGCCAAGGGTCTCAGGTAGAGCATTAGTGGACAAATCTGCACAATGCCCCCACCCCGGCAAGGCAAGAGCACCACCCTTCTCCCGAGTCGTGCCAGGCAAAACAAGAACAAGGCCTCAAGCTGTGCTGCTCAATTTACTCCCCTTTTTGGCTCCCCCCCTCAGGCGGTCTGGTTGGGTGAGCTGCGGGCGATTTAATGCCACCGCATTTTTTTCAATTTTGAAACAGGTTTTGTTCTGGAGAAATTACAGCTGCCGTTGCGATTCACCTACCAACGGCCCTCGATAGATTAGACGAGGAGACAGTAGAGCTCCACTACTATTCACGTACTCTCAAGCGCTAATCTGTGCCTAACAAACAAAATCCACACACTGCAACTCTCCATTCCAAACCTCCAATGGTGTCACACCAAAAAAAAGAAACTCTTTTACGCTGAAAATTAGCAAGCGTCTTTAAGCTACATCATTACGGCCAGAAAACACGAAGTACAAAATCCCGCACAGGCATAAAAGCTCAACACTTCGTTTCCGTTTCTCTGCCGTACATGAATAAAAAAAAACTAACAGCAAATACAAGACGCATGTATTCCTGAAATACCCTTACTTCAGCCGCGCCCGGCGTGGTCGGGCTGCCGTTCTACTAGCTACGGTTTCCAAAAAGCTGCGGGGCTGATTAGTTCCGTCTCTTTGCCACTGGTATGCAAAGCCCGGGCGGCGCTGAAAAAGCTTTACACGAGAGGCTTTCCCCTCTTGGTTCCCTGCATGTCTCGTCTCGGTCTGACCTGCGCATGCTCTATGGCGTCCTTTTGTCTGGCGTTCGCGCTCTTCTTTCTTCAGCAGGCAGCAGGTGTCACATGTCTCATGACAACCCCTGCTCCGGTCCCACAATGGAGCAGGTGGCCTACGCCCTGCATGCTGCGGCCCCCTCCGACTCGCGGGTCTTCTGTGGCGCTCTTTTGTTGGGCGACCTTGCACCCTTCTCCCCCGCACGCCACCCGCGTTACATGCCTTCACGCGTAGCCGTTTTCCGGAAATTTCGCCGGTCGACTTTCTTTTTCGGTCAAAATTTCTCGTGTTGCAAACAAGTGCTAAGCTGCCGGCTCTCGCCTTAGTTGAGTCATCAATTCTCAAAGGCTCATCGTTTCCGCCATTTCTCTCGCGCAGCAAAGCCACTTGAGCTTTCCTCGCAGTGCTAGGCGACGGTCTCTCGGAAAAATCCACCGCTCCTGCGATTTCCTTCGACCACAACTTGTTTTCGGGTGTTCGGTCGCGAGCGGCCGTTGTTCCCTCATCCTTGAGATGACCTCTGTTTTGATGCAGCGCAGATGCGCATTCCTGGCTTACAATCGTTCTTTCAGCTGTGGCCTTCACCGCATGACTGCTTTCTGGTATTGCGGTGCCGTCACTTGTTAGGGTGCCGGCCCTCGCCGCAGCGTCAAAAGCCAACACAGCAATTCCCGGAGGCTCGTCGCGTGCGGAATTTTCCTCGCGTAGGGAAACTACCTGAGCCCTACTGTCAGTGCTAGGTAACGACCTCTCTGAAAATTCGCACGCCTCAGCGATTTGGTCTGAGCTCGGTGCTTTCCTGTCTGGCGTTCTGTCGCGGGCCGCTGCGACTCGGTCGGTTTCTATCTTTAAAGAACTTTTCTCGAGAGTCGAACCAGCTGCATTTTGGTGATATTTTTCGCAGTCTATCTGACCCTGAGCCTCGTCCTTTGCCTCGTCCTTCCCTTTTAAATCGGCATGGCTCTGAGGGATCGATATTGCACTGTGGCACATTTCTTTGTTTCCAGCGAGTTCAACCAAATCATCGCTTGTGCCCTTGTTATGATTGGTAGTGCAACAATCCTTTTGTACTGCCTTTAAATCGACAGGTCCTGCCGCCGTTTCTGCTGAACCGGCACTTCTCTCTACGCTTATACCTGCCTTGTCGTTGCTGTCTTGCGCAACTGTTGTGTCCCTAGCTGCATCTTCACTTTGGCGTTTACACTCCACCATCATACGTATGCCGAAGAAACGGAAGAGGGCACCTTTTGCTATGTCATAGTTGTCGGCATCCTCATCGGACAGTCGCGCTAATACGGCGCTGACCTCACAAGGGAGGATAGCCAGCAACATCCTTGACCATTCGCCCTGATCTAGCTCCTCTTCCGTACAGACTCGCTCAAAATTCTCGAGGAAAGTTCTGAAGCTTTCGCCTCTTCGAAAAGTCCTCAAACGATCTCGAGCCCTTCGCCATTTCAGAAGCTTTCGCGTTTCTCGCTCCGCCTTTGCTGCTTCTGCCTGAACTGCCGCTAGCTTCACCTCCAGTCGCTTCATTTCTCGCGCCACCTCTTCTTTCCTCCTTTGTTCCGCTAATTCCAATTCTTCTTTTCTTTTCTGTTCCTCCAATTCCTCTTTTCTTTTCCGTTCCTCTAACTCCTTTTTTCTTTTCCGTTCCTCTAACTCCTTTTTTCTTTTTCGTTCCTCTAACTCCTCTTTCTTTTTTTGTTCCTCCAATTCCTCTCTTCTTTTGATTTCCTCCCAGTGCTCCACTATCTCCTCATCATCAAAACCAAGGTCCTCTATCGCTTTGACAACCTGCAATTTTTTCATGGTTATCCCACAATGAATCCCTAATTCCCCAGATAAGGAGATCAGGTCCATCTTCCGCAGCTTTCGCCAGTCCATGACCGCCCTTAAATGCTCGGTAATAATGTAATCGCAAGTCTCAAGGATGGTGTTGGTGCAGCGCAAGGTTTAAATCCAAACAGGCTACTGCAACCAATTTACACTACCAGGAAGAACAGCACAAATGCTAAGCCTGGCAACACTCAAGGAGAGAAGGCAATACACTCACCAAAACCGGAGCACGGACACCACGCAGACGATTCCACCGCTGCCAACCAGTTGTTGCGACCCGGGTAGCATGGCCGGTGACCGGTGATTGGACGAGGAGTATGGGAGACTGGGTTTAGAGGAAGGTAACGAAAACTTTATACACTTATTTACATTATTTACAAAGCAGGACTGAGAATGGCTCTCAGTGGAAGGGCAACGTCTTCGTCAACCGTTGTCGACTGGAGCTAGCAGGCTTCTTTTGGCCACACTCACGGCCGAGTTAAATATCGTCCGGTTTCCCCAGATCCCTGGCTGGGGAATAATGGTCGACGAGCACTGTCCAATCCGATGGACCGAAGGGGACGTTCTTGTTACCGCCCACGGCTGGGCAGGTGCGAGCTTTTCCACTCTCTCTCGCAGTTCGTTCGATGAGAGGGGGAGTTGCCGCCTCATCCAGCCCTGCGGGAAAGGAATCTCCCGAAGTCCTCCAGCAGGTGAATAAACTTGCTTCCCCGCCGATTTCCCAGAACGCGAGTCGGGGCCACAGAATTCTTCAATTATCCGCCAGCGTGACCGGCGCCGGCCCGTAGCCTCCTCTGTGGTCGCCCGGACAATACCTCCGATCAAGGAATTTCGCTGGGGTTATTTCTGACAATGGCCCCTGGCATTCTTGCTACACTAATCCGCTGAGGCTCGGAGGGGCATTCCAAGCATCCCACTTCCCATGGTCGTCGCGGGGTTGTCGGCCTCGATGAATATTCATGGTTGCTACTGGTCTGGCCCACGTGGCTAGAAGTACGGTCACAACAGCGGGAAGCCTATCTCTCCGCAGGCGCTCTTGGGCGACGGCTATCCGCGCCGCAACTCGCCCTGTAGCCCGCTTCCACTTCGCAAAGTTCAGGCCGTGCATCGTACGGTCCTGCAAGGTGCGAGCGCGTGAAACTAATAATAGCAGCTATTCTTCATCGTGGTAATAAACTATTCCCATCTGGACAGTTATAGCGACCATGAACCGATAGTTATTGAGGTAAGGAAAAGCGCGTTATGTCAGTTATGCGGCGAGCCTGCCACTTTGGACCACATAATCTGGGACTGTTCGGAGGATCCGCCTCCGCTATAGATCTAGTTAGATCTCCTCAGAACAATGGGAAACTGTTCCCGTCAGTTGGGACTCCGGCGTGCAGTCCAGGGCGACGACGACAGTGTAGATGTCGCCGACAGACTACAACTGCCGGCCAGCTGGAGAGGCCGAATTGACCCTGCAGACCCGCCATTTTAATTGCTAACAAATAAGGTCACTTATATTTGAGAGAAGCCAAGAGCTACAGAAACCAAGGGGACACAGGTGATTTTTCAAATTATTTATTTTATTTTGTGGTGTTGATCAATTACGAATTTTACTGAATATGTTATCGCTTAAAGCTAATTGATTAGAAAAGGAGAAGAAAAAACAACCACATGCCGCCGGTAGGAACCGAACCCACGACCTCAACCAACCCCGAAAGCAGAAGATTTGACGGCCGTTGCCGTAGCTCAGAGGTAGAGCACCGGACGCGTATTTCGGTGGTCGTGGGTTCGGTCCCCACCGGCGGCATGTGGTTGTTTTTTCTTCTGCTTTTTTATTCAATAAGCTTTAAGCGATAACATATTCAGTAATATTCTAAATTGAAGCACACCACAAAATAAAATAAATAATTAAAAAGATCCCCTGTGTCCCTTAGTTTCTGTGGCTGTTGGCTTCTCTCATATTTATAACGAGCCCCTCATTCCCCTCGCTTGTTTGCTTAATTTCTTAGCGAGGGCGTCGGTTCTGGCTGCCTTGACGTCATAAGAAGCTTAAGAGAGTTCTCAGACAGCTTCCACCCTCGCCGTTCGATGACGTTCTACGTCACATCAGCGGTAACTCAGGACGTATTATGTCCGTAGATATTGGCGATGAAAAATGGTGCTTCTCCTCTTTCTTCCCCAACTCATACTCACCGACGCGCAAGAAAAGAAAAGTCCGAAGTGCACTCATGTCCGCGCTTCTTTGTGCGCGTGTGTGTGCACGCCTGTGTGTGTGTGCGCGTGTGCGTGAGTATGTTCGTTCGTGTGTGTGCGTGCGTGCGCGTGTGTTTGTGCGCGTGTGCATGTGCATGTGTGTGTGTGCCTGAGTGCGTGTGCGCCAGTGTGTGCTTGCCTGTGTGCGCGTGTGCTTGTGTTATTAACCCGGTACCCCATTCGTAAATGCGATGGCAGCTTGACCGCAATGTCGCCTGTCCGCCCGCGACGGAAGAGCAAGTTTTAGAAATTGAAATACAACCGCAGTTTGCGCGTTTTATGAACCGGCACCTTTCCACGTGGTTCGCGGTGGACAGCAACACGTGTATTAAGGCGTAAGCGTTTCTTGGCTCATGATTGACGTGGACGGAAGTTGCAGACAGAAGCCTGTGGACGGAAGTTTTCCGCCCGAACTGTCAATCGCAAGTTGTGTGATAGATAGATTGTGAAAGTTGAGTAAGCAGCAGTTGATAAGCAAGATATAAGTAATGAAATTGAAGACCCCCAAAATAAAAAAATAAATATGAATAAATGGTGATAATAAACAAAAATGAAATATAAAAATAAAAATAACAAAAACTAGAAAGGAAAGTAAAGATATAAATAAAGAGAAAAATAAAGGGTGAAAGCGAGGAAAGGGAATGGCTTTCGCATTTCCGCTTTTAAGCAGACTTAAGTGCAATCCTGTAATTTCTTGCCGAGCGTTTAACATGCGTGTTCAGAACGCTATCCTCCAGGTACTAATGGCCAGTGATGCTATTGTTTAGGACGCAGTGCAAGGAGGGAAAAGAAAAATTATGAGAACGGCTTTTGCGCGGTCTGGACCGATGTCCAGTCTGTAAAAACCACACCAGTGGTTTCTTACGGCACGGTGACAGGGCTTTTAACCGGTTTGCGGTATTTCTTGCTCAGATTCTGAGTGTCACCAGTCTGCAAACCCAATTGAAAGGTTTTTGAAATGTTTTGGACCAAAAACTTTTTACACAACAGCTTTGTGTAGTTACTGCAGAAAAGTTAACACAAAATACTACAAAACAACAGAAAAATTTGTCGTTACGAGAAAAGTGCAAAATATTTCGTATTTTTCCCACGATTCGGATGTTCATTGCCGACTGTGTCGTTTCATTGCCGTCAACGACTAACACTGAATCATTCGCGGCTTACGCTTTACATACAAAAAACTGCCTGCTGACTCTAGTGTAGGAGCCAGAGCCTCGCTGAGTACAACTGTAACA
Organism: Amblyomma mixtum; assembly: GCF_055824585.1. Classification (NCBI taxonomy): domain Eukaryota; kingdom Metazoa; phylum Arthropoda; class Arachnida; order Ixodida; family Ixodidae; genus Amblyomma; species Amblyomma mixtum. The sequence goes on along the minus strand of NC_143014.1, from coordinate 416,819,322 downwards.
TATTATCAGCATGATGAAGTGCAATATTTTCAAGCAGTGCTGACTGCAGTCCGGCGAGAGGGAAACAGAGAGAATAGCTTCCAAACGAAACTTTTTGTTTGGGCTGACTTGCGCCTACAATGAACAGAATGACTTGGTGGTGGCGTGGAAAGAGAAATTTATTTTTTCTAATGTCAACAAAAAATACAAAAATACAAAGCAAAACTGCTGAACTCAAAGTTCTGATCTTTCAAGCACATGCGCAGTGCCGCTGCACTGCGCACGTCAGTAAGGCAGTAAGAAAGCCGACACTCGACCACCGCGCAGGACGATGAAGTATGTCGACCATTTGCGCAAAAACTCAGCCTCGCTCATTGACAGAGCGTCCACGCATTCTTGTTCAAAGAGGCGCGTGCGGAGGCGCTGCAACATTGGAAACATTGTTCTTTGCGGACGCCCATTTAAGGAAGCCACTCCACGCTGCCGCCACCAAACGAACATGCGCCGCCGCGGTGGCTCAGTGGTTATGGTGCTCGGCTGCTGACCCAAAAGACGCGGGTTCGATCCCGGCCGCGGCGGCTAGAATTTCTTAGTGGGAGAAATTCTAGAGGCCCGTGTACTGTGCGATGTCCGTGCACGTTAAAGAACCCCAGGTGGTCGAAATTTCCGGAGCCCTTCACTACGGCGTCTCTCATAGCCTCAGTCGCTTTGGGACGTTAAACCCCATAAAACAAACGAAACAAAACGAACATGCCGACACACAAGAGCATATTTTTAAACACTTCGGGTGAACTAGTGCGCGCTTCCAGGCGGATGAAAAACATGCGTGACACTAATATCCAAAAGGTGCGCGCAGCTACTCACTCAAACATTGCGTGCTGCGAAGTTTCAAGGACATCGCACTGCGGGCATCGGCCGGAGGCCGCCACGCCCCACGCCGCAAGGCGGCCTCTTGTGGGCAGGACCCGCCAGCCTAGCAGCCAGCCAAAGTCCCTGACATCTGCAGGAAGCTCAGCTGAGGTCAGTTGGCGCCAGCGTGCCCGTCTCGTTTTCTGGAGTTGTTCGCGGGTCAGCTCAGCGACCGTTAGTGCTTCACACATCCTGGAGGGCGTGGTTTCATCAACATCCAGATCGGGCACGCTGGCAGTCAACGACGCCAGTGTGCGACGCACGTTAACGAAAAATTCCGGCGGCTGCTCGGCTGCAGGCCCAACCATGTGTTGTGTAAAAAGCACGTTACGCGCTGTACCCAGAAAGTATGCGAGGAGTGTTCTCCCTGGATAGTCACGATTGCGTACAAGATATCGTACTCCTCGCAAGGCGAGCACATTACACATGGTGCGGATGCAAGGTATACTGAACCCACCCATGTAGGTTGGAAGGCGCATAAACAACCGTGACACAAGTTCGGTTTTCTCCGCCCAAACGAAAGAGCCACAGGCCGTGGTTAGCCTGCGAGCAAACGTACGCGGCGGATTTGCGACGCGGGCGACAAAAAAACATGCGGCTAGGACTGTGGACTTCTCTATATAGCTGCGCTCTGCTATTGAAAGCCGGAAAGTTGACGCCACCGAGAGGCGTTTCTCAGCATTCGTGCGGAGGTTAGTCCATGTTTCGCGGGCTACTTCTCCGCTGGCGAGGAATACTACTCCCAGGACTTTCACTCCCTGCACCCTGCGTAGCAACTGGCGTGTTCGGTGGTCGTCGAGCAGAATGTCCGTCGCTCTCGGCCGCGCTCTCTTTAAAGGGATACTGAAGCAAAACCTTAAAATTGAACAAAAACACTGAAAATAGATTCTCAGAATGCGATTACGCCTAAATCTAGTCGTCACTGGCCGGCGTGACTGGCGCCCGGCCAGTCACGCGGGCCTCAAGTTCAGTCATGACAGCACTGACAACGCACAGTACACGGGCGTGTTTGTATTTTGCGTCCATCAAAATACAATCGGCGCGGCACGGATAGAGCCCGTGACCTTGGGATCAGCAGCCGAACGACAAAGCCACTGAGCCACCGTGGGAAGTGCTGTTCAGTTGTGTTGACATGTGGGGTTGAAAGAGTCAACGTTAAGGAAGTAGGTAATTTCCTTTCATTGCTAAAAGTTAACGAGCTTACATCTTTTGTCAACATCGCAGAACTTAGCAAATACTGACAGTGGCAAACAGACAGTTTTCCGGTCGCTAGTGCACCAGTAACAAAAAAAGGAAAGGGAAACGCGGAATGAGATCTCTGTTTCGAAAAGGTCGCAATGTGCAGCAGCGAGTTACTGCAAATAAGATCAACTTATGCGCAAAAAAAAAGAAAAAGAATCATCGATTCGTGTTTGCGAAATGGTTTATTTAAGAATAAAGTCTGGCTAGTTGATGCTTTTGATTCACAGACTGCGACATATTACTAGTGCTAAAACACACACAAAGACAGCGAGCAGAAAGAGCGTCGCGCGTCTGTCCTGTGTTTTTCTGCTCGATGTTCTTTGCGTGTATTTTAAAGCTTGTATTATGTCGCGGTCTGTGAGTGCTTAATTTGTGGCAAAGAACGCCATTTGAACCGTTGCACTTCTGCTTCGAAGCTTACATCAGCCCATCGGAAAAGGAGATGACAGCAAAATTACCATGTTATGCTCTACACAGCAAAGATTATCATAAAAATTCGAGCGGACTATACCCAAACAACATACCGGCTTCGTATCCTATAGGATTTTCTTTTCTACACCGAATTGTACGCAGCGGTCAACCAGTGAGATGCGCGCTCAGTTCCCATTCCAGAGATCATGAGTACGATTACTGCTATATTCATGCCTGGCAGTTCCTGTTTCGTTTACGGTCAGAGTCATGCACGGAGCCACCCAGGCAAATCAAATTTCACGACAGGAGTGGCAGTCAGTCCTGAACGTCTGTTTGAAGAGCGCCCATATTTGAATATTCCGCTTCATCAGTGATTACGTTTCCACGACGGCCGTAGTTGACCTCGCGAACAAAGTGACATGCATAGAGAGCCTTACGCATCGCTCTTTCTTTGTTAGCGTTACACGCAGCGACCGAAGGCGTATCGGTTGTGGAACGGATGACTCTCGCTTCGCTAAGCGCCGCCATGTTTCCACGCCTTCAGAGGGGCAGACTGGGGACCGCTAAGGAGCTAGGTAGAAGCCCCACTAGACTAGCGAAAATTCTCCCGCTTTTTAGTTATTTCAGTGCAAAAGTAAATTAAGCCACGCTTTGTGCAACCAGCAGAAAGGTTTCTCGGCCCCATCGACAGCGCAAGGGTCCTTGTGCACTCTAAAACGCGTCGTGCGCTGAACCGACGAACTGGTTGAGACGGCGACAAGCGGCTCGCAGCCGACGCGCTAATACAGCGGGCGACAACGAGGCTATGCTCGGAGGCTGGATGGCGAATACTCGTGCCGAAAGCTACGCGCTGGGACGTTCGCCTTTCATTCCGGCTCGGCGGTGCACTACGCTTTGCAGCTGAGTGGAGGGGCGAGCAGAACTTTTTGCATGTATGCGTGGAGTTTAGACGAGCCCATGGAAACTTCATAGTTCATTCGGAGTCTCCACGTTGAAAAGGGTAGAATCCTGTATCACTATCACCATCCTATTTTTTACACTTGCATACAGTAAAGTTTTGTATAACAAAGTACGCAGCAGTTATACCTGTTCTCACAACTTGGAAGCTAATGGAAAGACCAAATTGAGTTGAGGAGAGCTGTCGCGATGGCTCAGTGGTTATTGCGCTCGTCTGCTAACCCGAACGACGGGCGTTCGATCCCGGCTTTGGCGGTCGAATTTCGATGAAGGCGAAACTCTAGAGGCCCATTTACTGTGCGATGGCAGCGAACGTTAGATCCCCAGTTGGTCGAAAGTTCCGGAAACCTTCACTACGGCGTCCCTCGTAGACTGAACCGCTTTGGGACGTTAAACCCCATATAAACCAAAACAATGAGTTGAGTACAGCGCAGCGAACTATGGCAGAAAAGATGATAGAAGTCAAGTTGAGTAACCACTTGAGCCATGCGTGCCGACGCCGCCGACGCTCCAAGGTTCGCGGGAAGCGCTGCCGGCCCAGACGAACTGGAAGGCGCGCACCGCAACATCCGCTCTCGAGTAAACCCGAGTCGCAGCGACGTTCGCCGGAATGTGCGGCTGGCCCAGTTGCTTGCGTCTACCCTTGACCGCCGCCGGCGCATTCGAAGGGGAACTCGTGCAGGTTCCACTGACGCACGTCGCGTTGAGGAGCGCAACAATAGTTGTAAGGTTAAAAAGGAAAAGTACAAAGTGGATTAGGGAACTAACGCTAGTTAGTGATATCCTAGTCGATATCTAAAAAAGAAGAAATGGGCAAGTCAGGCCATGCGTTGCGAAGGCAAGGTAACCGATGGTCCTTAAATGACGGAGTGGAATCCAAGAGAGGGCAGGCGTGGCGAGGGGCTGTGGAGTGCGAGGTTGGGTGTTGAGATTAGGAAGTCCGCGCGGTAAGATGGCCGTAGTTGGCATAGCAGGTGGTTAATGGAAGGCTATGGGAGAGTCCCTTCAGCGCACGTAGTTAAGCTGATGATGGTGGTAGTGAAAGGAATCTACGGAGTTGTAACTTTTGTAAAACGCATAATGTTTGCGCCACCACGTTTATACCGAACGACAGCTTAATTCATTTGAGAACAGTCTGAACCCTAGCAGTGCAAACTTATTGAATTAGCGCTCTGGCCAAAGTACTTCGCGCTTGAAACAGGAATATTTAAAGAGTCCTTTCTAGAAACATTATTACTCTAGCTCTCAGACTATTGTTAACACCCGAACAAAATTTTTTGACGGCTTGATGTTCAACAAGTATGACAATTTCACCAAAATGTGCTTTCCGAAGTTCGCTGTGGTGTCAGGCTGAAAGGCTAGCTAGCGGCAAAAAAAAAAACGTCTTGTGGGTGTGGCACGATGGTAGTCATTTGCACACGCGCACTCTGAACTTCTGCATGAACTTCTGACGCATAGGCAGTTAGTGCTGCATTTTCATTACCACACAATTATGAGTCATCACCCCTCAGAGCGTGAAGGTGTATTCATGCTTTCTGTTGTGCTTTGAGTCTCTTTGGCGAAATATCAGGATAAAGCACTCCGACGTGAATAGCGGTTCTCACGATGTGGCCGCATTTGGATACAAATTAAGATCTCTACTGACCGCCACACGGAAATTCGTCATGAGTAAAGGTAGTGGACTGTTGAAGGTTCTTTAAAGCTGAACAAAAGGCGCACCACCAGATGAAATTATCAGCTCTAGAATATTGATGCCTCTTGTTTGTTTGATATAGGCAAACATAAAAAGAACTGTTTTCGTTTACTATTGTGATTGGCCACCAGAGTAATGCACGACTCTATCGACCATGGCCCATTGTTACCAACTACTGTTTCCTGTAAAATTAGGATTTATTCGCTGAATTTACGGCGTTTTTATGTTCTAAATAAATTGTGCGTTCAGTGGTGTTTGTGGTAACGGTTGAAAAAAATGCTAGCGTTGAAGGGCATGTGTTGCGCAAGGATTAAGAAGTACCGTTCCAAAATAAAGTGTCCTGTGCCGGGAAGAGCCGCAGAAGCGAACACGATTCATCCACACTCATCATCTTCTTGTCCCATTTGCTTACCAGGCTGAATATTGTGTGGCCGTGAATAGGCCGCGTTGCCCTTTTTGCGCGCTATCGTTGTCGCCTGGTTTGAGTTGTGTGTCATGTATTTTCGCACTGTGGCCGAGCGCAACCCGTTTGCTTCTGTTCACTGCAACGGTAGCCGCCCTGAAAGCAAGGGCTTACGAACCGTAAGTAAAGTAAATCTACTCATACGTGTGATCCTGACTATAGTGCCGGCGTTTAAGGAGGGCGCTGGGGATAGTAGGAACTTCCTCCTGGTTAATCATTTCCTTCCTCCACTCTCGTCTTATTAGTACCATGAACGCTTCCTCTGCTCTAGACCTCTCAAATTTGGAGATGCCGGGCAATGTCCGTGAAGTGGGAGCCGTGGCTGTGTGGTCGCTGTCGTCCTGCAAGCCTGGTAAGCTATGAGGCAACTCCCGACCGTCAAGAACGGGGATTCTGATGTCTCTTGTCAACGCACTTTTTCGCAGGATTCGGCGTCGATCAGCTGCGAGACAACTGCCGTGATACATACTGGCAATCAGACGGGGTCCTACCACACGAAGTCAATATTCAGTTTGAACGCAAAACGGCAATACAGGCGATCTATATCTACGTCGACTACTATCGCGACGAGAGCTACACACCCAAAAGGTACTTGGCTATTGTCACTCTCATTGACATAACTAGTTCGCGCTGTTGCAGAGAACGCAGAAAATTTTTCGTAGGGTACGTGGGTTTGCGGCTTTTTAATGTCAAGAACAAGTTGGAAGACGTCTATTTGGTGTTCAAACGGTTCTCGTCCGGGAGTGCTCGTGCGGCTATCTTTCTCGTCGACTTGTAGTCCAAACGCGATGCTGCTTTGACTCATTATCACGATGCGCGGCTTCACTTACAATGGTTTAGTGCATTAAATGGCCTCGTCGAAACGGCGTTTTCTTCTCGTATTACTTCGCTTCCGCGTTGCATGTCATATCGATGCCTCTGGAACCATATCCAGGGTGCACGCGGTCACACGTTCCAAGTTCCTGTTATTTTAATGCTGCCACATCATTCAATTTCTTCCGGCATAGATTTTACCAGGAGACTGCTGAGGGCATTGCACCCGCATTCACCGCGCGTGAAGATGCGCGGCCGCTACGTGCGGAAACAGAGCTGCGTCAACGTGCTCCCATGGTTCTGTACTAGCGTGAAAATGAGTTTTTTACCGTGATGTTTAGATAGGCGAACCTGCATGCCTACCACTGTACAAGAGAGGATGAATGTTACTGTGTGTGGGAAACAAAAAAATGTTTAGCGCTGAAGGTGGTGTAAGATTTAAACATGAACCGTGCCCTAATGACTGCTGCCCCTCTTTTTTTTGCCCGCCGCAGCGGCTCACACACTTTGACATTCGGTAGCTTATATCAAGATCGCGCTATGGAATCCCGCGGCCGCATTTCGCTCGAGTCGGAGTGGAAATGCAGAGTGGCCGTGTGCTATTCATGTGAGTCTATGTTGAAGAAGCCAGGCGGTAGAAATTACGCGCGCGCATTACTCTGGAGCCCTCCTCTAGAAGCTATATACTAGAGACCCCGCCTTCTAAAGAACGGTTTCGCAAGCCTTGGTCGCCCGACTGGGGACAAATCCAGTCTTCTAAAAGCACGGTTTTATTCTGGATAGAGGAAAGCACCTTGCAAGGACACAACATTGGACAGCATTACAATTTAAATATAAACATATTTTAAACTTTTCGTGTCTAAGAAACAATCGACCATACAAATATTCTCAAAACAAGCTAAAAATTTACAGTTTAAAGAAGGAATATGAACTGTTCATGCATCTTTCAACATATAAACGAAGAACCAAACAGGAATCAAAGAGCAGAAGTTGTAATGACAAATCAGGAACACAGGGAATTGAGGGACGATTTTATGGGAGGGACAATTTGAGCTCATTCGCAGTGGCAGCTTGAAGAAAGCTGGTGTATTTTACTAAGATGATTTTCACTGTTCTTCACATTATACATAGGCTACCGCACAATCCAGAATGTGTTTCTTCGCACAGTAGACCTCTCAATAAGGTCGTCTGTGGTGTCACTGGAAGTTGTTTTGTGGGCGAGCTCTTTGTGTCCATGGAGAAGTGCTAGGTGATTTAATCGAGCCTGTCCTATTATTCACCTGAGATATGTTCTGACGCGACAGAGGCATGAAAACGATCTCAGATGTGCATGACGTGATAGTCAAAGCAATTTTGACAAGCTTAGCCACCTCGGCAAAAGATCTCGCAGCCACTCACAGTTATCGCCAGAAAGCATCTCAACAACGTCCTGAAATGTCTTCAAGGGTGCATTGCGCTGACAAGCAATATCTGTGAGCATACTACGGTGAAGGTTGAGCCATTCAGGCTCAGGATCTTGCCCGTAGTATTTCAACACGTGCGTGCTTTCACCATTTCCTGCGAAAACTGCTGAATCTCTGCCATGTGCTGCCAGGTCCACCACCTCGTAGAGCCGCTAAAGGTACATGTCCGCAAACCAAGGAAATACGTGAGGTAGAGATCCCTTGTCATATTGTCTTGGAGTCTCTCCTTTGCTGTTGTTGTTGTCCTCAAGAAGACAATGGGGCGTACTTATGGCGGGGGATTGGCCACGACACAGGCGGCAACTGACAGGTGCTGGAAATGTAAAAAAATGAAATAAAATTAAATAAGAATTACATAGGCAATAATAAAAAAGAATAGTAATAATAATAATAATAACAATCAGTAAATAACTAAAAACGAATTCAGATTTTGTGATTTAGAAAAACAAATCAAATATTATGAGATAAGTGACTGAAAGAGGGAACGGAGCTAAGCGTGCCATGTTTAGAAAGCTTTGGTTACAGAAAATTTTTAACGTGAGAAACAGTATAGGATGGCAGCCGTTTCATGTCTGTCAGAAAAATTTCACTGGCGGAGAGCAGATTCCAGTTACTGTGCCAAGAAAAGGACGCACGAAGACAGAACAACCCTGGCAGACAGACTTAGACCGAGCTGTCGTAACGGGTGCTCTAGCAGGCGCCTCGGTAAAGAGGAGAAGCGGCGGAAGGTCAACAAGAAGTGATCTATCATTTCGGGTTCAGCGCAGAGCGGACACAACGGGGAGACCGCAGACCAGATATATGAAGGTAGAAGTTTAATTGAGGCACGAGGAGTCAACGTAGACGCGACCTCAAGGTTGCGCGATCGTCATCTTTTACAGCGCCACGGGTAGAGAAGATGTTGGAAGTTGGGAGAGGAGGTCACTGCTGATGCTGCAAATTTTTTCAAGAGAAGGTACCTGCGAATCGTGGCCGCACTAATATTTGCGCACGGTGGAAGGAGATATTCGACTGGGCCTTGAAGAGATGCCTGCGCAGGGACATCAGCAACCTCATTTAAATAAATTCTTCTGTGTCCAGGCTCCCAAACTAAACGTGATGAACACACTTGGGGTGTTACCAAGCGTTTTGAGTAAGCGGAGTGCCTGAGATTCTGTAGACGCGGTGATAGATGAACACAGGGATAATGAATGCGTCGTAATTATGAAAGAAGACTGAGAGCTGTTTAATTTGCGCAAGGCCAAAAGTACTGCCAAAAATTCGGCCAAATAAATGCGCATGTAATCAAGAAGGTGGACTGAGGACGATCGGTCAAGGAAGAGAGAAAAAATGCCAACAACCCGCCTTTTGTTCCTACTGTGAGGCGTCTGCCACAATGAGTACATGAGAGTTAAAGCGCATCAAGTAATCCTGTAATAAACCACTGAGCAAATGGAAAGGAATTAATTTTGCATGTTTTGGAAACATGTCATCAAAGACAATCTGAATAGACGTAGAATTGGTGCACACCGGAAGTATGTCCGAAGTGCATACATTTAAGTCGTTAAGGAGAGATTGCACAAATCCGTGGAGTATCGAAACGAGACCAACTATCGTTGAAAAATGGCCTAGGCTTACGAAGAAATATCAAATTTGGGGCATGAAGCGACAAATCGCACATTTTTACAAAGGTTTGGACTGTTCAGAGCCAAAATCTTGAATGCAAGGATGGAATATACGTGCTTCCAGGTACAAAACGGAATTAGCGACAAATTTTGGAAGACCTGGACAGAGGCGCAACCCCTCCCGCTCCAAGATAAGAAGGCGGCGAAGTTTATACGCAGGCGGCACAGAGAATAAGACACAGCCGAACTCCAGTACTGGGCGGAAATACATTCTATAACCCACCAGAAGCGAGTGCCTTCTCATGCCGGAACGAACGTTGCTCAGCCTGAGCAGCATACCGACTGCTCGGACTCCTTTCGCAATGTGATCTATATGCGCCCACTAGGAAAGTGAACGATGATAAATTACTCCGATGTGTTTTATACTTTGCACTTGACGAATAAGATGGCGCCGCTAAACAAAGGAGATATTAACTAGATAAGGGAGCGGAATAACCAATAAAGAACATTTAGTGACATTAAGGGACAGGTTAATGTTCCCTAAACATTGGTCTAGGACATTGAGGTAAGACTGTAAAGACTAGTACAGAGAGTATATGTCACGCTCGGAGGCAAAAAACGCGATGTCAACTGCATATACATAGGTTGAAACCTTATAACTACAGGGAATACTCCTTAGTAAGATGTTTAAAAGTAGAGGGGACAGGACCGCACCTTGGAGCACACCTCTCGCTTGTCGAAATCTGCTTGAGGAAACATTTCAGTTCAGTTCAGTTCAGTGCATTTATTTCAGTCATGTACAATGGCTGAGGAGAAAGGAAAAAACGCCTGACAAAGCTCCCATCTCCCGTAGCGGCTTGGCACAGCGATGACAGACAACAGTAAAACAATAACAAGAGAATGCATGAAATAACAAATATGTACAATATCTTCATAACAGATCACCAGAATAGTCTCTGTACTGTTACATCCACGCAAATGATAGTTTAATGACAGCACATGGATACTTTGTTTATTATAGAGTTGAATATCATTCGTTCTTTTGTAAGAACATATTTCCGACAGCGTTATATAAAACGGAAAGAATGGATAGATTAGTGAAAGTGTTTCTATTGAGGAAAGACAGTAACACATACCTGAGAGTTTGAAAACCGTAATTTGTGCGTGGACAAGATACATACCAATATTCGTAGTGTCGTGTGTTGTGAACTGCGGTATTTTCCCTGTAGATTCGCAAGGTGAGCAAAAAATGTGGCGTCACTATGTACCTGAGATTTGTACTGCTGAATTACACGGTACTGATGAATAACCCTTGCATCCATAATGCGGTATTTTGCAAATAGAGCACTGGTATGTGCTAAGTATGTAGCACCCGCAATAACTCTGACTGAATATTTTTGTAATGCTAAAACCTTCTGAATATTAGTTTGCGTCGTTGTACCCCAAACCAAATGACAATATTTAACATGAGAGTCAAAGCGGGCATGATACATAACAAGTTTTGTCCTAGTAGGTATCATGCACTTTAACCTTCTGAGTATGCCGACAACGCGAGCTAGCTTACTCTCCATTTGCTCGATGTGGTAGTCCTATAACATAAATTCATTGAAGTGAACGCCAAGTGTTTTTATGACATTAGTTATTTCTATCATATTACCACCCAATACTAAATCTGTATGTACAGCCCATTTGACATTTTTAGCTCTAAAAATATCGCCTTTGTTTTACGTGTGTTTATTAGTAGGGAATTTTTTTCAGACCATGAGTTAAGTTTAATCAACACGCTGTTAGCCTTTTCTACTATATCATTCGCGCTGGTGCCGGACAGAAATAAATTAGTGTCTTCAGCGTAAATTACGTATTCTGTTTCGGAGTCAATCTATACTAAATCATTAATATATACATTAAATAATAAGGGACCAAGGATACTTTCTTGAGGTACCCCATGCTTTATTTTATTATAAGTAGAGCGATGATTATCTATAGAAACGTACTGATATCGGTCAGTTAAATAGCTGGTGATAAGAGATAGTGCCTTGTTCCGGACACCGTATGCAGAAAGTTTCAGAAGAGTTTCGTGATGAATCCTATCGAAGGCTTTGGAGAAGTCTATGTATATTCCAAGGGTTATTTGTTTACATTCAATGTTATTTAGGATTATTTCTTTTTGCTTCAGGAGAGCCATTTCAGTAGAGGACTTAGGTCTAAATCCAAACTGTCTTGGAGTTATCACGTTGTATTTTTCAAGAAAATTGGGAAGTCGTAAATGAATTGCTTTTTCCAAGCCCTTAGAAAAAAAATAGGCAATATTGACACTGGTCTATAATTACCAAGATCGTTTTTCGAACCACCTTTATAGAGAACAACTACTTTTGCTATTTTCATGTCCGAAGGGAAAATGCCGGTAGTCAAAGACAAGTTATAAATATAAGTTAAAATTGGGAAGATAATGTCCAAGACGTACATAGTAGGTTTCATTTTCAGTCCAAAAGCATCTTCACTGTTTGTATTGTTCATGCCTTTATATATATTAAGCACCTCAATTTCGTCCCAACATGTTATAAAAGCACGAGCTGATGGGCGAGTTGGTTATTCATTGTTTGATTGAAGCAGCGCAAGGCCGAAAGCCAAAGAAGAGAGTAGAGAAGGATCAGCGCTGTGTTGTCCGTGTCTTTCTCTGCTCTCTTTGGCTTTTGGCCTTGCGCTGCTTCAATCAAACAATGTTATAAAAATACTGTTACTTGTATGATTAGTAATGTAATCCAATGACATATTGTTGTGTTCACTATCAACAAGTCCACTGAAATAGCTATTAAACTTATTTGCGAGTGCGAGTCCGCTATAACTAATGCCTTCCATTGTAACACTGTCAGTTGCATTTGTAGAGTTAGGGTTCAAGACTCGATTCAACCTATTCCAAACTTTTTTTGATCGGTCAAACCAGCGAACATGTTAAGGTGATAAGCATTCCTCGCTTTTCTTAAAATTAAGTTCAGGTTGTTTCGGTACCTCTTGAACGTCGCCCACGATTCTGGACTGCGACTTTGTAAGAATTTCTGATCGAGGGAATTTTTCCTGGCAATCATTCGAAGAATACTCGAGGTAATCCAGGCTTTACGAGCTCGTTTTGGTTTCTTTACATCTTTGTACGGAAAACTGTTACGATATATACAAGCGAATATCTTCAGAAAACAACTAAACGCTATGTCAGCAGTCAATGCAGCAAAAACTGGTTCCCAGTTGAAGTTCATTATTTTGCGTCGAAATGTTTCTAACGTCGTTGAGGTGATCTGCTGTATTTTTACATTTGTTTGTTTACAGTTTGATTTTAATACAGGCACACTATTACATACGATGTAAACAGGCAGGTGGTCACTAATAGCATAATTAATAACCCCAGTTGAGAGCACATTAGTTGCGTTATTTGTAATCAGCAAATCAAGAAGTGTTGCCGTAGTGGGTGTTATGCGTGTAGGTAATGCCACAACGTTTACAAGACAATATGATTCCATTAGTAATAATAGTCGTGACTTTCTGGGTGTATTTTCATGCATATCGGCATTGAAATCACCACCTATATATGCAGTGTAATTATATTCAGTGGCAAATTGAAAAACATGCTCCATATATTGAAAATGTTCTCAACACAACCATTTGGGGGGCGATACACAACAGTGAAGAGGGACTTATTGCTACAAACTGAGAGCACCTCATAATCAGGTGCAACCGAAGTAATCTCATCAACCCTTTCACACTTAACACTATCAAGCACAAACGAAGAAACGCCTCCTCCTCTTCTGCTTGTTCTGTTTAGGAAGTAAGACTGGTAGTTGAGTAGCTCAGGACAATCAACTTTGTCTTTGACCCATGTCTCAGTAAGCATTACCACAGAGAACATGAATTTAAACTGTTAAAGGAATGCACGTAACATGTCATGTTTATCGCGAACAGGCTGAATATTCAAACATAGCACTGAAAAATGGTTAGGCTGACCCTGAACCTCATTATTATTATCATTCGGAGAGAGGTATCACCCATATAGAAGGAACTGATTACAATCAAGAGCAGTGACTCACTCCAACAGCTTCCTCAAATCGTCATCGCATCGAATCACGTGTGCCAGTTCCCCGTTCGCCTTTCGTACAAGCACTTTGTTGTTCCGGTGCCAGGTATACTTGTAGGCATTCGCATCAGCCCATTTCTTCGCAGAATCGAGAAGCGTTCTGTTCAACCGAGTCAGGTTTTCTATGATAGAGACCTCAGAGTCAGACGTTCTGAGTGATTTGCCTTTCAAAAACCATTGATCTCTGAGCTTCTGGGAAGGAAACGAACTAGCACACCTGGAACTTTGCCTTGTTTCGCGGGAAGCCTGTGTACGGCATCCACATCGCCCTCACACAGCTCAGGAAGCTCAATTGAGTGGGCCACATCTTTAACTTTTTCAAGCAAATTCTCGCCATCTTACTCCGAAATGCCATGGAATACCAAATTTTGTCGTCTACTCCTCCACTCCAAATCGTTCACAGTGACCTTCACATGATTCACTTCCTCAATGTTGCTACAACTTTCAAGGACAACAACTCGCTTTCGAAGTTCCTTAATCTCTGCCTCTTGTCTGTCCATTGTTTTTAACACTTCATCATATTTCCCTGACATTATATTGATCGACTTGTCAATACTGTCAACTTTTTCTGGAAGATGTTCAAGTTTCTCAAGTCTCGCAAGGATAGCACTAAGAATGACAGGTATATTGACTTCGTCTCGCTCCTTGCCGCCTCCCGCCCCTCTCAGGCGTGACGAATAGCATGTGCCACATTTCCAGACCTCGAAAAAGCCTCAGCCTTTCCCTTCGCAGCATCTTCTGACACCCCAGAGCATTGCGGTTCTGGAATATCATTGGCGTGAAGTTCTAGAGGCTCTCTTAGATTACATTCTGCATCATCTTAACCATGCACTGCCATTCCATGGCACGCAAAGTACTGCAATCAAGATGATGTCGCTATCAGTGCTTTCCTTGCGTGTTTCATATCCTTTTGCTTCCCAATTACACAAGCAGATGCTACGTTCACCCCCGCTTTGATAGCTGCGGGTCCGCTCATGGCTGCATTATGCAGATTGGAGCCATCATGACTCTTAAATCTTATAAGAGTTTTCTTGCAGTTACGAAAACTAATCTTCAGAAACATCAATTGAGAGTCCTTATCCTTGGAAGTATTTAGCCGAAATATGCTCATAGCACAAGCAGCGCGACAGGTCCCACAGAATACCTTCTCCACTGACGCGTCATAAACAGCCATTCGCACGCCTTTTTCCAGGTTGGTTGTTAATGTCGCCCTGTTGTGCTTTAGCAATAAGCGGCTGCATCCTCACGAGCAGTTTGCATGCGTGCGTTAGCAGTGGTTACAGTGAGAGATGTCGAGCCTGGGCAGCTAAGGCAAACCTCGGTATGTTGAGACGAGCTCGTTGTAGGTCCCGCGCAGGGTGAACTGGGTGTCCTTTCGTCGCTCTCTTCGGGAGGTTTGTCCTTCCTGACGAGATATCTGTCCATTGTTTACTGTTTTTCACGACTTCCTGAATATGCAGTACCCAGAAGGAAATGAGCGCCGAAAGCGACACAAAAAAAAAGAAACACCGATCGCTTATTTCTGCTAAGTACCGCTGTCTGTACGGACATTGAACAAAGAGTTCACTCCCAATGTTAGCGTTGGCATAGCTTTCAGTCAGCAAAGCAGAAGCGACGTCATTCATCCACGGAATAAGCAGCAGTCGCTTGTCGGTTCTCAGCTATTCCGACAGGCCCAGCTTTACAGAACATGTGCTACTTGAGCCACCTACCGGCTAGTGGTAACGAGAGAACCCCAGCCCCCCCCCCCCCCCTTCGGAGTCGGATGACCACCATCATCCGCCAGCTGCGAACGAAACTGGTCACGTTTCGTAAACTTGTCTACAAAGCTTCGCTACAGGCTTTCAGGAGAATTTGCTCGAAAGCTTGTGCTTGTACAGTCGAACGTACCTGTGGACATAACTTCAGTCCATGCTGCTGCGTGTAGTGCTGCATCCAGCGACAGTGAGTCCGAGTCCGAAAGCAACTGGCTTATAGGTCAGCTTTCATGTTCTGTTTCTCGGTGGAAAAAACAAAGTTCGTTTCACAAACATGACATTTATATGTGCATACTAGCCTGAACTTCGGAGCATTTTTACTCTATGTTTTTGCCGTGTTTAGCAAAATTTACAATTTTTCATGAAAGAAGGCCTGAAAAAAGTTTTTTTTTCAAGCCATTCAAAATTTCCTTAAATTCCAGGCAGAACGTCCGAAATGCTTTGGCATCAGCTACTGCGCCGTGCATTTGCGATTGAAGTTCACTTTTCGCTTCTTAAAACAATCATAGCTTCAGGATGCTACGGACGGAGAAAAAGTTTAATCTAGTTGTCGTAACGCTGACAGCTTATCCTGGCGAAAGTAGAGCTACGACTTGAAAGCTATTGCTACCTGGCCGTTTCAAAAAATGCCTTCTGGGTAAGTTTTACCATGCCTTCTGTATTTCATTCTCCCATTTTACTGAACATGACTGAACCGCAAACCAACATAGCATAACTTCTTACTAACTACATATACCATCTGATTACATATTTCCCCAAAGCAGTTTCAGTGCCTCTTTCGGTATGTTTCAGCGTTGTCGTTAAAAGACCAAAATGATTCGAACAAGCCACCACAGCCTTTCGTCGCAATGCCAACGCCGATGTACCACACTCTCTGTGGCTTTTTTAAAACCATGCGCCTGCAGTTGCTCCATGATGAACAGCGCCATAGTGAGCAGTGCCACGAACGCCGCGCTCTATGACGCGTCCATACCTGGTCGGCAGCCTTATGATCATGAGTCATGAGAGATGCAGAGCGCCGCCTCACGAAGAAAAACAGAACGTTTCAAAAAATTGGCTGTGGTTTAGCTCTGGTTAAGCCTTGTTGAGTAGTGACAGCTACAGACCCCTGGCTGCGCTTAAGTTTCGCTTGTAGTCAGACATGTTACTAAGCTTAGTGGTTTTCCACTAGACTAAGAAAGGAGAGACATTGTGGTCAACCAACGCATAAAACTTGACTGAGGGCGCAGCGAACGCCCAATGGCAGGAGCGGTGGCCGCGCGGCAACTGCGAAGAGCCGAGAGCTGGAAAATCGAGGGCCGTGGTGTGACGTCACAGTAAGGCCTCAGCTCGATCTGCGGCGACGGCGAAGAGGTGAAAACCTGGCGTAACGTAGCTATCGCTACGAAATTCTCTTTGTCGCCTTTCTCTCGTCAGGCGCCACTCAGATGGCACACTCTCCCATAGGAGTAGAGCAGGCGCGAAGGCTAGCCGATGGGGAGAGTAGGAAAGGAGGATAGGAGAGGGTCTTTGACAGCCGGATCGACCGTACTCGGCAGGCATTGTAAAATTAGAGGAGGGGCTGGGCGATTAAAAGGATTCTGAAACACTGCTTGAAGGAATGCCCACTGTGCTTCAGGTGATTCTTTGTTCACGTATCTGCTGACTCAAGAAGAATGACAGGAATCGGCCCATAGGAACAGGAGTTGTTCGATAAACAAATTTCAAAATACAAGAAAACAAAATGTTGCCTCAACTAGATTTTAGCGTTGTTTCCCATTCCCATTGCACTTTCCCAATGACGACATTGGGAGGGGACCAATCCAAACAGCCTATCTGAGCCCTTCGCGGAAGTTTGCACACCATAGTTGCCTGTTCCCTCTCACTCCTTGCCAAGGCTAGTAGCGTCGTTTCCATAGTTACAACAACCCTGCGGACGCCCAGCTGGCCCAGCGATGCTTCACCGTCAGGTCGACGGCGGAGAAGAGAACATTGATCAACGGCCTACCGTGACTTATCCGAACTCGAGCGCGAGATACTGCGACGGAGTGACGACCTGCGCGAGTTCACAGCGCGTACCGCTACCGCCACCGCCGCGTACCATGTTTGCCACTACGCGCTGTTGACGGGAACGTTGCGCCATTTGGAGCCGCCTCCCGGTAATCCTCCACCTATGATGCGCACTGGTAAATGTGAGACGAACGGATTTTTTCTTTGTGTCCTTCCCTGGGACCGAAACGAACGCTTGTAAAATGCAATGGCTCGATCACATCGATTCCACCAAGCCGTTCTCGCAGGGTATCGAACCGGAACCGAACCTGAACCCAAAACCGGAACCCAACCCGTACTTTTGCCGGAACCGAACCGAAACGATTGAAAGGAACCGTTCCGAACAGTTTTGGCACTCGGTACGGCCGCACTTTTTTTTTAAGCATGGCATACTTTTTTTATTTTCAGACAAAATGAGACGTGCCAGCGCGTAAATTTACCCACCGAGAGCTGTCTGCACTAGGCAGTGCGAAAATGGCATCCAGTGTATGCGAGAACAAAACTGACTGAAAGAAGTCTCGGGTCTAGGAAGAAAGCTAACTGGCGCTTCTGCAATGTGTTTTCGGTAATTCGGAAGCATTCTGCGTCACACTGATGTGAAATCTTGCTTTTAACAGTGTCTATTTTTCCACATGCTTACGTATACTATCCCGGTGGAAAGAAACGCAAACAACGCGGCGCCTACGCACTTCGCTGTTCAAATTTCTTTTGATCGCGCTTCTGCCTGGGCGGTAAGAAAAAGACATTAGAGTCGTACGAGAATGCATCACAGACGACTGTAGCGTCTTTTTCCTACCACCGAAGTAAAAGTGTGGTGAAAAGAAATGCGAACAGCCGAGCACCTAGGCCCCGCTCTGTTCTCATTTCTTTCCATCGCCCCTGTACACATTTAATCGAATTGTTGGTTGGGCTGTAACTCATAAAGCACTGCGTAAGAATGGCTTCCCTTTCTTTGTGTTGTGTACTATAATTATGTGAAACATAGGTGCAACAGCGCGCGTTGTGCAACTATTACTTTCGGAGGCATTCCTTGCCTTATACAGCATACATTGAGTAAGACCCCTCACGATGGCTTAGTGGCTGTGGGGCTCAGCTACTGATACCAAGGACGCCGGTTCAATACCGGTGGCGAGGCCCCATAATGATGGCGGCGAAATGCAAAAACGCGGCGGCGAAGTGCAAAATGTGAGTGCACTCTGAGGAACCCCAGCTAGTCTACGTTAATCTGGAGTCCTCGGCTACAGCGTTCCTGATGGATTCCGCGTCGGTTTGAGACGTTAAACCTCTGATATTAATACTATTATTGCAAAATAAAGGAAGTATGAATTGCTGTTTTTTTCAAGAATCCGAACATTGTTGCACGCGACGGAAATAAGCAAGGAAATGCTGGCTTATAGAAGCCTAGAGATACTTTGAAAAAAATAAATAGTGATGGCACAAAGATGTAATGCGAAAATACATACGCTCGCTGCCATGCGATAATGATTACGCCTAGACAGATGTTACCTAAACGAAATGTAACTGCGGTGACATGATTTTGTGTTTTGCCGATGCGTTGAAATTGTTCTGCTTGTATATAAAAAAAGAGATCACTGCGGCAACCCGCATTGGGGGAATGCGAAAGCATTGACGCCTGTTCCACACTTGTCTATCGCCTCTCTTTGCTTCACATGCGACTGTTTGCCTCTGTTTGCTTCACTTAGCACTCTTTGCCTCTTTTGCTTCACTCGGGACTCTTATCATCTTTTTTTACTTTCACATCAATTAGCTCTTTTTAACCTGGTTTACTTTCTTTAAGTCTTTTTTTCTTCATAATATTTCGACGTCCGAGCCTCTTTTGATGTGACGTCCATGGCTTTTTTGACGGCTATTTGACTTGTTGTCTCTAATTACTCCATATGAACCATAGCTCTTGTTTGATTAATTACGTTGATCAATTACCTTCTAATCTATTTCAAGCCTTCGTCAGACTTAACCGATTACTTCGCATCAGCCAAATTCAGCACGCAGCGACATTTTGTCATCCTCTATCTCATAAAGTCATTATTTTACATCTAACTCTTTACGGAACGTTGCAAGGCCTGCGAACATCTTCCGCGTCCACTTTCATATGACACGAAACCGCGAACATAGCCAAACAATGTTTTCGCATTAAAAATGCCACTCGCTAGTGGGCAGGTTCGTCACGCTGTTCTCGGACTGCTGTATCTTAAATTCTCTGACCGGCGGCCTAAATCTATCTGCCTCTTGTTGCCGCACATGATGGAAGCCACCAGTAACCGAAACTAAGCAGCCCGGGGGATGTATTTTTTTTAATAGTAGCAGCTTAATAGAAATTATTTTTAAACGTAAATTAATAGCACAGCCGCTGGTGGGATCCGAACCCACGACCTCCGAATTTCGCGTCCGGTGCTCTACCAACTGAGCTGCGGCGACGGCTGCCTAATCTTCTACTTTCGGCGGCACTTATGCGTAGTGTAACGAAACCTTGAGAGTGTTCACCAGTGCAGTCCTCGTCCTTAGCGGCAGACGTAGTACGTCTTTTGCCGCGAGGGCAGCATGGGAGCATGAACGAACGGCGAGGGCGGAAGCTATGCGTGGACCCCCACTCCGGCTAGTTTGTGTCCGAGACGAGAGGCTTACGCTTGTTGGCGTTCATTCGTAAAACACTTTGGCGGCGGCAGACGTGAAGCGTTCACAAAAATGCACCTCAGCTGCATCGGCTGCAGGCGGATGGGGGAGGGGGGTGGAAGTGAAGATGGTTGAAGATGCAATATATAGCGCAGCACTTATGCGCCTTTTCCTGCATGCCTTGTCGTAGTCAGCGTTGTCAGCATAACTAGTTGTGTAAGTAGTAGAACTAATTAAACTCCACCTGGAAGGTGGCTGCCGCGGGAAGATCCCGGTAGGTAGCTAGCAGAGTAACAAGCCACCTGTCAGGTGGCGTGTTATGTATACACACGCCACCACAGGTGGCGTCTGAAGAGTTGCGCTCAAACTTCGCATTACGAAAATCGCAACCGTCTGTAAAGTTTTTAACAGTACGTGCCCGTATGTGCGCCCACTAGATTGTGCATGCGTGTGCACACGTACAGGCCCACGCAGTAAGGAAAACAACTGCCATACTCCCAGTACGATTCGAGCCAGTGCGGCGCAACAGAGAAGCTTCGTTTACTGATGCCTTAGCCTACTCGGCCATTTTCGAAGATTCTTTTTATTGTGGCTGTATGAAACTTTAGTAACCTCCCTGACGCTCCTTATGCCGGACTTGAACGCGTCAAATTCAGTGATCTCGGCATACGCCCTCACGCCCCCATCACTCCCTTACACCACGCACGCATGAAAAATTCAGAAGGCTCATACTTCAAATAAGGGAATAATTCAGGAGGTTCAACTTGCGCAGCATATACATTCCGAGCTAAAATGCCCTATTCTCTGAAAAGTGATCTCGGTGAACGCGGCGTTTGTGCGTGCTCAAACATCCCTCAGCTTTCCCACACGCTAAACAGTCTTATTAGACGTTTTTAGTGTACCGAACAAGTGCTAGTGGAGACGTATACCGGTTTACCGGCGGCCGACTGCGACCGCGCTGTGACTCCGCCTGGCCCAACCCATGTCATTGGTCGTGCGCAGGAGGCGTCCGGTATAACGGTAAACGTCTCCGCCAGCACGTCTCCTGTACGCTAAAAACGCCTATTAACAGGAAAATTTCACACGGAACACCGGGGGTTTTCATCACAGGTGGAAATTCATAGTGTAAGGCGTGATCTCAATGTCTGTTCTAAGAAATTGCTGAAGTAGGCTACGTCCCAAACAAACATAGCGTATCACAACACGATACATAATTGTGTTGTTCAATTGTTTCTCGTTGCTTGCTTATGCAGCAATTCACTGATCACGCCACAAACATCCCCTTAGGTCGAAGGCACGTCCAAACCCCTACGATCCACGTTTTATCTGTAGCCTACTGAATCTACATCCGCTCAATTCGCTTTAATACACCGGTGGCAACAAATACTAGGTAAGGCTGCAGGTATAAGCATAGAGGAATTACTGACTCATTAGAACCGTTCTAAGCTGCCTTCTGGAGAGGCCGTGCAGGTGTTCTAAGGAAAAGCGAAGATTGAGGGAATGGAATGTATGAAAACAAAAATAACCCCCGACTATGTACAAGAAAAGAGAGATGAGTATTTAGTAACGTAATAAGCACAGCTGCCAAGAAAAATAAAAATTCTGAAACAAGTTCGTGGAGAAAAAGTGCACGACAGATTCACCAGACTCTATCAAAGTAGCAAGACATTTTGCCAACGCATAGACTGCCTTTGACAGCGCCCCAGGCAAGTCAAACATTGTTTGAAGCGCATTTGTTCTTCCTCGGGCAGTGCAGCACTTGCAACAGTGTCAACGCAACGTCGCGAAGAAGGTGTCGCAAATTTGTGTCCATAGAAATACGAAGTGGTCCCAACCAACCCAAACCTGCTTTTTCATCATATTTGTTTTATCACAGCAAGAGATGGCAACGACACAGAATACGCCAAAATCTTAATCTTGCACTGTACTAGCGAAAAGTACAATTAGCTGTGTTTTTGAAGAAACTGAACTATAGGTAGTCGAGATACAGGTATAAAACGCGAGTTGCGAAGGCAATGTAGAACAGGTAAGGTAAATAAAATATGTTTGGTAAGCTATTGAAATACATGTTAGAGGTGCGCCGGGGGGGGGGGGGGGGGAGGACTGGCAAGCCGATTTTGGGGTGACGGAAAGATGTCTTCTCTGTAGATGCCTGCCGATACAGGACATCTTCCTGTCATGGTGGGCGCATGCGGGGGTCCTGAAGGCGTCCACTAAAGTACTCTGCGCTATATAGTAGAGCACTATACCTGCGCAGGAGGAATTCCCGACTGACGCGAGCTTCAGGAGAGAACTATTACTCGCGCAACGAGGACGCTGAGTCTCCTGAAGCTGAAGGGTTTAGCAGCTGCGAAATCCACCAGCTGTTCTGCATATGTTGCTCAGCAGATATATTCTACAGCGTATACATAGTTGATGTGCATTAATTTTCAGTGCATTTTATTTCGCGGCTTTTGCCGCAAATTTATATCTTTTTATAGTGGACACTAAAACAAAACATTTCGCATTGAGCAATATTTGCAGTTTTTATTTATACACGTTTATCATAGAGAAGTGTAAACAGCACAATAATTTTATTAAAAACCATCTACGTTCAGAATATTTTGTGGTCTGAACCCGTTTGAACCGGTTCGTACCGGAACGGAATGTGGCACTGGAGCCGAACCCGGAACTGAACCCGAACCGAACCCGCAAAAATTCCGGTTCGATACCCTGGTTCTCAGATACATAGAGAGTAGCCTTTAGTGCTGTGTGCTAGGTCAAATATGCATGTGTACAGAGAGGTGCAAAGGCCTTCGATGCAAAACAATAGCCAGAACCCCTGGTGGTGCTTTGTTGTTTTGTTTGCTTTACAGTGGTTTTACGTAAGGCAAACGTGTTCTTGTTGATCTAATATCAAACCCGAAAACGTGACAATACCTATCTTCATTTATTAACACAGTTCACAGTATATTTACTGTTTGTAAAATCATCAGGCTCCCGCACAATGATGTCATATCCACTGCTAAAAACTGTCACTCTGTGGTGACACAGACCGCGCCAGCAATTTGTTTTTGCGAGATACTTCGAAGACTAAAACGCAGAATATACGTGGTAAGGTTGATGCTTATAGCATCACTATAACTCATTCTATGCAGCCAACAGGCAAACCAATGCACTGAAAATGTGTTTCTGGGCCCCTATAAGCGATTGCTATTAAAGTGGGGGATAAGACGTGGTGTTGCTTTACACTACACATGCAGTCAAGCGCAGCGATGCCGCACTGCTGGACAAGTAATCCCCGTCGCCTGTCGCTCCACAGCTGCGTTACACCAGGAAGAAGCTTCATGCCTAGTGGTGCGTAATCACACGGACTGGGCTGAAATTCCAGACACGCGTATCTCAGAACAGGGGCGCGTTACTAAAATTTTATTATTTGGAATAGTAATTCCATGCTACTATCTCGAAGTTTTCAATAAAAGCATGCATGCTAACTGCACTGAATAAAAATTCTATTATTTCATTTAGTTAATTACTCATATAACCATGACAATTATTCCCACAGTTTGCGCCCGCCTGACCGCGTATCAAATGTACAAAATTAACTTTTCTGCAGTGCTCTTTGTATTTCTTTAAAAAAAACGCTTAGTCTGACTTGAGCACCCTCTGCTCAACCTGTGCCTACGTAGGTTCCCTATTATCTCACGGTTCACATAAAGAACAAAAGCATATTCACATATTCTTCACGTACTGAAAGTAAATTGTATCTGCCACGTGTTGCCTGTATCGTTGCTTAGCAGAGACGGGAGCCAACAGCGACAGGCTTTGTGCGTGCATTTCGGGAAAGATTAGCGGACGACGTTAGTGCTGCCGTGTGCTCGCGGCGCACGCGCCTATTCTCGTTGCTTCTGCTGCGCATGCCGTCATAAGGTGTTGATATACCACACGGTCTACGGTGCCACGATACTCGGTTCAACGTGACTGTCACAATGTCGCGCTGAAGCCGAATTGTCTGTCACACACGTCGCACACATGATTAAACCCATCGGTTACAAATAGTCGGCATTACCAGCTTTGCTTATAAGCCGCCTCCTGACTGTTACACTCATTGCGTCACGGACGCGCCTTCGGGATCGCTTCGGGGCGCAGCCTCTGCAGCTTCCCGTACTTGGTGGCGCTCTTGTTCGGACACCGTCCATCGTCAACACACTGCAGCTCCCAGTTGCCCTCGCATGCTGCAGGGTCATAGTGGTTAGGCGATGGCGTTAAACATAACTGCGTGCTGTTTAAGCTTGCCATTAATTAGGCGCCCGTGTGCTATGCGATGCCAGTGCACGTTAAAGGTCCCCAGTCCAAATTATTCCGGAGGCCTCCACTACGGCATCTCTTCATTTCTTCTTTCACTCCTTCCTTTACCCGTTCCCTTAGGGCGCGGTTCGGGTGTCCACCGAGGTAGGTTTTGCAGCTACTGCGTGAATTCCTTTCCTAAAAAAACAATATTAAAATTTTCCAATAAGTTTATAATGAATACATCCTTGAAGGTAGTTTGGTATGACAGTGCTTGCATTTATATTGACTTCTTTAAGGCTTGGTTTTTCAATATGACTGAGAAAAGTGTAGTCTCATCAGCTCAATCAAGAGCTCAACGTTGAAGCTGTGTTCTTCCACCATTCCTTCTTCATGCAACGCACTATAATCTGCTGCAACACACCACGAGTACCACACTGAAAAAAGCTGTGAGAATTAGGCCTAATCAGGGTCTGTAAATGGGTGGCGACACTAACAAAAGAATACCAGGTATAGTTAGAGCACTGCAGGCTTCACTGAAGCAGTTCAGTTATGTAGCTTAGCGGAAAAGGGCAACAAGCCGATATCTTGCACCGCGCAAAGCGCCCGTGAGAGAGCAGAAGTTAGCAGAGATCTTTCTACGACGGTGGCCAAGGGGTCATCACTGACCATCATTATGAGGCGACTGACCAGAAGCAGACGAGGCGCTAGGTGGCGGAGCGGATGGCGTAAAATAGTTTTTTTACTCCATTGGGGACTTAGGGACTGAGAAACTGAGACTAAGAAACTCCATTTCAAAATGAGAGTTATGAGGAGGAGAATCGTTCTTTATGCCTCATTATTAAGTGTAGGGAGTAAAATAGGTCATTTAGCACATTTTTACTTCATATTGACCGAGTAAATGCTTCCGCATATGGAGTTTAAACGGTGACGCCAAACATTTAAACTTCCATTTGGGTTGATTCTTGTTTACAGTGTACAGCCGTTGATGTTGTTCAGACAGGGCGCACTAAGGTGGAACTGCTCGTTTTTTTTCATCCGCACCTCACTACGCACTTTATTCTCGGTTCTGAACATGAACACTAGACACAGAGCACTAGACAATGCACACTAGACAACACTAGACAATGCACCTCGTCGCTAAAAGTTTTCTCCAACGCCGCGGAATCTGGTCCGGTCTGCTTACGCCTGCGTTGTCTCAGCTGCTCATGTTAGTGCGGCGCTGTAACAAATATTTATTTAAAAAAAAAACATTTCTGGCAGCTGACCTGCTAGAAATTTCCTGTTATGATAAGTTATCGGTTTTTTACTTTTTCTGTCATTTTACAAATCTTCTGTTTTCGACTAACAAAATAATTTCTGTTAAGATGACAGAAATTTTCTGTTGCCGTATGTTTTTGTTTTTACTTTTTCTGTCATTTCACCGGGTTTTTTCGGTTTGCTGCTAACAGGAAAATTCTGTGATGTTCTATTTTCTGTTACCATGTTTTATGTCATTTAACAGCTTTTTTTTCATGACTCACAGAAATTTTCTGTGAAACTCCATATTCTGTCATTTCACACACTATTTTTTTCACATCATCTTTTATTGATCGACATAAAAGCCGATACAGAACATTAGGACTGCTGCCACATTTCCACAGAATAAAATATTTCACCGCTTTCAAACAATCACAAGCAATGACAAGTTAGCATTCAAGAATATTCGAAAATATGCAGTGTTAAACAATGCCATCATGGCTGGTATTTTACTATACAGTAATGTATTTCAGAATCGCTGAATTGAGATAAACGGTAGGTGAGTGGCCGAAGAAAAAACGAAAATTAAATTGTCCTGCCTGCACTACAGCCTTACAGTAAAAGCATGCGAAATATGCAGTAATGACAAGCAAAATAGAAACGAAGCCTGTGCCTTTCTGTCATACAGAACGGCATGATTCGCTCTAAAATAGTAATACAATACAATGGTTCGTTGGTTTATGTGGTTTAACGTCCCAAAACGACTAAGGCTATGAAAGACGCCGTAGTGTAGGGCTCCGGAAATTTCGACCACCTGGGGTTCTTTAACGTGCACTGACATCGCACAGTACACGGGCCTCTAGAATTTCCCCTCCAAAGAAAATCAACCGCCGCGGCCGGGATCGAACCCGCGTCTTTCGGGTCAGCAGCCGAGCACCATAACCACTGAGCCACCGCGGCGGCAATAGAATACGATGAATACGACATAAAGTAATAATAGCTGAACAATGAACACAACCAGACACAGCACAAATGCCAAGCATGCGCAAAAGGAGAGTGTATTGGAAAAATATGCTTTGCTTATGACTACCCTATTGAAAATACTGAACGTGGATTCTGCGTGCCTATCTTTGCGTGTTTATTGCCACGCACATTGTGACGATTGAGCGAGGTCGCAGAACACGAGACATATTTCACACAATTTGCGCAAGCCGAGTAAGCTCGCAAATGCGAGACATCTGTCACATAAAGTGCGCAAGCCGCGTAAGGCTCGTACAGCAGGAGACATCCTCGCGTGATATGCGCAAGCCGGGTGGGGCTTCCAGAATGTCCGAGAGCCAAGGGTGAGTCCCAGAATGTTCAAGAGCCTTGTCTGGCTCACAGAGCACTAGACAGTGTCAAATGGAGTTACCATCATGATACCGATAATACCTTGCATGGCTGCAAGGCTCCTACATCACTGCTCAACACGTCACGCCAATGCCCTACCTAAAGGCCTCCTCACCTGTCTGTCACTGCCTCATTCAGCATGCATGTTGTGAGATAACAAGCTTTGCAGCAATGGTGCTTCGTGGGATGGCTCTCATGTGTGTAGCATGCTTGCAAAAGGACATAGATAAGGTCACCTTAACTGGCTTTATTAATGCCACATCCCTCATGACGGGTGCCACACAGTGGCTAAACAATTTCTTCAGCTTCTCCAAGTCCAGCAGGTTGGCGTCTTGATCCAGGTTCTCACTATGCAGCACCTGCAAAAAGGTAGCAGTATATGCAAAAAAATTCAGTTACTAATTTGTTTTCTGGAAATTCCAGAAAAGGGCACAAGTAGTTCCATTACTGAACTAATGATGATTTCGAAAAGTATCAGGTTTGAAATACAGACATTGGAAAACCCGACTCAAGCACGCAGGCTGCTCAGCATCAAACCTGCACAAAATCTAATAACCGTGTCACACAGGCATTTTGAAGGCTTTCAAATGGCCATCAACTCAGTGACACTTGAATGCAGCTAAATGGGCATTTCCAATAGCCACAGAGTCCCTAGAACAGTGTGGACATCTATCAAGATTTTGAAATTTGCACTCAGACATGGAGCACTCGCAACTTACACTAAGGAATAAAATCAAAGCAATTTAATAAGGCTGGCCACAAAACACTGCAGCAAGCGTATTATCACTGTTGCCAATAGCACAAAAACAATGAATACCACCTTTTCAAAACTGCGTGAGTGCTACAACAGCTTCCCAGCAAAATTATCAACTGTGACAGTGGCTCCACGGCAGTTTGGTGCGAGATGATGAAATATCTCTACGGCGATCAAGTATTCTGTGTAGCAGCGGCATAACTCCCGAGTTGAAGTGCAAATCTCAAAGCTCAATCTCCCACCTTAACTGTTATCTTTAAATACATATTTAAATTCATTGCAGCGTGCTGCAGAAGTATGTGGTCAGATCATTCGAGAGGATACCTGCAAGCTATCTCAGGAGACGAAAGATCTGATGAAGAAACGCCAAAGCATGAGGACGTCTAACTTCAGAGATAGAATAGGACTAGGAGAGCTATCGAAGTTAATTATAAGTGCAAGGTAGCCAACATAAGAAAGTTTAACATGGAGAAAACCTAGCATGCTCTAAAGCATGGAGGTAGCCTAAAATCAGTGAAGAGAAAACTAATCACTGGTAAAAACCAGATGTATGCGCTAAAAGACAAAGAGGGCAATGTCATAAGCAATATGGATAAGATAGTTAAAGTAGCCGAAGAGTTCTACACAAATCTCTACAGTATCAGAACGTTACAGAGAGAGGCAGTAGAGCACAGCAATGGGACACCCGCCAGTAACGAGGGAGGAAGTAAAGAAAGCCTCAGGAGCAATGCAAAGGGGGAAAGCAGCTGGTGAGGATCAGGTAACAGCAGATTTGTTGAAGGATGGAGGAGAGATTATGCTAGAGAAACTAGCCACCCTGCATACGCTTGACTCGTGACCACGAGCGTATCAGGAGCTTGAAAGAATGCGAACATTATTTTAATTCATAAGAAAGAAGATGTCAAGGACTTGAAGATTTACAGACCGATCAGCTTACTATCCATTGTCTACAAGGTTACTCAACAAGAGACCACATTCATGCAATCAATCAGGTGATAGAGAAATGGGCAGAATACAACCAACCCCAATATATAGCCTTCATTGACTACCAGACAGCAATTGACTCGGTGTAACCACAGCTGTCATGCAGGCATTGTGGAATCAGGGTGTAGAAGAGTGTTATGTGAAAATATTGGAAGATATTTATAACGACTGCACAGCTACCATAGTTCTGCATAAGGTCAGCAATAAAATTCCAATAAGGCAAGGTGTCAGGCAGGGAGACACGATTTCACCAATGCTATTCACTGCCTGTTTACAGGAGGTATTCCGGGGCCTGAAATGGGAACAGTTGGGGAGAAGAGTTACTGGAGAATACCTAAGTAATTTGAGATTCCCTGATGGCATTGCCTGGCTAAGCCACTCAGGATATGAACTGCAAAGCATGATGAATGAGTTAGACAGGCAGAGCAGAATTGTGGGGCTAGAAATGAACACGCAGAAAACCAAAGTAATGCTCAACAGTCTAGCAAGGGAACAGCAGTTCACAATTGGTAGCGAGGTGCTAGAAGTAGTAAGAGGATATGTATACTTAGTGCAGGTAGTGACCGCTGATCCGGATCATGAGAGGGAAATAACTAGAAGAATAAGAACGGGGTGGAGCGCATATGGCAGGTTCTCTCAGATCGTGAAAGCCAGTTGCCAATATCCCCCAAGAGAAAAGTCTAACACAGCTGTATCTTACTGGTACTCACCTATGGGGCAGAAATGTGGAGGCTAACAATGAGGGTTCGGCTTAATTCAAGGACAACGCAGCGAGCTATGGAAAGAAAAATGATAGGTGTAACGTTAAGAGACCGGAAGCGGGCGGAGTGGGTGAGGGAAAAAATGCGGGTTAATGAAATCCTATTTGAAATCAAAAGGAAGAAATGGGCTCGGGCAGGGAATGTAAGGCAAAAGCAAGACAACCGCTGGTCCTTGAGGGTAACAGAGTGGATTCCATGAGAAGGTAAATGTAGCAGGGGGCGGCAGAAAATTAGGTGGGCGGATGAGATTAAGAAGTTTGCGGGGATACGGTGGCCACAATTGGCAGAGGACAGGGTTAATTGGAGAGACATGGGAGAGGTTTTGCCCTGCAGTGCGTGTAGTCAGGCTGCTGCTGCTGCAGATGATGACAGCCTGAGCACACCTACAAAGTAAAACTGTGAACTCGACCCAGCAGCACTTTACTGTGTTGAAAGAGAACAGGTACAATTGAATTACTGCATTACCTTGTTATTATCATTAAAAAGTACAGGGCTCTAAGGACTTCCTAATTTACATCGAAACGAATGGTTTACAGTGAACTTTCACAGATTACACTAACAGGCACTGAAAATCCAACACAGCTGCCCAAGAGAATATTAGGCAGCCGTGCTAGCCTTCTTTTGCGCTATGCTACCTGATACCAGATTAAAATTCGAGAGCAATTTACTCATACTCTAGCAATGGGATACGTTATGCCCCAGACTGATGCAGCTGTCTTACTAAAGGCAGAGAAGCTTTCAGTGTGGGTCATGTGTGCTGTGGCGTGAACACATGCACAGGATCGCCTGCTACCATCCAAGTCCTCTGTGTACACAAATGCAAGTGCAATAGAGAACCCACATCACAAATTTGGCTAGTCTGGTCGGCCAAGCATGGGCCAGCTGATAGCACGAAGCAGCAGGTGCGACACATACCATCATCATCAGCCTGACTAGGCCCACTGCAGGGCAAAGGACTCACCCATGTCTCCACATTAACCCTGTCCTTTGCTAGGTGTGGCCACCATATCCCCGTACACTTCTTAACCTCATCCGCCCATCTAAGTTTCTGCCGCCCCCTGCTATGCTTGCATTCTTTTGGAATCCACTCCATTACCCTTAAGGACCAGCGGTTATGTTGTCTTCCCATTACAAGTCCCGCCCAGGCCCATTTCTTCCTCTTAATTTCAAGTAGCATGTCATTAACCCGCGTTTGCTCCCTCACCCACTCCGCCCCCTTTTGGTCTCTTAATGTTAGACTTATCATTTTTCTTTCCATAGCTCACTTTGCTGTCCTTATCGTTTGGCACGTGTTTTTTTCTTTGTAATAAGGCATAAAGTATTATACATGAATTACCACATGGCATCCTCCTATGACCACTAAATAATTTATAATCAAATTTCTTTCTCCTGCTGTATTTGTTTCGGTTTCGACAGCTGAATGATGGCTGTGACGTCAAAGCGAGGTTATTGGTCATGTGAGGCATGAAAAACTGCAATACAATTGGTACTTCTGGCTCTTAAGGAATGCTGGTGTCAGCGCTGTAGCGAATTAAAATGATGAAGCAGCGATTATAAGTGCAGTTTTTCCACGCCTCACGTGACCTATAACCTCTCTTTGATGTCATAGCCATAGTCAAATTGTTCACCGAAACAGGATGGCAGAAAAAGTTGATTATAAATTATTTAGCAGTCTCACGCGAATACCAGATGGTGATTCATGCATAGTAGTGTCTTCCGCAGCATTATAGAGAAGAAAACATGCCACCAAGATTAGGTGTCTATACTCTTTTAAGCTGAACTCTTTTAATTAGCCTCCACATTTGTGTCCCAAAAGTGAGAAACATGCAGGCTAAAGAAAAGATTTCAACTTAAGTACCAAAGTGGCTCTAATCACACGATGAAGCAGAAAAACTCTCGACACTTGAACAGAGAACAAATAGGAATTCCAACAAAATTTTAGATTCTTGTAAGGCTATCAAGCATTTCTGAATATTGTAAACTGCACTTTCACACATACAGTACGCATGTATGCCAAGCTCACATTCAGTAGCCCTGTTTTCCGGCTGTTATTATCACGGTCTGAGCTCAGTTACAGATTTAAAACCAGCCAAAAGATGCAACACAGGAAAAGAGAAGAAAACAGGTTGGACTATCAATTGAATTTTTTGTGAAGGAAAAGAAGGCTCGCATGAAGATGCGCACACACATGACCCACACCAGCGAAAGGCAGGACAACAAATAACTGTCACTGATATACAAGCACGTCATCTAAAAGAGAAAATTCTTTCCGTTGAAGATTGACTAATGGCTTCGCTACTCATACAGCCGTTGCCTTGGAGATATGCATCAAATACCTTACAGATTTGTTTACCACTTCTATACACCACTGAAGTGTCACAGAAATCAGGCGTACACACTGATGGGTCATCTTATGATTTACACTCACGACATTGGCACTGTAGTGCCAGATTAGAAGCTGCCTTCCCCCTAACGAGTTAGTGCTCACTCAGGAACACATTAAAGACACCTGCACATATCCCTGAAGTAGTTTCTTGCACAAGCTAGCGGAATGTGATAAACCACTTCCTGCAAGTCCTGAACCTAGTTTTATGGGATACCATACTGCTATCCCGGGTTTTAACAGCAGCGCAAAGGCCATCAACACAATGATTGGCGCAAAAATTACATTTAAAAATTTTCCCGACACTCGATTTGAACTCATGAAGTCTACACAAAGGACTCCATGATAACCGTTCTGAGGTGAATGGCAGTTCAGCCTAGCCTCTGGAATCTGTGCCAAAAAAAAACGGAGTCAGTGCATCGCAATTTATTTCCGATATCAGCCGGTGCTGATGACAATTGTATGTTTTGCTTTCTCTGGCTTATAAAGCTCCACTTTCAGAAAAAGTGTCGTCTTTGTGGTTAGGATGCGGAACTTCATCATCACAGGTCAACTTCAGCTTGCCATCAGTGTCCCTTTAACGCCTCAAAGTTGAACAATAGCTCCATTCATAGAGGAGGGCTGTGCATAAATTTCGACCACCAAAGATTCCTTAACATGCACTGACATTGCATAACACACGAGCAAATATGCATTTCGCCTTGTCGAAACGAAGCCACCACAATTCAATCCCGCGTCTTTGGGCTCAGTAGCCGAACACCAATGCAGCAGGCCACAGCACCAGGTGAAAAACAAAAGAGAGCCCTTAATAGGCAACCTAACTTGCAAAAATCAACATAACGAGGGGTCACACAAGTAGCAGTGGACTAGGAAAATAAAAGCTACTTGTGTCGGAAGATGTCTTCAGTGCTTACCTCAAAAGCCTGCTTGCTTGCTGAGCATCCTAGCACCAAGTGAAAGGCTGGCACAGCTATACTGGAGAGCTTGGAAGAGGCATTGCTGGTAAAGCTATGTGGAGATTGCTGCAAGGTAAAAAGACACATTTAACAGCAGCACAGTGCAAAAAATGGACTAGAATCAAGCATGTAAGGCAAAATGCAAGGCACAAAAAGGAGCCGGTCGCAGAATGGAACACGACTGTTTAACCACATTTCGAAGTGGGCCAGGCAACAAGAAATTCATAACCAAGGCAGTCATACGAGACATCACTTGCATATCGATATCCAGCATCGTTTCTACAATACATGCCACCATTCAAAAGAACAGACCACAGCAGAACGATATTTTCAGTAGAAGGCTGGTTTGCTTCAAATTCTGCATGCGTCCCTCAATTTGAAATCTGGCATGATTAGCACTGATTTCACATTCTCACAGGTATGATGAATTAATAGTGCCAATTGCAGAAAAACCACACTTTTTCCTTTAACATCAAATAAGGTATTGGAGAGGTACCTCAGCATATTTAAGTCAAAGTCAGATTTATTTGCGCCATTGGTTATAATCATGAAACAATTAAGTTTATTCTTCGTACATATTAAAGGCTCAATTACCCTTAAATTTCACTGCAACTTCGGGATTTAGGCCAAATGGAGCTAGGGCACCTGTGTGCATTTTGCAGTTGTTTGTACCATTTCAGCTCCGAGCCAAAGTATGAAAAAGCGAATGCCAAAATAGAGGCGAAAAACTTCAGAGCAATTTGTTTTTATCTCACCGTTCTGCTATTCAAGGCTCGACTACACTGGCTCGGCTATAAGTACGAACGCAGCTGGATCATACGGAGCTTCGTACCTTAAATACACAATTTATAAAAGTACAAGTGAAATACAAGTGAAAGAGGAGGAAGCTCAATCCTAACGCATACAGCTGAATCGCAGTCTACGTAGTTATACTGCTCGAGCGCTGTTACTTCAATTACAGCGTAACATGCGGCGAGAATGTAAAGCCCGGGCCGAAGATCTATTCGCGGGCACATATTCCATTCTCGGCGAGAGATGAATGGCAGTACGGCGGCAGTACGGCGCCGATATCGTGCACCCCGCGATCGGATCAGCTGTGCATATTTGCATGGCATACTGACCATGACCGTGTGACCACTGACACTACACGCGCATTCATGCCCGTGTGCCGCCAGCAAACAACCTTTCAGCGCTGCGTGCTGCCGCGATAGGCACTGCGTCTTCGCGTCTCTGTACTAGCTGTGTTGACGTGGCCAGTTGTGCGCAAAGGCTTTGAAATAATGAACAGGTTCGAAGAAAATTAACTTACCCCCAAGATGCGAGATGTCACCCGGGTAGTGGTCTCCCACCAGCTGCTCCGCCATGGAGGAAATGAGCCCCGCCGTCAGCATAGCGTTTCCAGTGAAGGCGCGCAAAGGACGACGCGCTATCCGTCGAGCCCGCTGACGCACGCTATAAACACAGGTTTACTCAGCACCTTACCACGTTTTCGTACATCGCACCAGCGAATTTCACTGCTGTCGGCACATCACATATCGGAAGAGTGACAAATGCTCATGCCAGCGATGGTTCACGCCCTCGGCACCACAAAGGAGGACTACGATATAGTGTTCTAACCACGACAAACGTAGCAACGCTGTCCGCCATGCTGTCCCTTCCCAGACGCTGCGTTCGTTGGC
Organism: Amblyomma mixtum; assembly: GCF_055824585.1. NCBI lineage: Eukaryota > Metazoa > Arthropoda > Arachnida > Ixodida > Ixodidae > Amblyomma > Amblyomma mixtum. The sequence continues at coordinate 416,784,838 of NC_143014.1, read as the reverse complement.
TAGCGCTTCGGCCAGTTCCGGCTTCCTTCGGCCCGTTTAGAAAGGCATCGCCTCCAGGCATTCCTCCAGGTCGTCTCTTTCGGGCTCTATGCTTTTGGGCAGTGCGATAGCAAAGGATTAAAACCAAATGAAACTTTCGTTACAAAAATAATTAAGTTCTTGTGCACATATTAGCATTAAAAACTTGAGATATTTGTGACGCGTGGACGCATGAATATGCGTGTCGGTACATGCGTGCGTGCGTGCGTGCGTGAGTGGGCATGGTCTAGCGCGTCAAATCCAAAGCCTATCCGACATGCTGCATGGTTTCTGAGATCACCGCCGTGAGCTTCGCTTGTTTTCTCGTGCTGCTGCTGGGCGGTCTTGTGCGCCGCTGTTACTGTGCTGGAATCGCAAAAGAAGAAGGATTACCGGTGTGTGCTGCCGGTGGGCGCGCTCTCATCCAAGAGTAGTAGCAGCTCCCAATTAAGCGATCCGTCGGGGCATATGTGTTATGGATGTCTGGTCGACAACGATAATGAGGTCAGCAGTGCGGTGCCGTCGTTTGATGAGTCGAACCTTTCGGCCTATTGCTCTGCTAACTTCGTTGCAAAAATGCCTGGCTCATAAGCAGCGACAGTGGCCATTGTTTCTGTGGTGTGTTTCGATTACAAGACGGCGCCCTTCTACAGTGTGGCTTCCTTGGAAACTTAGTCGGCGGTGTGCCTGCAACGCCTGTCGCTGTCAGCTCAAACTGACCGCCTGCGAGCGCTGCCTTCTTTTGCGATGTGAACGGTGACGGGACACTTACTGCCTGTGGCCGGAGCTTATAGCAAAAGCGAAGAGTGTTTTCTGTGAAGGTTTGACGAAGTGCGTGTGTCAGTCTGGACCCTTAGCAAGTCATACGATATGCGACATGCAAAAGTGGTCCACCAGTCGCTTCAGCAGAAAGGAGTGCGGATGTTTTTTACGTTACTTCAATCGAGAACTGCCCATGCAAATATTTCAACTCGTCTCTTGCCTAAACAGCATAGTAAAGAAGCTAAAGCAACAAAACTGCTGTTTCCATGCTGTATATTGATTCCGCCCTCGTGCTAGAGGTGGGAAATATGTAGCAGTTATTGGCGGAGTTACAGCCTATGAAGCACGTGCAGCTTCATGTAATTGCAGGTTAGGATATGCGCCTTACTTGGTATTGACTTTGGGACCAGACATAGCCATCTGTCAACTAAAAGAAATTTTCTTGCTATAGGATTCTGCAGCATTATGTATGCTTCTGGACACTGAATACCGGGTGCGTCACCTCTCTTGAAAGCACTCAGATTTGTGTACTTATCAGTACGCTTGAGATGAGAAAATTTTATCAGCTTCTTTTCTTTATTTTATAATTAGCTACACAGCATGTTGCAAAAAAAATTGTTTTAAGGAAAAGTATTTCAGTTTAGAGTTGAACAGTTCAACAAAGTTGTTTTGGGCATTCTGGTAACTTCAAGATGGTATCTGATGGTTGCATACAGACGCGCAAGTCAAACCTCAAAGGGCATCAAACTTAACAGTACCGCTGAGCTTATCCTTTCGTGCTTTTTATGTGTGTGTAGATCACCTGGGGAAGTTCAGTATTGGATGTTGGATTTCATAGTTCTGCTACAACTTTTATCTTCCTTTCTACACATGAAACATGACTGAACTTGATTACATTCCCCAAGCAAATACCTGACGCCTTACAAGCGTTCCTTACTGTGCACAGTTGTCCCAGTGCATTATATCCACTCATGTGCAGCACACTGTTGTGTTGCTCTTGGTCTCCAAATGTGACTCTCAGCAATATGATGGAATCATAGTCCATCCAGATGGTCTTTGTGGTAGTGCAAATTTCAAAACAGATTGAAGAAGAATGAAGAGTGTGATACTTCGTCATGCATCATGCAATGCTGGTGCTAATCAGGCAACATGTGTGGTATATATACTTCGCACATTTGAGATTCATTGGATTTGTTCTGGAGCCATACTGGGAATTAATTAATCGATCTGTGATTTGTCACTGAAATTGAGAGAGGGCACTAATTTCTGAACTTTTGACACCAACTGTGAATTCAAAACTGTCTTTTCATGTAGGCTTACATGGCTTTATTACGTGTATGTAAATTTATGCTAATGACTTTGGAAATTGCTTTGGCAATGGTTTTAGAAATTGCCTCGTAACATTCCTGTTACAGCTCACAATTCGCTTTCTGCACGTCATGTTTGATTGAACCTGATTATATCCCCAAGCTTGTTTGTTGCACCTAACAAACACTGTTGCCCTTTCAGAGTTATTCCATTGATTGACTCCTTTCGAGTGCAAGCAACAAATGGTTGTGTTGCTTCTGATTTCGAAATATGGCTGTCTGCATGACGGGCGACAACATAAATGCTCTGGATGGCTTTCATCATGCATCTATAAGATATCTGTAACTTTCAGAATTGGTTAAAGGAAGAACTGAAGGATGCTGTAAGAGTCATTAGAAGCTTGTTTTTTACATTATTTTACAATGAACTTGGAATGTTGACAAGTTCTTGCTCAGTGTGCATGTTGTCATGTACAGGTCCCTGCAGTATCGAAGGGAACCATTTTGCACTAAAAGATAATTTTTTGGTTATTTGTTTGCTGAAGTTGAAAATGATTAATGGGTACTTACGCCAAGACGAAAATTATAAAACAGCAAAACGTGAGCTTATTGCTCATTATTGAGAAGTAATCATTAACTGAATGCTCGAACTTTGTTTGCTTTCACCCTAAATGGGCCTTTACAGTCTCGACAAGTTGCTACTAAGCAAGCAAACGCACACATGGCCACACATAAGCACGCACAGCTTCGGCAAGCCCCCTCTCAGCACGCAGATGTCCACGCACAGAGAGTTGTCCACGAGAGTCCACGATTTTTTACACACAAAGAGTGTGCGTGTACGTCTTTCAGCTCACAGTACGCGATCATGTACACACAGGACGCACAGAATGCGTACAGGTAACGCACAATTTCTGCGCAATCGTGTGCAAAATGAACGTGATCGTACAAAAATCACTGTTCTCGTGCAAACTCACGCAGAGTTTTTTCAATAGGGTAGTGCTGCATTGAGCATCAAGATGCAATCAACAGGACATAAGGCATGCCACGGGCGGTTTGCCTTATCACAGCGTAACTGCAAAACATTTTTTCACTCTAGTTAGTATGTCTTATCTTGAGACTACAATAACATTAAAATGAAAATAGTAACACATACAAAATAGAAAGCAGTGCTACAATTCATAAAACCAGCCACTAAAGTTTGGTTTTGTTTTATAGGGTTTAACGTCCCAAAGCGACTAAGGCTATGAGAGACGCCGTAGTGGAGGGCTCCGGAAAGTTCGACCACCTGGGGTTCTTTAACAAGCACTGACATCGCACAGTACACGGGCCTCTAGAATTTCTCCTCCAAAGAAATTCTAGCCGCCGCGGCCGGGATCGAACCCGCGTCTTTCGGGTCAGCAGCCGAGCACCATAACCACTGAGCCACCGCGGCGGCCCAGCCACTAAAGTGTAACAGCAAGTATACGCAAAATAAGGCATCTTATGCAAATTGTGTCTTACCTGACACTTGTACGGCATGAAGCAGGGAGATACAAGCAACAGGACGTAAGGTATGCCACAAGTTGTTTGAATTATCAGTGTAACCATAAAACATTAATTCCCTATACATAGCACATCCGCTCTTGTGACTGCTGCATGATAAGGCTTGCCACAGGCTGTTTGCTTTGTCACAGCGTACGCATTAAAAAGTGATTTAAAAAGTCACATTTCAGAACAGTAAAAAATCAAAGTCTTGCAGTGATGTGATGATGCTAGCAACTTTTGGAGACAGGGAGAGTTGCTTCTTTGAGCGCTCTGCGTTCGTTGCCTGCCCGGACAGGATTCACAGCTGCAATGGCCCTGAAGCAAGGACAGAGCGTTCCTACTCCTCGGACAGTGAGAATGTCTTCAAACAAGTAATAGACATTGCATGATGACTGCGGCCCTCCTGCCCCCCCCCTTAAAAAATTAATTCCTTTGAAGCCCACATTTCAGTTTCATTGTGTGTACTAGTGAATATCTTCAGTAATATTTAGTATTCAGTACAAAAACCACTCTCCAAGCCAGAATGTACCTTTCCAAATTGTTCACTTTAGTAAGGTTTTTAACGACCACAGTACTTTGTTACTTGCGTGAAAGCTCCTCACTGAACTCCATCACTAGGTTTTAAAGGGATGCAAAACGACTCCATGCAACCTGTTGTTCTTAAGAAAAATCCATTTTGTCTGCACTTTTGAAATTTGTTGATGTCTGTGTGGCAGCAAAAAATGCATTTATTGCTGAGAAAACTAAATTGAAAAATTTGCCGGTCACTCAATTCAAATTCTGACGTATACGCCGAAAAGGACTCTCACGACGACATTTTGAAGCTAGTTGCGGGGCGGCTTATGGTCTTGTGATCCGCACCCAGAAATCTGACGTGTCAATAGACTGCAGTCTGCTTAGAAAATGAGGCAATCATGACACCGCCTGTACTTTGTTTCTTCCTTTTATGTAGCTTATAAAAGCACCATTTCAGTTTCTTTGCAATCAGACCCCAGTAACCTGTCGACAAAGGCCAACTTCAGTTAGCATTCAATGCTCCTTCAAAGTACTATTTGACACCAGGGTAGTAATGTCTGTGAATACACAGGCCGAATCTGCAGCATGCCTATTTTGTGTTACCCGAAAGTACAGCCGTGAGCAAAAATCTTTTTTGACAGGTAATAAGTTTGCAGCACATATTTACGTGCCTTGTCTTTACAAAGATCTAGATGCATGACCAGGGATATGCACATTTTAGCGCAGATGAAATTAAGAGAACTGAGCAGACCCTTGTTTGTATTACTAATACCCCACTAGTGATACGCGAGTCTAAAATGATGTCTAGTGCTGCAGAGGAAGCTGTTACGTGAAAGTGACGTTACCCTCTAACATCTGCACATAGCTTCCACTGTCCCAGAATAGTAAGCCCGTTGTGCTCTACGGGGCGCGGGTCGGGCGCTAATATTTTTCATTCCTTTTTTACTCGCTCACCCTAATTTTGTCCCAGAATAGTACAAAGTGCCTGCTGCCCTGAGCGAAAAACCTTTCTGACCACAACCTCAAGCAATAACCCAGCGAAAGGTTCATGCAGAATGCACACAAAATGTTCTGTGTAGGCAGACTCAAAACGTAATTAAGCAACAGCTTCTAACAAAACTTTTGGTTGAGCATTTATAGTCGCACATTTTCAATGCTGCAGCATTTTCTCCAGACACCGCTAGTGCGGCTCACATGCAGGCCTCAATAATGCAAGTATTAACAGCCTTTTTCAGTGTCCTGGCTTATGCTCAGTTTGAACTGGGCTGCAAGGAAAAGGTACTTTCACTACCATGCTTAGCTGTCCTCGAGGCTAGTCAACACAGCTGAGCGTGTCTGTACAACATCCTGGGCTCCTCGCTTCTTCGACATATATACTCCCCCCTACAGATGCACCTTGGAAGAACTATGTGCGGCTTACAGCGCACCCATCAAAAAAGCTTCATATCAAATGCAGCAATAACAATGCTGCATATCTCATCAGCAATCCTCACGTAATTGACTGAGGAGCCAGTTTATTGAGGCAGCACATAACGAGGGGTGTGCCACCACAATATGCAATGCTGGATGCATGGGTTATCTTGCATAGTATACAACTCAAGAGTGTAGGCTAAAATACCGCTAAAAGGAATTCTTTGTCGATTGGCACCAACCAACCGTTACGATGTTGTGGTTATTTTGGTTAATTTGTGGTTAATCCTTTCCCTTTGCCAGCTGGTCTGATAGATTAGCAAATGCATAGGAATTAGCCATGAAGTCATCAGAATCATTCGACACCATAGGGGCATTTGCCGCTGCATTCTTCAGTTGTATCCAGCTATAGTCACAATATGAAGCATTGTAATAAGAGAGTAATTACTCATTAACGTCCACCAGAGCGCAGCCATACGGCCACAAAGGAAAGCTATACAGCTTTCACAGAAACTTCGTAGTTAGAGAAAAATTCGTCCTGGTCCGGGGTTCAAACCCGAGACCACCGCTACACCGGAGCAGTCGCTCTACCAATTGAGCTAACCGGGACGGCAAGCTTATGGTAGGGCCAGAGCGCATTGATCAATAACTCGAAGTGGGAACAGTGTTGAAGGTGAGACAAATGTCGCTTTTCTAAGATCTGATACTGCGTGACAAATAGGCTGGTACATTTTCAAATAATGAAACTGAAGGTTTGCTTATGCACTGGTCTTTCATTGCCAGTATCTTGCCTGCTTCGACGATTTCACAAGCCAGTGTGTTTTTGTTCTTCGCTATTACTTGCATTCTTTCAAATTCGGATTAACATCCTGTTTCCAAAATTTTACAGTTCTCACAGTGAATTGCAAGATGGCAGCATTACACAATATCACAAAAAGAACTAGCCTATCTGCACGCAATGCCTGGTTTTAGTTACACAACACTTGTCTTATCATGTGTATCCTGGGCTTTCAGCAGTATTTTTATTTTCTACCTTCACCACTTGCTCCTTGTTTTACACTTCTTCTTTTACCTCACAGTCAACTTTTATCACTTTTAACTTTTACGCTTTTTGGCCTACTACTTGCTGCCCTCTGAGCTCTTTATCTCTTCTATCACTTGTCACCTTAAAGAGCATGTCTTATTTTTTCACTTGTTTTCATCGTGCTTTTAAGCGTTTCTTTCTGGCCATTCTTCGCAACCTTTGGTTTTTTGATGCGTCATAGATACAGCTGCGCAAATTCTTGCTGGCCCATCCCCTACCTTTTCCGCCTAAAAAAAAATCTACTTGTCACACTGTTTTTGTGTTATATTGGTATCCCGTGATATAAGCTTTCATATGAAATGGACCTTGCCTAGCTTTTTTCGTCTTGTATCCTGACAGCTAGGAAGGTGTACAAATAGCTGTCCCCGTTTCTTCTGAAATGAAAGTTGCCAGTGCAGCGCTTCTGTCCACTTTGCAGCCTTCTGTGTAGTTCTTTGCCCGACAGAAAGTGTTGCTCTAGCTTTTCACTGTAAACAATGAAAACTTTCTGAGATTAGCTGAGCTTCTTGATTCATTCATTCATTCATTCATTCATTCATTCATTCATTCATTCATTCATTTATTTTACCCTCAGGGCTTTCGCACTACAGAGGGGGTGGGACAGTGAAAAAAACAATACATAGATCAAAGAGAGCGCCATATATAGAACAATGTTGAAAGATGCTAAAAACAGAGGACAAAACATTGAGAACAAAAGTACAGAAGCTAAAAAATACAAGGATTAAAAAGAAAACCTTATATAGTCTATATATGGGTAGACAACATATCACAATTGATCTGATTCTAACAGTGTGAGTAATTTGCTTTTAAAACGCGCAGCGTCGCTAACACAGGTGGCAGTGGGTGAAAGATTATTCCAGTCATGACATGTTTTAGGGAGGAAGGAATTAGAACAGGTCACTGTGCCGCAGTGTGGAACAGCTACTTTATGATTGTGGTCTATGCGAGGCGAGATGAAAGATGGTGCGTTTACACAGATGGCTTTCAGGCAAGGATTGTGGCAGTGAATTTTATAGAAGAGGCAAATGCGTGAAAGCTTACGGCAAGTGGAGAGTAAGGAGAGTTTAAGATTAGATTTCATTTCGGTTACACTGGCAGTGGGATGGTAGTTTCCAACGATGAAACGGACGCTTCGATTCTGTACGGCCTCTAGTTTTTTTGTTAATGTGATGGCGTCAGGATCCCAAATCGAACATGCGTACTCTAGTTGCAGACGAATGAGAGTAGTATATAGTAGCATTTTCAGTGAAGGTGGAGAGGATGAAAAATTTCTGCGGACGTACCCTAGCATGCGGTTAGCCTTTGAAGTAATGAACCTGATATGAGCATTCGAAGAAAGGTAATAACAAACATTAACGCCAAGATACTTGTAAGACGAGACTGGATTCAGCTGAGCGTCGTTAATAAAATAATCTGGGCTTGTCTGCTGCTTACGGGTTAAGCGCGTGCATTTGCATTTAGCTATGTTTATTTCCATTTTCAACAATTGGCACCAGTCATAAGTTTAATTTAAGTCTGTGTGTAGCTGAACAATATCATCAGTGTTATTAATAACTCTGTAAATTACGCAGTCGTCAGCAAACAAGCACATGTTACATGAAATCTTTCAACGTAAGTCATTCATGTATATTAGAAATAATAACGGGCCAAGGACCGACCCCTGGGGCACACCTGAACGTACTGGCGCTGGTGATGAGTCGTGGTTATTGGTGAACACTGAGTACGGTTACTAAGAAAGGCACGAATCAAATTGAGTACATTAGGGTCAATGTTATGTGAGCTCAGCTTTAAAAGTAAAAGAGAATGACTGATTTTATCGAAGGCTTTTGAAAAATCTAAGAATAAGCAATCAGTAATGAGTCCAGAGTCTAAACAAACATGCAAGTCGTTAGTGAAAATCATTAACTGCGTTTTACATGAGAAGAATTTGCGAAAACCATGCTGTTTCGGAGTAAAAAACTGCTTTGATTTTAGGAAATTAACAAGATGACTAAATAGGATGTGCTCTAGAACTTTACATGGGACGGGAGTAAGTGAGATGGGACGGTAATTATGTGGATCTCGCGTATCCCCTGATTTGTGCAGTGGGATTATTTTGCCAGTGAGCCAGTCGTTCGGAAGGGTGTGATGGTTTAAAGACTGCGAAAAGATACACTGTAGTATAATGGAAGAATATCCTACGATACTTTTCAAGATTTTAGTACTGAGGCCATCGATACCACAATAGGATGACATTTTAAGTTAGTTAATATTGCCACGAATTCCTTCTGAGGAGATGACGATGGGATCCATTGGTAAAAAGTGATATTTTATGAGCGAAGGTAAGACGGAAGTGTCGGTGGAGCTAGAGAAGGCTTTGATAAAAGTGCTATTGAGAAGCGATGCGCGCAATTGGTCAGGAACTGGAACCCCTTCCAGGGTAAATAGTTGTATGGTGGTATTTTGTTTTCTTTTCACTGTGTTCCAAAGCTGTTTCGGGTCATTACTTAGCATAGCTGGAAGAGTCTGACTAAAGAAGGTAAATTTGGTTGACTTTAATGCCTTTGAATGAGCGACTGCAGCGGCTTTATACGCGGACCACCTGACTGCAGAGTGCGTGAAGCGAGCTGTCCTGAAAACAATTTTTTTTCTAATTGGAAAGCTTATTAAGATACCTGTTGTACCAGGGGGCAGCACTGTTGCTATATGCTTTTTTGATGGGTATGTATTCATTTACGAGGTCAGAAACTCTAGATTTGAAGATCTCCCAGTTACGATGAACACTACGGTCGAGATAAGCACTCAAAAATTCATCTAAAAATAAAGACAGATTGTTATTAATAGCCTGGAAGTCAGCCTTGCTGTAATCTCTGATACCGAAGCTCAAATTGGGCTTATGCCGCACGAGGCGGACTTATGGTTGCTTGTCGGGGGAACTTATCACTCATCCGTCAAGGCAACTGTTTGGTCTAAGACCCTTTTCCCAAGCATTTCACCCTAGAAGAGCCGAGCACCAGGCCAGGGTAAATCTTGCACCCATTAAAGAAACCGGTGGGTACCCGGCGGCACTGGGGATCGAACCCAGCACCTCCCGAATGCGAGGCGGATGCTCTACCACAAGCCAGTCGCTACGTTTTCTACAGCTTCGAGACGCTTTCTAATATCGGCAATATCTCGTGTTGCCGCCTGTTGGTCTCGCTTCAACTCGGATAAGTCGTCACACATCGTAGCCTGGGCTGCTTCCATGCCAATGGACCTTTGACGTATGTCATCCAGGATTTTCGAAATTTCAGGGAGCGACGCATTCCCTGGACCAGGGTTACTCTCTATATCACCCCATATCAACAAAAGAAGAACACTGAAGGGTTGCAGCACTGCTTCTGGGCGTGGATGCAAAACTAAACACCGGTCATCAAATTTAAAACATTCATAAGGAAGTTCACTGACCTACACAGCTGCACAGCAATGGCGTCACCAGCGTGAGGCCATTGCTGCTGCGGTGCTTCCACGCCCACTGACAACGGTGCTCGAGATGCTCGGTTTTGTTGCCGACGTCAGCGCCGCACCCGTTGTTGTCGATGTTCCTCCGGATGCCTTGTTTGCAGCGAAGTCTCCCAGCGCCACCACTTCATTCAAGCAGAGGACGCAACTTGGTAACGACGAGTTGAAGGCTAGCGCGTCAGGACCGTTGGGAAACAGATCCAAGGACAAGTCTGCGACGAGGCTCCCGCAGGCCGGAGCCGATGAAGGGCCATACCGGCAGGGGCCCAAGAAGGCACCGAGAAACAGCACAAATAACTGAGACCAGCGTAAGGCCATTGGTGCTGCGGTGCTTCCGCGTCATGAAAGAGGATTTACGTGTGTGCCAAATGTGGCAGATCACTACTGCAGCAAAACGAATTAGAATAAAATCTTTGACGTGATGGTGAAGAATGTGATCAAGCATTTCACAGAAAATGAAATGACTGCAGTGAGTGCTTTTGTGCCTCTGATGCCTCCTTTCTTGGATAGCAATTTCATGAGTACTGGAAAAGAGATGTGTGCTACGATGGAAAAGATACCTGGGTGAAAAGTGCATCATGCTGCGCCATCTAATGTTTTTTTTTTTCCGTAACGCAAGTGCAAGACCTTTTGGGGCACTGCAACAGCAACAACTGACTCTCTTGGAAAACTCCGGCGCTCACTCTATGCGACTGTTTCTCACCAAATAAGCACTATATCGGTCCCTTCATTACTAGGATCTTGTTGCTGCACTTCTCTTTGAGTAACTGTACTACTTGCGTCGCTTTGATACCCATTCTACTTATGCCCCTAGCACTGGTTGGTTTCTTAAAGAAATTTTAATCAGACATATATCTATGTTTGCTCATGCATGCACTTTTAGAAGAATACCTGAAGGTATCAGCATTTTCATTCATGTAAATAAAGTCATCTTTCAGTGGCAGGCCTGTTTGCTTTTATATATTTTAGGCTGTACTATCTGCTTGTAAAATTGGTGGTCCGTGACCTTCGGTGGCATTGTAGTGGCGACTTCCGGTTGCCGCTATTGGTTTGCAGTGTCCCTTCAGCCTACAGCCATCTAAGGGCACAGCATGCGGTAATGTACTGTCAAGCATAATTTTGTTTTACAATGGGGCTTCCCTCTGAAATATACTGAAAAAAAAATGCAATGCAAAATAGGTAATTTAAACAAAAGGAAATGATGTGAGGCTTTGCAAGTATGGACCTTAGCCAAGGCTAACACCAGGTACGGTAAGGTCGTCCCTGAGGCAACGCGATACTGCCAAAATTAGCTGGCAATGTTGAAATGTTGCAGGGGTTACACTTACTGAAAGGAGAAAATTAACAAAGTACGGATGCTGGGCCAAGTCTGAAGGTGGTACTGGTGAATCACTGTGTTTTCAAGGATTGTTCTGCTACCGTATACACCTCTGCACACAGACTGGGAAGCTACCGGCAAAGCGTTGTTTGGTAACTGTCATCACTCATTACTTAGTTAAATATGGTTTGGTTTGGTTTATTGGGGTTTAACGTCCCAAAGCGACTGAGGCTATGAGAGACGCCGTAGTGAAGGGCTCCGGATATTTTGACCACCTGTGGTTCTTTAACGTGCACTGACATCACACAGCATACGGACCTTTAGAATTTCGCCTTCAAGAAATTCAGCCGCTGCGGCCGGGATCGAACCCGCGTTTTTCGGGTCAGCAGCCGAGTGCAGTAACCACTGAGCCACCGCGGCGGGGCACTTAGTTAAATATGGGGTCCTTCACTCCATGCAAGGACCTTGACATGAAAGCTACAAACTGCTGGAAATGAAAAGTTGCATGTAATTCAGAGATTTGCCCTCGGCCGTTGTTTATGAGATATTCGACGCATACCTAGCATACTTCCCTCTTCCCTGCATCTCTGGAGGTATGTGCATATATCATATAGTGTAAAAAGAAAGTTTTCCATCTTTTTCGTCTTTCGTTCTTCCCACAGTGCAATGTATCCAACACAAGCCTAGCTAAACTCTCCGCTTTTCAAATTTCCACTTTTCTTTCGCTGAGGTGTCTACAGCTACGCCCTACAGAGTGTTCATTCTCACTGAGCGTACGACGCCTGTAGCTGCCGGCCCATGGCTAAAGTGACGTCCAACATGGTCGTGGATGCTGCCATCCAGTGCACTATTGCTACTTGCAACACTCTTCTCTGCGAAGCATTTGCAACTTCCATTCCACATATCACGACTTTCGAGGAGCTGCAAGGGGAAGTTTTCCCATTCTTATATCATCGCCTGTCATTCAGATGAAGTAAGACAAGCCCAGCTCTCCCAAAAAATCTCACATATATATCTTCACACCCGGTTGTGTGTGCATGTAGCACTACAATCACTCGCACCAGCTCACATATGTTAGCAGCAAGCGACGCGGCGTACACCAGCATCTTGGTGCTTTCGCTCCAGTATTATAATCTGTCGCCTCGTTCTGCTCATAATTTAAGCAAGTTATCACCAGCAGTGAAGCACAGCAGAATGCTTGCTAGATCGAGCGCCTATGCTGTGCACAGCACGCATATCCCTAGATGCATCTGTCCGTACTACATAAAAAATACAATGCTAGCTCTTTTTTACCACCAGATATAATAATCATCTTTAAAATATTTATATTATGCCTCACAGCCATGGCAAAAGCAATACTATGGCGAATTTATATACAGCAAATTATATTATATTTATATTTTGATATTTATAAATATTTATATTATAATATATTTAGATTTATATATTTATATTTAGATATTTATATATTTATATTTATATACAGCGGTGACCTAGGTGATGCAAGGACATACTCCACCACAATACAGAAAATTATTGTGGACAAGCAACCGCATAGCAGGAAGCATGTATAGCCTTTGTCTAAAGTTTGGAGTCCAAGGGGTTTTCTTTTGAGCCACACTGTGTCGTTCTTTATGGATCTCTCGCGCTACAAATTTCCTGGACATATGAAGATGCCTGTAACTGCCTCCTGCAATAGGTAGGACTTCCATGAATGCTCCTGGAGTCCCAATATAAAGCTTGGAAGTGAACCCCCTGGGCTCTGAACTTTTGACAAAGACTGTGCAGACCATTTCCGGGCTAACATTGACATTTCTGAGGGGAATACGAGGAAATTGCCTAGCTCGCTGCTTGATCTTTCAGGTAGAAGTTTTCACATATTGAGTGATTCGAGCTTAGCGTGAGCCAATGGGTCCCTCTCAGCCAGTGCCACACACCACACGTGTATTTGGAGCACCGATCCCGCACGCACACTCAGCTTCAACTAAGGGCAGCCGATTGTCGCAAGTAAACAAGCCTTCAAGTTCATGAAGCGGAGTTCGGCGCACGACAGAAAAGCACACATGTGCACCACGTTGCATGGAAATAGTCGGAATTAATTTTTCAGTTCACACACTCTAACAAAACGATGTGTAGCGAACGGTGCAACCGGAGAACAGGGTGTTTGTCATGTGAACAAGCAGTTCATTGCATGGCGCTCTCGGAGTACGTGTGCCAAACACCAGTTGACCCATTCCGGGCAGAGAGTAGACATTCTTGTGCCAAAGGTATGACTACTCCTGGTCAAATTCAAAGGAGCACGATGAGAGTAAATCGAGCAGACCACCGGGCAAGAATCAAATTGCCGGACTTTGAAAAACACTGTCAGATTTGCCCGGTGTATTTGGAAAAAAAATGCTCCTGGTCCATCCGACGTACTGAGAGAACGGGGGGGGGGATGCACCGGGCCCATCCGACGTACCTTTAGCAACAGCCTTTTCTCGCAGTCAGTAGCGAAAGCAAACCATACAAAAATTTCACTGCTCTATTTAATAACACCATTGTGAGTTGCATAGACAAAATACTTAGCAGATGCATGCAATGCCAAAACATGTTGGAGCTAAAGAACATTGTTTTTTGACAGAACTCACAAAATGGGTGCTAACGTGAACAAGAACGCCTCATTGACTTAGTGTGCTAAAAAATTTGGCTGCAAAAGTGAAGCACTTTGGTTGCAAAGGCTTGTGTACTCACACCATGATTCCAGTCATGCTGACTGACACGATAAGAACAAACACCATGCTTGATACGCCACTAAGCCAGAGTGTCAAGCAAGGTACTTTCTTCCAGTTCCCTGATTTTTCTATGGATTCCCTCACTATCTGAGTCAAAATCCTCTGACCACTGAAGAGGCCGGAAAACACGGCGGCCAATGATAATGGACAGTATACCTGATCTGTTGACAGCAAAAAACTACATACCCAAACTTCAAACGCTGCAATCAAATCAAATTTGCTCTTATTTGAGGCAGCTGATTTCTTCTTGAAGAAAGTCCAGCTTCAATGCGACTTATGAAGCTATCTTTGCTTTTTATGTTCCATTTCTCTAACACTGCTGGTTAACAGCCTTTATTCTTCTGAGCAAACGTTGTTTCCACTAAGTGTGTTGATATTTGAAATTCTAGTTTTAAAGCGCATAGTTTCAAAAACTGGCTTAAATTACAAGACAATTGTGTTTCCACCAAATAGAGCAATGAAAAGAACCAGACATTGGACAAATATTTAAACCCTCATCATTTATCCTATTCTTGCACCGATTAAGCACCACAAAATAGGGACCAGAAATCATGTATTATTGGCACAATTCATCCGAGGTACAAATTTGTTCAGGGAAAAAAGTTATGATGGTTTGACTTAACGCTTTCATAAGGGAACTGCTAAATGTTACCATGAAGTATGGTAGGCTGTACAATATTTTATGCATGTTCCGACACAGAAAAGGCACATTTCTAGCTAGAGGCTAATCCAGCTAGATGAAAAATTTCCTCACTGGGGGGATATCTCAGTTAACCTCACAAATGTGACCAACTTAACAGAGGCAGAGTGCAGTGCATTGCTGAGAAACAGAAGATTATGTGCAAAGCCGTGGAAGAGCAGCAGCCTGGGCTACAACATGAACGCAACAACCCAGCACATGCCACTGCAGCTAGCGTTTCAGCCACTTAGGGCACAAGGATAGCAAATTTTATAAGGCGAACATGGCAGGCAGGGTGAGCTAACTTGTAAAGGCGGTAAGCTTCTCGCATAGACCGGATCATGAAGTGTTTAGGTAACGATTCCTTTTCATCTTCCTTCTCCATTTTTACGACATATTTAATTTTAAGAATTTGTCTGGAGCGATGGAGTGTATCCATAATGTAATATTCTAAAACCACGTTGATGTCACCATGCTTTTGCTTACATCTTGTGAATCTCTCCTCCGTGGACCATACGTCTTTTTCATACACCAGCTTCGCTTTTTGAATAGCACACCTCGTTGCCTGAGGAATGATGACCTGCACATCTAGCACAGTGAGGATACATGGCAGCACTGTCAGCAATCGGGAACATTCTTGAAAGGACGCCTGGTGCTATAAAATTTGGGATCTCGCAAGGCATTATGTAGCTTCGAAGCAGCTGCCTAGCGCGGCTCTTTTCTACAGCGGAGGTAGCTCAATAAAGGCTTCTTTAGAGTAGCGACCGGCACATTGAATTCTTAAGTAAAATCCAAATAAACACAAATTAACCCCACCGTTGTCGCCCAATTGTTACGGCACTCGGCTGCTGACCCGAAAGACTCAGGTTCGATCCCGGCCACGGCGACCGTGTTTCGATGGAAGGGAAATGCAAGGCGCCCGTGTAGTGTACGATGTCAGTGCTCATTAAGGAACCACACGTGGTCAAAATTTCCAAAGCCCTTCACTACATCTCCCATTGCCTGAGTTGCTTTAGGATGTTAAAAGCCATGAAACCATGAAACAAATTGGTCCTAAAAGCACGTGCAATAATATGCCTCGAGCCATATAAGTCATTGTGTTAAAAGAATATGCAAAGCAAGTAGGGCCTTTAAATCTTTCATTATAGGAAAGTACACCTATTAACTCGGAAACTGCATCGTTTCAAATTTAGCCACTTAGATCAGCAGCGGCGGCCGCCGCTCCGCTAGCGCGTGGCGCGAGATCGCTGGCTGGATGACCGAAGCTCTCGGACCGGCATTTTGGCTATCTGTCGCTAAGTTCCTTTCCCCGGAAATCCTGCTACAATTTGGT
This sequence comes from Amblyomma mixtum, assembly GCF_055824585.1. NCBI lineage: Eukaryota > Metazoa > Arthropoda > Arachnida > Ixodida > Ixodidae > Amblyomma > Amblyomma mixtum. Next base: position 416,768,633 of record NC_143014.1, on the reverse strand, counting down.
GGAGGGGTGTCCGAGTGCACCCCTCTTTCGGAGGCGTCCAAGCATGCCGAGGAGTGCCGTCAGCTCGCTCGGTCGTTAACATCCGGCGAGCAGGGGCGTCAAAAATTCCGTTTCGACACAAGCCACACTGATGACAGTTTTCTACCCGGCTCTCTCGTCTGGCTTCACGTGCCGTCTACCTCACCTGGCCTTTCGTCCAAACTTCTCCCCAAGTACCACGGACCTTACCGCATCGTAGAGCGCACTTCCCCGGTCAACTACATTGTCGACCCGGTGACACCCTCCACAGATCAACGCCGACGCAGCCGCGAGACTGTTCATGTGTCACTCCTGAAGCCGTACTATGACCCGTGTGTGTTGTCATCTCCCTGACTCGCCAGGATGGCTTCGCCTTCAGCCCGGGGGTGATTGTAAAGAGGAAGATGAGCAGCGGCGGCCGCCGCTCCGCTAGCGCGTGGCGCGAGATCGCTGGCTGGATGACCGAAGCTCTCGGACCGGCATTTTGGCTATCTGTCGCTAAGTTCCTTTCCCCGGAAATCCTGCTACAAAAAAATATATATATATATATATATATATATATATATATATATATATATATATATATAAGCCAGATAGTCCGAATCGTAGCTATAGTATACCCTCCAAATAAAGCCGGAACCACATACGCTGCCAGAGCTCAAGATCAAAGAAGCCCCAGCAGCAGTAGTGGAAATGCGATCAAACCACCACAACGTTCATCGCACAGTTACATGAACACAAGTCCTCATACTTAATAATAGTGAAAGAATGCTGACAATTTCTGCGAAGTACCATCTATGACGTCAAATCCATCAAATCTGCATGGCGACACATTCAAATCTATATATAAACAATGGATCCTTATATGGCCACTAAAGGGTTACATTGCATGCACATATGCACTCTTCAGCAAAACCTCGCCCCCAGGTCCTGTGATGCCGTGGCCAAATATATATGACCGCTATGAGCATGCAATGTGTATAACTTCCACCAGAACAGCCATACACTGCTACACAATCGCAGAAGCAATATAGTACCACCCTCTCCAACTCTTTTATATTAGTGACTGGGCACCATGCAGGCAGGTAGCCGTAATCTGTAAAGAAGTGGTTTCAGATCAACTCCAAAAAAAAATAGTTTTATCTGTCTTTCCTTTGTACAGATTTCTTTAGAGCGCTATTTTACCAGCTGCATTAACCAATCAGCAGAAAAGCAAAATTTCATTCCATAGTTGATTACTTGTCTGGGTTCATCAAACATTTTCTTACTTTTTAAAGATTGCTTTTGCACTTTGCCAGCATTTTCATAAAAGGGTCCTATGATAAAGTGGTATATACCTATAACTTCGATCATCACTGGATATGTGAGAAGTGCCAAAACCAAAACAAGGAAGGTTATCACAACTCAGTTAACAAGTGAGGTCACTACTTACCGCTGTGTAACAACAAGCAGGGGCTTGTTTACTTGCAGTGCACAACATTGGAAGCAAAGTGTACGAAAAACATGAGCTTCAAAGCTTGGCATGGGTTGGTTCCGTGCATCACTGCCAGGGTGTCAAGGCATAGGGGGAAGCTCTTTGCAGTAAGGAAACCGCCTCCTGCACAAAACAAGTTTTAAATCAGGAATGCTCGCCCGAGTGCGGTACCACACGGAATTACACCTTTTGCAATGATGACTGATTGATTGATTTATGCGGTTTAACGTCCCAAAGCGACTAAGGCTATGAGAGACGCCGTAGTGGAGGGCTCCGGAAATTTCGACCACCTGGGGTTCTTTAACGTGCACTGGCATCGCACAGTACACGGGCCTCTAGAATTGCTCCTCCAAAGAAATTCAACCGCTGCGGCCGGGATCGAGCCCGCGTCTTTTGGGTCAGCAGCCGAGCGCCATAACGACTGAGCCACCGCGGCGGCTGCTCCTTTTGCAATGATGAAAGGAGAACATGGCATGTCCCCGATGTCCTCATCACTGGCAGATTCCTGGCATAAGAGGGAGTTAAATGCATATAAGAATTGTCTACTAAAGTAGCACCATGTGAAAGCTGCAACTTTAAACCAGTTAGAAATAAGCATATAGCAGAGCATAAGTATAAATAAGAGCAAAAAATGGCTGAGGCTAAGCTAAGGTTAAGCCTAGTCAGATGCGAAGCATATTGATGGCTAGTTTTGGTAATGCATGGCTTTCCTTGGTTGACGTTCATCCCGCTCTTCATCGGTCTCTGTGGCACGCTGAAGCTTTCGCTTCTCGTTCAAATCAGCCCTGCTTCTAGGCGGCATCCCAACACCTGGCCGCCTCGTAAGTGGCCGGAGAGCGAGGCAAGCTCAGCTTTATACCGCTGCTGTAGCGTCACGTGGTCAGCTGCAGCGCCTCTGATGTGGAGCCTCCACCGCCGCGGCCGACCGCGCAAGCCGGCAGCCCATCTCTCCTCTGCTGTGACGTCATGTTGTCACGTGGTCAGCCGCCGCGCCTCTGATGTGGAGCCTCCACCGCCGCGGCCGACCGCTCGAGCCGGCAGCCCATTTCTCCTCTGCTGTGACGTCATATTGCCACGTGGTGTCACGTGGTCACGCTAAAGGTCAATGGTAGCTCCACCGCCGCGCTCGACGGGCTGTAGTGTAGCTCTAGTAATATGCTTCCCATAAAAAGAGGCGCTCCATCGAGTGGTGTCAAGGGACTGTCCTAGCACTGCAGTTAATCCGGCTGACCGGTAGTGAATAACCTTGCACCTGCCAACCCCCTCAAATGTCACACTACTAGGTCACAGGGGATTATTTAACATAAGTAGAGCGCAGCTTGAGTTTTATCTAAGCCAGCGAGCAAAATGTTTGTAAATGGATGTTTTAAGTAGCATAGTGCGAGGTACTAAGGTGCGCAGTCGCCGTGATCGGCGCTTTGCTGCGGAAAGTTCGCGCTCGCGTAGTGCATGCTGAATGGTGTACAGTTATCTCGAGGCCCCCATTTAACGAGTACAAGAACTATTTGCTAAAGAAGCACCAGAAAAACGCATGCAGCAGATATCGTATTCAACAACCACAGAGCCCGAGCAGACGCACGCGGCACGGTTGTGGTCGGGGTGTATGGATGGATGGTAGAGGCGTAACCCTTCGTATCGGGCGGTGGCTTGCGCCTCCTAGCCTAGGATTCCACCACCATCCCTTTTTCAATTTGTTTGTAATTTAATCTGTGTAATTTGGCCATCTTTCATAAAGTTACTCCTGCCTTGACCTCTTCCAAGGGCTGGCCGAAGCGATGGCGATTGCCATTGGAGGATCCGGAGTGAGCTCGCATGTCGAAGGGGCTCAAAAATCTGGAATGTCCACTCGAATGACATCAGTGCTGTTAGAAAACTTCCCTGTGGCAGTGCAAGTTCGGCATTTGGAACGCCCGTGTAGAAACTTTCGGCTGAAAACTAAAATCACAATGTTAAACCTTACAAAATAAACGCAATTACTGCATTACTTGCACCTGCGTGAATAAACGACGATAAAAATAAAAAGATACAACGTACACTTGTGATCCTTTCTTGGACGAGAAACGAAATTGAAAAGCCCGTGCTCTTTGTCGTGCTCCTCCGCTAACCAATCGCGTACTTCCCTGGCCTAAAATTTCCCGCGCTTACTCGGTTTTTAGGTGTGCATATCAGCAGACAAAGCAAAATTTGTGCCCACTTCACTTTCCCGCAAACTATAGCACTCTTCCCTGTTTCTCGCTTGTGTTCCTCTCTCTTCCGCGCGCTGTGCACCTTTTGTGAGACATAGTGAAGCCGCAGTGACGCATCGGTGGTAAAGCGGCTGTGGTGGGCACGCTATTTCGAAAGAATAGAATTCGCTCTCCACTCATACGCAAGCGTGCTCTTGATTCTTTGCAAGTGAATTAGGACGCTCAAAACAAGTTATGGAGACTGCTAGTCTTGAGATCTGTAGTGGTAACTAAAGCTGCCCGTCCACTTAAGATTTTCCAAGTGCCCCGGCGATTTATCTTCACTGCCCTTTTCAACAGGGGTACAAGCCTGCAACAACACTTCCAAAAGACAATAAAAAGCGTATCATTGATTCCGGTAAAAAATTGGCAGGGGCTTAGCTAAGGTTAAGCCTGGATATCTCGAAGCGAAAAGCTGCGGTAATGCTTATAGTTTAGCTTATGGTTACGGTTGGTTATTGGTTATTGGAGTTTAGCGTCCCAAAGCAAGTCAGGCTGTGAGAGATGCCGTAGTGTAGGGCTCCGGAAATTTCGACCACCTCGGGTTCTTTAACGTGCACTGACATCGCACAGAACACGGGCCTCTAAAATTTCGCCTCCATCGAAATTCAGCCGCTGCGGCCGGGGTCGAATCCGCGTCTTTCGGGTCAGCAGCCAAGCGCCGTGACCACTGAGCCACCACAGCGGGGTTAGCTTCTGGTTATGCTTTTTGATTTAGCCTATGGATATGCTTACGGTTAACTTATGGATATGCTTATGGTTTAACTTCCGGTTATGCTTATTATTTAGCCTATGGTTATGTTTACGGCTTAACTTATGGTTATTCTTCGGTTAGCTTATAGTTATGCTATACGTCTGCCTTGTGTAGTTATGAAAATTGCTTATGAATGATATATACCATAAGTTATGCAGGATTATTAAACTTCTTTATCCATCATTGTTGGGCACCTTGAATGCGCACGCCTATTCTCTGGCAAGCGGTTATATAGCCGGCCTCCGCCATAAACACGCGCTTGAGGCGAACGTCAAACGATGACGCATAGCGCACGGCAGCGTGCGCCTGTTCTGATGGGCAAGCGCACCTTATATACCCCTCCTTCCAAATGCGCACTGCGCACGGCAGGAGCTAAAGGTCAAACGATGGCGAGGAGGAGAAGCGGAGGCGCACATGCGCAGTAGCCTGCGCCGTGAGTGACGTCAGTCATACTCCGACATACGCCGGCTCACGCGAAGCGCAGTGCTGACTAGCGTAGTGAAGCTTTTCGCTTCAAAATGTGCGCCACTTACCTTGTGTGCGAACGGTCTGAACGGTGAATGTCCCGGACGCAGCACGCCGGTATTATTCTAGCTTTCCGCTCATCACGTCAATGCCGCCAATGGATGAATGCAGGACCGCAGCAAATAGGACTGCAGAATGTGCACTGCTTCTCATTCTGCGCGCTAATATTGCGCTTAGAAATTTTTGACGCTCAAAATATGTGACGGAACTGAAGAAAGGTGGCAATGGTTTTTCGGATCACTTTTTTGTGCAATGGTGGTGCTCACGTGACCAAAGTTCGGTGAGATGGGGGTGTTGCGGCTCCAAAAACAGAAAATTACTTTTTTTTTCGTTAACGCGTTTCTGTTAAAGGCGTAATTATGACAACAGAAAATTTCCGCAAAAATACCTGCAATTTCACACACATTTCTTACTATGTCATTCTTGTGTTCACCCTGTCGCACTCCTGCGCCGCTGTTATGCCCAAGAGTGCAGTGTGGATCAGGTGGCCTCTGCGTGATCTCCACAGTCTGGCCACTCCTTTCCTACCCCTCTGCTCTCGACATTCATCCGCAACTGCGCGGAATGCTCCACATTCGTACCACGAACGCATCTTCTAGGCTAAATAGGCGGTCCTAATGAGCTAACGCCGGTGAATTTCAGTTTGCGCCCCACATTGCTGATTGCTGTTGCCCGCTGAATGAAATTGCCCGCATGCTATACAGTGTCAACATTTGGTCTGTCCTATGTTTCCAGGATTGCCGTGAAAGTGGGAAGCACTTTCCACGACCTGCGGGTGGTCAAAACTGTTCACCTGAATGAGCCAACGGGATGGGTGCACATTGCTATGCAAGACTTGGCTGGCCACCCTGTCCGCGCCTTCCATGTGCAGATTGCGGTCTTGGAGAACCACATGGATGGCTTCGACACCCGTCTGAGACAGATCAAGTTGTACTCTCCTGCTGCTCAGCGAGCCATCGTCAGTGTCTTGCCCGGCCTCAACTTCACGAGTCCGGAATGCATTGCCTTCAGCTGCATCCGCTGAGAGATCAGCGTGTAAGCATTATTGCACGATAGAGCATGATGGGATTTTGTACTGATTTAAGCAACTTAAAGCGGTTCGTTTCTGCACATGTGTCGTGTTTTCATACGTGATCTTCTCAATCCGGCTATTCTTGTCTCTACTCTTGCTCAAGGTCAAGCATAACTGACTGCACGGAAGAACCTAAAGAAGTCGTTACGTCGTTACTAATTTCTGAAAAGGAACAATGAATTGCTAGACGTGAGCAGTAGTTGTACACAAAGGGCTATACTTCGTGTCATATGACATGCTTGCTTGCTCCAAGCATTGTTCGTCAGCCTGTGTCTGACCACATATGTCTAATACCGTGAGCGCACTGCGCAGTTTTAACAAAAATTATAAAGGAGAGCAAACCACAATATTGGTTGTACTGAAGACAGTACTAACGTACCGCGCGTGCGTGTAATAGCCAGACCGACACAGTGAAACAGACTTCGCAACAGAACCTCATCTTCAGTAGTATTGTATTGCACTTAAGAACCTGACGGCAAAGAGGAGCGCCGGTTGAGCCAACACTGCTGCTCTGCTTTCGTAGTCCAAAGCGTTGCTCGGGAGGCCGCGGCGTATAGCAGCGCACGAACACTCGCTGGCGTTGAAGCAGCGGATCTTTTACGATGCTTCCGCGGCCACATCTGCCAACAGAAATAAAGTGAGCAAAAACGCCACACCTGAACCGCGCTTAAATGGTATAGCGTCTAGGCAGCTGGCAGGCGCTGAAAAATCTCGAAGAAGACAGGGTGGTGGCCATTCTTCCCGGACATAATGATGCCCACATTACTTAATCTGCAGTCGCGTCCAAAGCCCTATGGTCGGTAAATAAGAGCGCGATTACTTTTCCTAAGCCAGGTTTAGAAGTTTATTCTTTTTAGACATTTCATGTGCACAGTCTTCCCTAGCTGGCCAACTAAGCCGCTTGTGCTCTGACTCCTCACGGGGACGCTGACCCGTCCCTGGTTCATGCATGCTATACGAAACCAGCAGCCTACAAGACCTGGCTCTCATCCGTATTTTGTTGCCAGCATCAGTTTCGCTCTACCGGGACGCCGACTGGATCGTCGGCCACGCATGCTATACGAGACCAGCACTGTACCAGCTCTGGTAAGGAGCTCCATACTGAGTGCGTGAGGAAGAACGTCGGACACCGCCGTATCTTAACAGCTTTCACGAAGGAGAAAGTGGTTGTTGGTTTCAACCAGGACCGCGGTTACTGTACCAGTAGCTTATTTGTGGATTGCATTCGTCGGCGGCAGTCACCTGAGGGACCACGAATGCGCATGAGTTATATGCATCGGCACTATAAGCCAGCACACTGAACTGCAATCCAGGAATGGGTATCTGAGACAGGAAATCAACACTTATGCAAGCATTCGTCGTCATATTTGCTTGCATTGAGTAGCCAACGTATGGAGCGCTCTTCGCAGCCATAGCTTCGGATTTAAGCTAAGAAAGGCAAGAACTGAGGTAAGGTACAAAAAGAGCGACTGGCTCTACCCGAATGGTTTTGTTTCTTTAGCCTGAAACGACAGCCGACTTTAATAATGCCATAGCTGGCGCTAAGAAAGGTCATAATGAGCTATTTATTGAACTTGCGATACTCTACCGAAACTAAATGCGGGTTAAATGCTCTCCAATGTTGCCGGACACCTTATTCCCGTTAAGGGGATAACTTGCGGCTTTCTTCTGATAGAGTGTTGCACCTAGCAGTGACTTATTTGTTTCAGGAGAATTTAGAGTCTTTCAGGGGAAAAAAAACAAACTATGGGGCCGCATAATTACATACCTTAAGATGCAACGGATGCAAATTTATGAAGACACCCCAAGCACAGCGCGAGAGACTGGCAGTTAAACACGCGGGACGTTCGGCTGCGGCGGTGATGCAGAAGTCTAATGCACTGGCCAGTGAAGCTAATCATCTCGCGCCGCCGCGGGCTCGAAATCCTCTCACGGTCATTAAGTTTTCATTCATTAGTTGGTTGGTTGGTTTATGGGGTTTAACGTCCCAAAGCGACTGAGGCTATGAGAGACGTCGTAGTGAAGGGCTCCGGAAATTTCGACCACCTGGGGTTCTTTAACGTGCACTGACATCGCACAGTACACGGGCCTCGAATTTCTCCTCCAAAGAAATTCAACCGCCGCGGCCGGGATCTAACCCGCGTCTTTCGGGCCAGCAGCCGAGCACCATAGCCACTGAGCCACCGCGGCGGCCTCCATTTGTGGATAGACTGGCTGAATGTCTTTAAGAGGTCTAACTAAGTAAGTTAGTAAGAGGTCTAAGAAATGCCTTCTGCCTTACTCTTCCGCGCATACGAAGCTTCTCAAACGAGCAATAGCTTTGGGCGCCTTGAACAATGCCCTCAAAAGATCGCGCCATCACCGACAGCAAGCTAGAATGGAATCTCAGCTGAAACGTCTTCGCGAAGCGGGTTTCCCGGATGCCTTCATTTTAGGGATCGGCTTCAAGCTCCTGAAAGATCTCCGCCTATCTAGCCTCCCGATGAGGCCACCCAAAGAAAGAGAGAAGATGGCTGTTATGCCTTATATGCACGGGATCAGCCACTCGTTGAAGAAGATAGTAGGGCGTGCTGGAGTGAATTTGATCCTAACCGCACCCAGAAAGCTCATTACGCTTTGCAGAATGGTGCACGAAGATGCCCCTAAACCAGCGCGGTGCAGTAAGAACATTGAAAATAAAAATGTTCACCACCTGTGACACGGAGGTAATCTACGAGATACCGCTGTCATGCGGCGCTTCTTATGTGGGCCAAAGTGGACGCTGCATAAACGACCGTCTACGAGAGCACGCCATTAACATCCGCACGGGGTACGGCAGCACGCTGGAAAAACACGTACCTGCCTGTCATTGCACACCTAACCTTGGACGAAGCCAGATTTTGAGGTGGTATAATCATCAGCCCAAACGTGAATTATATGAAGCATTCATCATAGATAGGAAAGGTGCGTCATGCGTTAGCACTCCATCGATGGCACTGACAAAAAAAAAGATTCAATATCTTGAATAACCATTGACAACACGATACGACAGGAGGATATCTTCCTCGCCTTCCTTTGGTTTTTGTTTTTTGTTTTTTTTTTGTATTCCTTTCTGGTATTTATTGCGAGCAATGCAATAAACCATGCAGTTGTAAGTTCAGCGCTGTGTGTGCGCGTGTCTTCTTTCTTCGTCCCGTGTAAGCGCGCTGTTTTACGGTGGGATGATATGGTGCACCTTGTAAGAGTGGAATGGTCACAAAATTTCTACAGCAACCAGATGCCCTTCTCAAGATATGTCATGATGACTAAGCAATGCGAAAGACCACCCTCAAAGACAAGTTACCCTTCTAACACTGAGCTGGCCTCTCATGCTTCACGCTCATCCCTCCCCTTTTACTGTCATTGTGGGGCACATGGCTACAATACAGGCTCTTCTACTTCTCAGCCTGCACTGACACCTAACATCTCACTGATGTCTTAGCTGCCACTGCTCTTTTTAAAAGCAGCACTAAGCATGATTCAACTTCATATGAAATAATTTTAGTGATCATTAATACTATATGGGCTACCTTTGTGGACCAAACTGAACCTGTAAAGTAACTGCATGAGCCGCAAGAAATAAACATCTGACTGTTCAAGCCTGACCACAACTAGTTCCATATGCCTGTCATTAAACCACCAACATAAAATGCCTATAGCTTACTGAATTTTAAAAGCACTAGTTAAGCAATTACATGTAGACATGAAATTCGTTTCATGAGCGTCCAGTGAATTTCCGCAGCAGGACAAATGTTGCTCGATTTAGATGGTGACCTTTTTTAATGTTTCTTGTTTTCCTTTCTTGAATAAAAATTTACAGATGCAAGTAGATGCTGGTGCCACATCTTATTGGGGCTGCTGTAGTTAGTATACAGAAGTATCAACTTGCTAAACATTCTACACTGGTGAATCAATATATGTGCATGCTACCCCGCATTTCAGATTTCATAAGACAGAAAATTTAGGTGCTTTCATCTTTCCACTGTATGTCAGCGTACAAACACCCTAGACTGGTCAGGGTTCTGCTGCAGGCGGTCCAGCAGGCACTGCTGTACCGCCTGCAGATAACATCACAGACGTCTCCTCTCCTTGCAAAGCCGGCATAAATGCACGCAATGACGGCAAAACACAAGCTTGATATTAACCTAGTAGAGATTAAAACACAATTCAGACTAGTGCAGTAGGAGCAACATTTCACACAATTTATGCTGAAATTAATACCCTCAGCCTCGAAGCATATCAAATAAATAATTAGATTATTCTTTTGTTATGCAGACATGAAATATGGAATCAATTTTGCCCATATTTATGGCAATATAGCTAGCTACCACTTAGTGCTTGCGTTTAATGTGCAACAAAGATAAACAAAATGCAGTTATTTCTGGCGGTCAAGTTCCTCATCCTGCCTATGCCCAAACCAGGTTAAAAGCACTACCCACTGACCCCCAGTTTAGTACTGGGCCAGCTACAGCCATCCTATAACCCAGATTTCATAATCTCGTCTGCAATGTTTACCTTTTTTTGGAATATATTTCAGAAGTAGTCATGGACCATTCATCACGTGTCCTCCGCACCATAAGTATTGCTCATTTCTTCATGATTTAAACCAGAACATCACAGTCGTGTTTTTCCCCTGACTCGCACTACTCTCTGTCTCGTAACGTTACACGCACTGCGCTGTCCTTAGGTAAATTTCAAGCCTTGTCAACATGGCTGCTGCCTGCAAATTTCCCATTAACATCATAAATAATGATTTAAGAACAACATTCCCGTATGCTTTGTTTGGTTTCAATGACTGTTGGCTACCTTCCTATTTATGTTGTAACGAGCTCCTCATTTCTATACCCTTCCCTGTTCTTTCCGTCATTAGGTTATCTTTGCAGCTTGAAAAACGGGCTATAAACTTCCTGCGAACTGAAAATGTGCACGGTGGTAGGTTAAGGACTCCGCAACAATGTCACTGACAATTATAGATAGTGGACATGGTTTATTGGTTTACTGGGGTTTACTGGGGCCCAAGGCAACTCAGACTATGAGGGACGCTGTAGTGAAGGGCTCTGGAAATTTAGACCACCTGGAGCTCTTTAAAGTGCACTGACATCGCACAGAACACGGGCCTCTCGAATTTCGCCTCCATCGAAATTTGGCCGCTGCGGCCGGGATCGAACCCGCATCTTTCGGGTCAGCGGCCGAGCGCCGTAAGCACTGAGCCACCGCGGCAGGGTACAGAAGTAGGCATGATTCCGGAGTGCTGCTGATGACTTTCCATATCTTCCTCAGCTGATGAGCACGCATTGTGTACTTCAGATGAGTGCAGCGTGGACCCTTCCAGTGACAGGGTGAGATGGCACTGTTGGTACAGGTGTTACCGCCCTTGGAGGGATGTCTTCAGCGGCGTTCTCAACGAGTGCAATGCTAGCCACATTGCTCACTTCAGCAGCTGTTGACAAAAACATTTGCGGTTTTAGACTTCCCGTTTAGCAAGTTCATTTTTTCTTGTTTCATCATACTTTCTCATCTTTTTGTTTTTGGTCTTTTTAGGTAATTTATCTAAGCTCCACTAAGAACATGAACATATGTAGCTAAAGTTCACATTTACATTGTGATGCAGACGTTAGGACCATTAAAGACATGGAGTTAGTGTAAAACTGCATTTATACAAACAATGAGGAATGTAATAAAGATGCAAAATTTTTAACAATTGCTTTCCCAAAAAGAAGTCTCTTTTATAATGCACCTACGTATTTTTAAGACACTGGACCTTACGAGAAAAAAGTAACAACTTACAGGCTGTAGAAAGTGGTATCTAGATTAAGAAGTAGGCATACTTCCATAAAGAACTAACCTGGAGCTCAGAGGCATTTCAGAAGCTGCTCCGGCAGCTTCATGTTTAACTGCCGCAGCTTGGAATTTTCTTTCTTGAGGGCTTCCAGCTCCTCTTTGAGCGCATTGCTTTCTCTGTGTGCCACAATGTCCTTATTGGCACTTCTTTTGGCAGCCTTCCTCAAATCTTTCACCTTTCTTGTTGACTAGAATTGAAGCATAGGCATAACCAATATAAATGCAGCAAATGTGTATCATGTACAAGTAATTACACTTCGTATATAATCAGCATACTCGCATTTGTTTGCACACTGCAAGGAGTATCACCCACTTGCCACAAGTACATTAGGCGTTTGCTCATCCATAACACGGTACTGTTGGCCGCAAAAGTTTGCAGGATCTGCGATACATGGCGGGGCGAAGCAAAACTGTATTGCTGCACGATCTGCCATAAGAGATATGAACATAGTATCCAGGCTCATGTGAACCCCAACACCACGCTCTGTGGTGGCAGATGGCACAGCAATGCAGTTTCGCAGATCCTGCAAAATTTTGTGCTTGACAGTTCATGCTCCTGATACATGCTAGGAATAATAGCAATGCCAGAAAAAGTGCATATGACTGTATATATGACTGCATTCAGGCTAACAATCTGCAGGTCTACAAATGGCAGCAAGTTCCTGTACGGAGGTCTCCTTGAAAAGATTCAGCAGTGCTTCGATGTAACTGTGTGACTGTCAAGTCCTTCACTACTCTGAGCTAAAGCTGCTTCTTACTTGGTCAGTCTTTACAACAGCAACTTAAATGGTCCATCAGAGCAAACAGCTATATCATACAATTCTTTGCATATGCATTTCCATGTTTAGATGCATGAACTAAACAAATACCAGAAAAATGCACTACATCACTCATATAAGCTTTTCCTACAACTGCACACTCTGTTTACCATGGCTGTGAATATACATGCGCCCGCATGGCAACATGCTGCTTGCTCTAAGACTAGCACATGTTTCAATAATTGAACACTGGCCAACATTTCCATAAAAATATAGAAACAGTAAACATATTCAGAATGACCAGGGAGATAGCAAAGGGCCCAGCAGTGGCATCAGTGGAAATTGCATATACCTGGGTTGCACCGAAGTCATGGCTGCCGCCATGTTTAAGATTAGATGCACGCCAGAAACATGCAAATTTTTCTAAACAATTTTTCATTACCTGCCTCAATCTGCATTGCAGAAGCTCTCCCTTAGACTCTATATTGTGGCGCCCATGACATCGCATAAAACACATGTATACATACTACCAACATTACAATTCCTGAACGGAACATGCAATTTCCAACACGCACATTTTCTGGTGGCCCCTGCCGCTTCAGCTTTGCACGCTGTGCCTTATCTGCTGTGAACATGATCATTTCTTCTTTGGACTCTGAAATAAATTTGTTGAAATAAATTTGAAGAAACACTTGTTTCTCGTAGTAACGACCAGGGCACACAACACTGATGCATCTACATCTCAGTGCTCGCACTCGTATGCTTGTGTTTTCCCGAAGTGTCCAGTGTCCACATAATTACACTCTCATGCTGCAGTGTTTTTCTCAAGTGTCCACATAATTAATGTACAGCCTGTTGGCGCTGATGAGGTAACATTTTTAAAAGCACGGAAAAGATGAGAAGACAACATGAGTGCATGGATGCAGCATATAAATAGCTGACATTACTGTACAGTGTATTTCATAATACTACAACACCAGATAGGCAAATACTGCAAAGCTTTACAGTGTATGTAAACACACAGAATTAAAATTAAAACATGTCTAACCATTCTCCCGTCTTCCCGAAACCACGGCAAATTAATGGGCACGGGATTTCGGTACATCGAACATCAAACATGCAGTACACTTGGAGCGCTAAAGGGGTAAAAGAAAGTGAAATATGGCGAAAAACGTTCGAGAAAGAACGCCCACAACGTGTTGTTGGGCTAGTCGGTGCAGATTCGACAACATGAAAGAGAAAACAGCGTTGACTCAGGACATGAAGGGGCGCCCTTTGTTTTGAATCGTGTGCCCCGAGCAAACCCATGTGAGCAGACAGGCGGCATATGCCTGCCGACATGTTTTGCAGCAATAGTTCACGGCACAGGGATATTAAAAAACTGTCATCAGGGTCTTCAGGACAGTTCTGCTTACCTGACATGTGGAGTGTTTTGGCGTCGTAAATCCCTCCACTGGTTTTTTCGTCGCCTCCTCAGTATACGCTGTAAGTTCCCCCGCTCCTAAAATCGTGCACATCGGCCGGGCGGAACCCTTTTACATGACGAGATTTCGCGATTTTCTTTACACTGTCTTCCAAGAATTTCACGTAGACGTAATACTCCATTGATTTGTCTGGGCTGTCCCCACTGGAGATTAACGCTACCAAAACTATAACCAAAACAAACGACGGAGTTCATCGCGCGAGCCTCCTTGATGCGCCCACGTCGCCTAGGCTTGCTGGATAGCTCATTATTTAGGCTGCTAGGGGTGGCGCTGTAATCTCGTCAGATAGGCAAAGAATTTCGTAAGACTTCTATCCGCGCACAAAACAGCATATTACGATATGTTCGGTCTAATTCTTTCTGTGATCTTAGTTTAACAGGTACGGTAAGACATTGTCATTACCATTTCCCTTCATTATCTGGAAATTTCTAGAAATACAGAAGCTCTTCACTCGCGCCTGTAAGCCAACAACTCCCCGTATGTCCGCTTCAGGATTTCGGGTGAAAACAAACCGCAAAAAAAGCTATTTATGTATTGGACGCTTATTCGGCGATTGCTTCTTTGCCGGTTGGCGTTTCGTGATGAAAATGGAGACAGGGCAGACTTTCGTCTCGGGCGCCCATTCCAGCTTGAAAAGCACTTAATCGGTTGAATTTATTGCTGGAGAGACTTTTTTTGCCGGCCTAACGTGTTTAGGGGCCCTTAACGCGTTAAGCTTCAAAAATGTGACTGCGTCACTCACCAACGCTATTTATTGCCGAATGGTTTTATTGTTATTGTTGTTGTTGCGCCCTCAGAGCATCGTACATACCCACGACAACTTTTGGGCAGGCAAGAAAAGAATCAAAGCCTGATAATAGAGCACAAAACTTAGGCAGAGCGAAAAATAAAAATCACAAAATGAGCAGCGATTTGATTGCCAAAAATAATTTAAAAATCTGGCCAGTTCAGGCAGCGGCTTAGTAACGAGTTTCAGCGACAGTCGGGATGATGATGATGTCCTCAGGCTTAATGGCATATACCCACGGCGGCGGATTGGCCTGGGTGCATAACTGATACAAACGCGCTGATGTCCCTACATTATCCCGCTTTCTTCGTCCTCTTCGCCTTGCGCTTCTTTACTGTATTTTGTTATTTCTTTTCTTCTTCTTCTTTATTGGTGTGCTTCATGTCGCTTTGGCTTCATACTTCTTCTCTTGTTTGGTCTTGTATTCCTTTCTTTCAGCGTTATTCTCACCTTCTTCATTATCTTCTCTTTCGCTCATTTGCATATTCATTTTTTGGTCGCCTGTTTTCTTTCCTCTACTTATTCCTTCCCTTCTTTCTTGTCTTCTTACTGACCCTTCTCATCTAATTCTTGGCTTCATTTTTTCTTTGTGTTCTTCTCTTCTTCTTTCGTCATGTTGACCTCTTTCTTATTTCTTCGATTCTCTCTCTTCAATTCTGCCCTCTTCTATTTCTTTCTTCTTTTTGTATCTTCTGTTCTACCTCGGCTTGTATTGGCTCCTGGTTTGGCTTGCCACGGCTTGTGGATTTATAAATCTACAAAACTACGGACTTGTGTTGGAAACCCATTTTAGGTTATGCCCGTATTCGAATAACGGCTTTCGACGTAAAAAAAAAGAAAATGATCTTATCCCGACCTTAGAATGGCGTAGAAAAGGACTGGTGCAGAAGAGTAAAATAAGAATAAACACGAACAGGGCGTGATCCGGCCGCCCAGCTGGGAAGCCTTGCTGAAGAAAACAATAACTTGTAGACGACGTAGAGACCTGCCCCCGTGGCTATATCCCAGCTGTATAGCCTCAAATGGCCGTAAACAGGGTACTGACACATGTGGCGGTATCTTATAAGTACGAAACAGCTGTAGCTTACTGGTACTCACCTGTGAAGCAAAAACGTGGAAGGTAACCAATAGGGTTGAACTTAAACTGAGGTCGACGCTGCGATCCATTGGAAGGAAAATGTGGCAAGTAGCAGTAAGAGACAGGAAGAGAGCACAGTGTTTAAAAAAAAAACCAGAGGTAATTACACCCCAGTTGAAAATCAAGAAGATGGAATGAACAGTGGTATGGCATGTAATACGAAGACAAGATAACCGATCGTTGCAAAGGGTAAGGAATTTCACGAGAAGGCAAGCGCAGCAGGGGCGGTAGAAATATAGCTGGGTGGGTGAAATTAGGAAATTAGGAAGTTTTCGGCGATACGGTCGCCCCGCTGGCACAAGAACAGGCTAACTCGAGAGTTGTGAGTCAGGCACTTGCGCTGCAGTGGACCAAGTAAGGCTGATGATGATGATAGGCAGCATCAAGCTCTGCAAAGGAATTTCCAGGAAAGATATGCTGAAGGAGGAGAAAGAATAGGAGGAGATTATTCAGCGTCTCAGGTTCATAGTGGAAATGACACATATGATTTGTATCTTCCACGCATGATGCCTAGGATTGCATCAACAGTAAAAACAGCTTGCTTAAAACGGGCAGTCGCCCACAAAGAAAAACAAGGAAGTGCAGAAGAGGGCCCTCAAGGCAAGCTATGCCAAACAAAACTGACGAAAGTTCGTTGCAGTTCTGCAGAACCTTAACCCAGAGCGAAACGTGCTTTTGTGCAATTCCATCTGCAATTCTTGACACATTTCTTTCTGCACTTCTTGCTTCAATTGTTTACACATTTCTTCCTTGAATTCTTTCTCACTTTTTAAATTTTGTTTTTATTTTTGTGTTTTTATTCTCACTTATGTGTAATTCAATTTTATTTTTATTTTTTCGTTTTCTTTAGTTTATATATTTATATATATGTTGTTATTATTTTATGGCTTATAATTTTTTTATGTTCGATTTATTATTTCATTCTATTATTGCTGTAGTGTAGCAGCCGAAGGCCTCCTTTGCCAACGCCGCATTGTTCACCGCTCTGCAACGGCCTACCACCCTCAAACGAATGGCATTACTGAACGGTTCAATCGCACATTGAGCGACATGATCGCCATATATGTTGCCTCTGACCACTCAAATTGGAACCGCATTCTCCCATTTGTGATATATGCTTACAACACTGCCAAACAGAGCACAACTGGCTTCTCTCCCTTCGTTCTTCTTTACGGCGGCGAGCCTACCTGTACCATGGATACCGTGCTTCCGTATCGCCCCGATGTCTCCGAGTCTCTTACCCTTTCTCAAGCAGATCATGAAGAATACCGCCAGCTTGCACGCTTTCTTACAACGCAGGATCAGAATCGCCAGAAACACCTTCGCGCCCCTACCAGTCCGCTTCCATCTTATACCCTAGACTCGCTCCTGTGGCTTTGGGTTCCTTCAACGAGTCCCGGTCTCCCCACGAAACTGATTTCAAAGTACCAAGGCCCGTACCGTGTCGTCTGCCAGACCTCTGAACCGCTTTCGCCGCCCCAAGGTGCGCGCCGTCGCGGCCGTGAAACAGTGCACGTCGACCGCCTCGAGCCTTACTACGATCCGCCTACCGTGTGTGCTCCCAAAGTCGGCAGGATGCCTCCTTTTTCGCCTGGAGGTAATCGTAGTGTAGCAGCCGCGCTCTCTCACTGTGGGGAACTGTGTGGGTGAAAGATTACGACGATTCAGAGCGTGAAGCTCGCTCGCAGCCAGAACCTTCGCCTGGAGCTTTGCTGGACGTTGGAAGACGACCAAGGTACTGCTGAACCACAACACCCTCTTACATTGTTTTCATTTTCTATTTTGTCATTTTTATTTTGCTGTCGGCTGCCTCCAAAGGTCGGTTAGCATACCGATATTAACTTGAAGAAAAGAAGCAGTAGAGATTTCGGTCTAAAAATCAGCCCTCTCATTCATAAGAATAAGGCAGGGAAACAACAAAAGACGCACATATATCCGGTTTGATTATTTTAGGCCTTTAAAAATTCATCTTCATCAGCTGGAGAAATGACATCGCATTCCTCAGGACATAACTTTCTGATCGCCTTAACCATCACCAACAATTCTGCGAGGGATATAGGCCCGAGGAGATGGCTGGCAGGGTAGGTGGGCTTATTTACCTGAGTCCAGATAGAATGAATTACTTCCAACGCCAGTCTTTTCTTCACAATTTGCAGCATCAGGAGCAGCTATACTGTACGACAGGTATTGCGCTAAGTGGTCCTATACCACTCTTCCTGAGCACTTACGCACAAATAAATACTTAAGTTTTCTCTCCTGCCACAAAATATTACGCTTTGAGTATCCACTATATATCGTTCCTCCAGAAGTTTTACGCAGCCATCCAAGTCACTGACTTGATATCTTATTTAGCTTTCTTGAATGCTGTTTTCTTTGTTATTTGTTATTTGCTTAATTGCTTAGCGAGGGCCTCGATTCTGGCAGCCTTGATGCCATAGCAAGCATCAGAGGGTTCTCACATCTTCCACCCTCTCCGTTCGATGACGTTTACGTCACACCTGCGATAACTCAGGACGTTCTACGTTCGCCGCTTATGAACGTGGGTGGCGCTGATGAACACTCTCAAGGTTAGGTTACTTGTAAACATAAATACTCCCGCAAGCAGAACGTTTGACAGCCGTCGCCGTGCTCAGAGGTAGAGCACCGGACGCGTAATTCGGAGGTCATGGGTTCGGATCCCACCGGCGGCATGTGGTTGTTTTTTCTTCTGCTTTTCTAGTCAATTAGCTTGAAGCGATGACATATTCTAAATTGATCAACACCACAAAATAAATAAATAAATTTAAAAAAAAAATAATAAAAAAATCCCCTGTGCCCTTTGGTTTCTGTGGCTGTTGGCTTCTGTCATATTTACAACGAGCCCCTCATTCCCCTTCCTTGTTTGCTTAATTGCTTGGCGAGGGCCTCGATTCTGGCAGCCTTGATGCCATAGGAAGCATAAGAGGGTTCTCACACAGCTTCCACCCTCTCCGTTCGATGACGTTCTACGTCACACCTGCGGTAACTCAGGACGTTCTACGTCCGCCGCTTATGAACGTGGGTGGCGCTGATGAACACTCTCAAGGTTAGGTTACTTGTAAACAGAAATACCCCCGAAAGCAGAAGGTTTGACAGCCGTCGCCGTAGCTCAGAGGTAGAGCACCGGACGCGTAATTCGGAGGTCGTGGGCTCGAATCCCACCGGCGGCATGTGGTTGTTTTTTCTTCTGCTTTTCTAGTCAATTAGCTTGAAGCGATGACATATTCTAAACTGATCAACACCACAAAATAAATAAATTAATTAAAAAAATAATAAAAAAATCCCCTGTGCCCCTTGGTTTCTGTGGCTGTTGGCTTCTGTCATATTTACAACGAGCCCCTCATACCCCTTCCTTGTTTGCTTAATTGCTTAGCGAGGGCCTCGATTCTGGCAGCCTTGATGCCATAGGAAGCATAAGAGGGTTCTCACACAGCTTCCACCCTCTCCGTTCGATGACGTTCTACGTCACACCTGCGGTAACTCAGGACGTTCTACGTCCGCCGCTTATGAACGTGGGTGGCGCTGATGAACACTCTCAAGGTTAGGTTACTTGTAAACAGAAATAACCCCGAAAGCAGAAGGTTTGACCGCCGTCGCCGTAGCTCAGAGGTAGAGCACCGGACGCGTAATCCGGAGGTCGTGGGTTCGGATCCCACCGGCGGCATGTGGTTGTTTTTTCTTCTGCTTTTCTAGTCAATTAGCTTGAAGCGATGACATATTCTAAATTGATCAACACCACAAAATAAATAAATTAATTTAAAAAAAAATAATAAAAAAATCCCCTGTGCCCCTTGGTTTCTGTGGCTGTTGGCTTCTGTCATATTTTTATCCGAGGTCAGCCAGCAGCGCAAGCAGCACCGTTTAAATCATAATACGCCGGCATTAGGGAGTATGTGGGTCGGATTTCATTAGGCAATACCGCGAGTAGGGAATTGAGATGTGCAGGCAGAGATATTATTACTGCTTGTTTCGTGTCTGTTTTCTGCACATAATTCGCAGATGGCGAAAGCCTGCGGTGTTGCTCGAACGTTGGACATAACAGAATTTCTGCGAACCACTACAATCATCATGTCACTGAAACGATGAAGAGGCTTAAAATCGCGACCTCGCGAGGCTGGCACATTCCCCGTGCGCGTGCAATCGTTCTGACCCGGTTCCATTTCAGAGCCGAGTCTTCTCTAGGTGCTGCCCATCGTCGCCTCTTCGTCTCTATTCAGGGCTACTGTGCAACCTCAGCTAGCAAGGCATTTCCACCCAGAGTTCACGTAAGTATCCTTGCAGCCGTCATCGCGTCCACAGTGACGGCCTTTGAAGGTGCCACCAGACGCAGTGCCGCAAAGCTTTTCTTCTGTTTCCTTTTCGGGCGCAGGCAGACACTCTTATGCAGTCTGAAGCACCGAACATGTGCTGCGGCCATGCCCGCGAGCCCTCAAGTCTGGAAAGCCAGCACCCCTCCAAAGTCCGGGAAGCAGGAGCTCAAATTTCGCGCTCGCCCAGTTCATGCAATTGGTCCGGTAAGCCACGGGCCCCCTAAATTTCAGAAGCGCCGAATTCCGCTAGAGGTTGAGTGGACCTCACGCGCTTCGCAATATGCGCCGGCATTCTCGAAAGGTTTCTCGCTCGGAGCCCCATTCACTACACCGGCGTTCTTTGCATTCTGCAACTAGCGCAATACTACGATCATCGCAACGTTTACTGGCGCTTGATAATGCCCCGGACAGCTTTCCGTAAGTTGGGCTGTCCGCCAGAGCAGAAATAGATGCGCTAAATACGATTTGACCCGCGAGCTTCGGGGTAAGAAAGGCTGTCTGGGGATACGGTTGTGTTCAGGCCCATTCATTTGTCTTATTTGTCTCAGACCTTAACCTTTGCAGGTGGAGATAGGCGGTTTAGCCACGCGCGCGTTCTTTCGCCGCGCTGCATTAACCAACGTGGCAGCATAGACGTGAATCCCAAGAAGACGTAGGGACACGTCACGTGATGCCTGCTCCACGAGCAAATGCTTCGTTGTGTGAATCTACTTAACGGTGCTTTCATGCTGGGCATAATCGTGGTGACACCAGAAACGCGAGAGCGTACCACTAGGTACAGGTACAGCCTCTTGCTACACACACAGCACTATTAGCTTATTTGGAGAAGGAAATCGTTCCTTGCTGCCCATCCTGTGTTGTGTGCTCATGTCATTCTCGACAGAACCTCTCGGCAGAAATTGCCAACGCGAGGACAGTTCACAAAAATGCCGATATGACCATGACACCGAGGTTCGCCAGTTGCTTCAATGGCAGCCTTGTTGTGTTTACAAACCCACTTTCTCTATTCAGTGACAATTGCGACTAACTTCCCCTTGGAGGTGGATGATAGGAAATTCTGCTCTTTTCTTTAATGCTTTTCTCATTTCTCGTAGCAAAGAAAAGCGCCGATGCACCCAGTGCTTTTATGTCTCGGATACGACTTCGCGCAAAAGAAACAAAAAACATGCACCAGCTTCTTCTTCCTCCTCTGGCGTTTCAATATCTAGAAAGGGATGCTCTGTTCCATACTTGCCTCTTGCTCAGGTCATTCTGGTCGACGCACTGGCATCGGAGCACGCCATGGTCATCTCCCAGCACTACGCCTTCGCGGTCGAGGACGGGAACCAACCGTTGGGCACGGCATCGCCACGGCACCAGCCCGAGCGTTTAGGGTGAGTGCGCTTGCAGACAAATTGAAAGGCCCTTCTTATTAACAAGCTCCGCACGTTGAACGTCCCCGCAATATATGCAATCACTGGACGCAATGCCACCATCTCTGGACCCATTTGTGGACTTCTAAAACCATCCCTTGCGAAACGGATCTTAACACAACCACGAGGCTGTGCTAACTGCCGTCTTATGAAACTTTATAACTAGCAGAAAGTAATCCTGTGCAGAAAACTAGTTAATAGGATTGGGTGGCTGATTGTTAACGTAAGGAAGGGAACCAGTGATGCATGGTGAAGCGTCACGCAGCTCCTTCCGCGGATGTTCGGCAGAAGCGAACAGAATGAGCTTCTTGTGGCCCCCGGTCACTGCGGTGTCCTGCTGGACGGCTGTATTGTCCTTCAGAGGACGAGGGTATGTTAAATACGACGCCATCGTAACGGACCTTTTCATGCTGTACACACAAGTGTGGTGTTTTGCGGTGCTGTTTGTACTAAAGGTGTCGGCCTTGACCTGAATTATCGACAAAGTAGTCCGCACGGCCACAGAATCGCTGGCACTATGGATAAAGAGAAAGCGCTTCGTATCTCTCATGCTCGGCTTACAGCGTACGTCTGGCCGCCACGCGTTCGCAAGAGCTCAGACCTGAAATGACACTGAAATGAACGGGTCGCTTTATAGTCTTGCGAGCGCTGTTTAAATAACAACAACCACCTGAGCTCTCCGTCGATGACCTGTTTAAAGCCATGCCACTAATGCGCAGGGCCTCCTTAGGGTTGGACTCCAAAGCGTGCCACTTGAGTACGCCAGCGAGCTGGGTCATTCGCATGATCAGGCCTCCGGCACTGAACTCGGACCAGACTCAAGCACCCTACTTCAGCGTCGTTGGTGCAGCCGTGCTGGGCCTAGCTTGCTGCTTCAGCCACCTTGGCGAGGAAACCGACTGGTCACTGCCCTCTGCTTCGAAGGCTGCTGTCAACGGGGAACGGAGCAGCGGGGTGAAAGGCGGGGCGAAAACCGCCCGAGAGTTCCTGCGCTCAAAGACAGCAGCCCAAGGCGGACCCCGTCCGCGTGTTGCACTAGTCGGCGACTGCGGATTTGCTGCTGCGGCACCAGGTATTCACAAGGGGTAATTGGAGGTGGCTGGTCGATCGCTTCTTACTGCTCGATATAAGAGGGTTCTCCCTGGTATGGAGGAATTCTCCGGGGGGAGGGCTCATGGCGGGGGCGGCCGCGAGGGAAAACGCACCACACTTCTTGCTGTTGCCGCTTTCTGCTGCTGCTCCTGTTTCTACCGGCAGCGCTCTCTGCGAGCTTCTTCTAAATCGTAGCCGGGAGTACTTGTATAGCGGCGCTACTGTGAGCGGGGAGACCTGGACACCTCGAATGTTCTGCGGAAGAGACATTTGGCAGAGGGGAATTGCAGCGCAGGTGGCTCGACTGGTGTGCTAATAAGTCTCCCGGCGGACATCTTGTCGAGAGTGTAGCGTAGGAGCGGCCCTCTTTCCACCCACTTCCGGTCGGTAATTCTGCGACCAAGAAGAACACCCCAAAGCTGAAATGGCGGAGCTTGCATCCAGCGGTGCGAGCCTGGACACATTGCACCCTCCATTCCAAAACGTTTCAGGTGGCGGTGACGCGTCGCTACAAAAGCGGGATGCCCGCGACGCCACTTTTTCCGAATAAAAGGTCATTTTCCATCGAAATGCTTTCAGGAGGGCCTTTTCACCGATCAAGTCTTCGAGAAGCGATCTACAGAGCAAATTCAGCAACGATGGGAGATTTGTTAGCAAGAAAATTTCGTTTATAGATGGGGCATAACTGATTTTTTCATGATCTTACGCTACATTTATAACGTTATTATCATGTTGTGATGTTGGTGCGCTGTACTTATGTTGCGTTATCCTGGCAAGCCTTTGCGCCAATGAAGGCTTCGAGTACCAAACTGCCCAGCAAATTGAGATATGATTTGGAGGTTTCTATCCAGGACATTTTGCGGCGTGACCTACAGTGACCGGTCTCGCCGCATCGCCTGGTCCTTGCGTCCACCATACTGCGCATGCGCGGGGAGCGACTGACGTCACTGCGCACAGCTGGCGCGCCTCGCCGCGCGCGCTCGCCGCTGACGCTGCTCTCGCCAGAGCAGAGCCACGTGATGTCACTGTTCAAGCTACGTATATGCTGGCATAGCAGAGCTAAGCCACCGCCAATTTTTTTTTTTTAGAGTAGGGTACTAACTGATTTTTTTATGTTACGCTACAATGATCACGGTATCGTGTTGTGATGATGTTGCGCTATCCTGTTATACGCTGTCTAGGATTTATAGTTTGTCAACTAGTCCACCATGTTCTTTTCTAACCTCTCGTCTGCAGCTACTCACCTGCGCAGCTTTATATGAAGTGTATACAATATGACCAAATGTATAGTCCTGCTCAATATGAGAGAAAAATAAGTCTGGGGATTTATTCATAGACATCTGCTTGATTAAGTGGACCAGCCCAGTTGTTAAAGTTACCAGAAATATTGCGAATTTGTCCAAAACCTTTGTCGCTCTCACATTCACCTCACGTACAGTGACCACGCAGGTCACCCATAGGGTCTACTGCAGGAGAGCTGAAGACCGTAGTTCAAAGCATTAAGCACACAAAGCGGGGTCTGTGATGATTATCATCTACGGACAGAATGAACGTTTGGGGGTGCCATGATCCACGGCATAAGTATTTTTAAATCAGTTTCAGTGGTTCATTTTATTTTGTCACTGTTAGTACGCGGTGGGCTTGTAAGGGGGTAGAGGCATTTATTTTATATAGGTCGACTTAGTGTTACTCAGGGGAGGCGTCTTCTCCTTGGAAGTAACGGATTCGTTGCGTCATAATATTCTTATCGCCCCTACATTCGACAAACAAGCGACGCAAATTGTTTGAAGCACCTGCGCATATTATTTGTGCTTATATACGGGAACCCGCAAGTAAGATCTGTAGCCGAGTGATCCATTAGCGCAATAACGGGACAGTGCTGATAGCACTGGCACAATCGCTTTCATGCACTGAGTGCAGCTTTGGGTTTGGATTTTAAATGCGTTCTTACTGCAGGATATGACTGTTGTACTTTCTAGGCCGCGGTAAAAGAGTAGAGATTTCCGCCTCCAGGCGCCTTTTCACAAGCATGGCGTGGGCGACTCCTACAGGATTCCCCGTGACCGGACGTTGAATTGCTTATCGAGCTGTCCTGTTTAGTCGCAGTGATGTGCTCAGGACGAACTGGTGGGCTAGTTGGTCACACATACCGAATGAATGTCGCCGCGCAAGAAAGAGGCGAACACTGACTGAAAACGCACCACAAAGCGCCAGTCGCAGTGACGCGAACGTCGAAAGCTGTTGAACCTCTTCTTACGGCAGCAGCTACTCGAAAGACAGTTGCGAGACTTTTGGGATTCGGCGCAATCCGATGAATTCTACCGACCACTCACAGCCGCGCTACAAACAGCGCGAAAAGAACAACCATCTAGGTGTTTGTGTGTCATCCGTATGCAGAGCACTCCTGACGTTGAATTCCATGACAAATTACTGTGAACGCTGAGAAATATCAAAAATACCTAATCTTCGCCGATTACGTCGTCAGGGCGGTCTTTACAGATCGTACAAAAAAACAAAAACTTTGATTTCTTCGTATTGCACGCAGCCCTATCATGGCGTGAGTGGTGATTACGAAGACGAGAACAACGTTCTCGAAGTCATACTAGTTGTTTTTCAGGTGGCTGTCGTTTTCTCTGCTGAACAACGCGAACATCAGCTCTGCTTTACAAAACACGCAAAGATGACCCGCACAATTAATTTGTAGTCAACTAAAAAGATTGGTGGGGGCTTAGCTTTGCTTAAGCCTGGTAGGTTGCGAAAGCGAGCGCAGCGCCTCTAACGAAAGGACGCGGCACGCCGCGTCTAAATAAGGAAGGCAGTGCGCCGCGTCTACAGATCACGCGTGGCTACCGGCCGCCGCTGCGCGACGACTCGACTTGGTAGCCCATCTCTCACCCTTGTTTGGTGTCACGCTATGACGTCAGTAGGCGTGGCATGACGTCATAGGTCATTCTAATTGTCACGCGTGGCTAACGGCCGCCGCTCCGCGTCGACTCCACTTGGTAGCCCATATCTCACCCTGGTATGACGTCAGAGGTCATTCTAAAGATCAAAAGTGGCTACCGGCCGCCGCTACGCGAAACGCCGTTCATGAGCGCATTATTGCATTCGCAATAAAATCACGGCACACGTTTTTGGTGATGCTAGGTGTATTTGTTTCTATCTTTATTTGAAACGTTTGTGCGCAGTTTCGCCCGAGAAGACCCTGACGTGACTATGCCACCCTACAGCGCTCGCAAGAAACGCATGCCAAACAAATGGTTTTACAGGATTCGCACACAATACATGCATTGAGATCAAGGCAGCTACAACAATCAATACGTATTCACAGTGTCTAATCTTCATGAGCGGATACTAGAAATCAGCGGTGGATTATAGAAATGAAAGAAAACTGTTACGCTTCTATAGTCAAACATTACAGTTGTGCTTGAGTACAAATTGTGCTGAGTCGCACAAAGGCAAATACCATTGTTTCAAATTTCCATCAGTGGCACCGAGAAGACGCTTTGGACTGAGTTTCAGTATCATATCTCAACGAAGATGTGAGGCATGAAATGTGTCGACAATGGTGTGTCACCACCACGGCCAACGCTCATTTTACGGCCATTTCATAGCTGTCGATGGCTGAACATGCAAGAGCCGCTGCCATTCACGTTACGCAGAAGCGTGAGTGCGCCTTATATTGCTTGGTCCCCTACCCAATTTGGAAAGTGGAACTTCCGTAGTTTCACATTTTTTAAGGAGGTATCTATACAAACCCCAAATTTTCAGTAGGGGTTCCTTTTCCTTTACAAACCAGAAGCTTTGACTATGTCCCTGGGCATGCAGCCTTGAGCACCTGGCGCTACGAGGCCTGGACCATTCGAGGAACAGCGGGCTCCGGGGCCAGTTGTGGCACGGAGTGGCGTCACCCGATGAAGCCGTGGGCGAGATTGGCTCCCCGACAAGCATCCCGCCGGAGGCCACTCTTCGATAGCCACCTGGCGTCGTTGAGAGAGAGGACACCGACGCAGCGGTGGACAAGCCACACTTCACCGACGTTCGTTAGCATCGCACCGCCGCGGTAAGCGAGCTGAGTCGCCGTCCTCGCTAAGTTGGCCTTGCATTCGCTTTGTTAGTGTGTGCACTACACG
This sequence comes from Amblyomma mixtum, assembly GCF_055824585.1. NCBI lineage: Eukaryota > Metazoa > Arthropoda > Arachnida > Ixodida > Ixodidae > Amblyomma > Amblyomma mixtum. The sequence continues at coordinate 416,741,574 of NC_143014.1, read as the reverse complement.
GCTCCTCGCCAAATGCTGACGCGAAGCGCGGCTCGCGCCCTCAGCGCATAGAGCGCGATGTATTTGCTCAAGAAACACTCAATGCCGGAGGTTAAGACCGGTACAAACAGAAAGCGAGACTTAAGCCTATATTCTTCCGTGTGCTGGTGAGCGTCTGTCCAGTGAATTCACACTCACATGCTGTCTTTAGGTGCATATGTACTTTGTTTTTCGTTGCTTTCGTTTAGCGCGCAGTCATATATGAGACGTGTGCGTTCCGCAAAGTGTCTCAATGATCACTGGCGTGGTCCACGGTTACTACACCGCACAGAACTCTTACAGAAATTCATGTTGATTTTTTCATTTCAAGTGTAATGATTTCAGGCATCGCACTCATTTCTGATTGGAGCTTGCGATGCACAGCTGAAGAAATTGGCTGCTGTGCTGTGTTTCCGCTAATATATGTTTTTTTGTGCTTGAAAAGACTTACTAATTTGTGGTTGCAAGCTTAAAGTGCCTTTGTATATGTTTCATAATACATTCAAACTGCGAAGCAGTGTTTTGGGAAAAAGAAAAATTAAACATCCAGACAGCCACCTTCTTTCCAACGTCTTTTCAACACCACATAGAATGGACCCTTCAACAGGGTGTTACTATTCAGAAAAAAAAAGAGATAAATGTTATATTTTGGTTGAAACGTGGAACTGTGTAGAGCACGCCATGGCGAACGGCTGCGGCTCCGCGTTTCGGCTTGAGCGTGCGGGAGATGGCGCCAAGAGCCCGCGCAGCTAGAGCAGCACGCTGCCCCGGCTCCGGAACTGGTTACAGGGGGCAACGGTGACGCCGCGAAACGCTGGAACGGGCGCCAAAGGGAAGCGCTCTAAAGAAAATGAAACATCAGGAATGCCGTTTTCTTTGTAATGCCTTTTCAGCACTACATAAAATTTCTGCGTTAATGGTCTCTTAAACAGGCTGTAAGTACCCGGGGGAAAAAAAGATATGTAATAATTTGGTTGAAACATGGAAGAGTTCAGAGCAAGTCGCATCAATTATTTGAGCAAACTGCGCCCCTCTATAATCTCAAGCTAGCATTTAACAAGAAGATCGAGAAAATTTTGGGCACTGTTATAAAATGAAGATATATGCCACTACGACGCATTGGCCAAATTCGAGCTGTTTTTAGGCACCGTGCTCATCTAACTCCAGAGCGTCACGAGCGCCACTAGCGGTGGCACGCGCTTACATAGTGAGAAGGCGGCGCGCGTTCAGTGAGATGGCGACGCTCACTCGCCGGAGCGGCAGTGAGCTAAGCAGAATTTTTTGGTACGCTTGTGATGTTATTGCAGACGCCATTGAACTTCGTAAGGAGAATAACAAATTGTTCTGTTGTATGCTGCCTGGGAATTTACCGGAATTTGCCTAGGACCAAGTCTCACGCGCAACTTACCGACCGAAAATTGACACGGTAACGTCCTTTTCACTCTGGAACTCGTCGACCTTTTACTTTCATTGCGATTCCGTATAGCACAGCTGACCGTGTGAAATATCTCGCGAAGATAACAGGTCTAGTACTGTCTTCTCAATTTTGAGGTCGGGAGGAAAGCACGCTGTGTGTATGAAAAAGACAAGACAGACATTGTTTACTGCACTCGGTAATGAATTATATCCTATCGCTTCTTCAGAGCACAATATGCGCCCCTTGCCGTGCGGCTGCTGAAAAAGAAATAATTTCTCTTCTTGCGTTTTTTCTTCCCAGCAGCGTATACCTTCTTAAATTCACTCCAAATTATCAGCTTTGAGATAAAAGCTTAAGGTGGGCGCAACATTTTCTATGTGTCGGGCGACATGCTGCTCGTCATCATTAAACGTCATGCAGCAGTAACCACTGTCAAATTTTACGACTACCTACCTTAGTTCCAGTTATGCGTCGAATCCTTTGTTCTTTTGAATGAACTTGGTTCTTCTGGGTGCTTATAGAGAGCTCGGCTACTATGACATGTTTTTCATATATTTCTGCTCCTGCATCTCAGGGACTTAGACATATTCACCAGATATATTTTCATGCATATCAGCGTTTGAATACAAATTCCTCCTAGAAACTCAAAGCACCAAATCTTGCGGGGAAATGCCGTTTTTTCTGTATCAAAGTCGCGCCGTTCGGAACTGTCCCTTAGCTGGGGAATTCGGGCCACTCGCTTGTCCCATTCGAGCACTTCAATTGTGCCTTCTTGATTGTTTTCTCTAGTAGGAAGGTCTTCGCGTTCTCCCAGTCCCTCGGCTCGCAAGAGGTGATTCAGCCCGTATTTAATGCCTACAAAGTTGTTGAGCATATATTCTACCTTCAGCAGCTTTGCAGTCCCCAAAAAGAACAAACATAAAATATATAGCCCACACAAAAGTATCTCGGAACCATCAGTGTTTTCCTTTTGTCTTGAGGGTGCATCGCGCAGACATGCGCGATGTACTGGGCCAGCACTTCACGCCTGTCTTTCGACAAAATTTCTTTCACGTCAGGTACGTGAAAGGATTCAAAAAGCTTGATGCCGTTAGCCAAGTTGTTTCCTCGAAAAAAAAAAAAACAAGCTTCTCAACCCAAAGGCAGACGAAGCAGCGCACAAGTGTTGTCATGTAGTCACGGAAAATCGCCTGCTACGGCGCTGAGCCATCTCACTCGGGACGCCAAACTGGCCGTTGGTGGCGCGGCACGCAGCTCCGCTGGTGGAGGCGCCTCGCGGGAGCACGGTGCCTAAACCGCCGTCTGTAGCTCATATAATGGTAATAAAAGAAAAACAACAGGTGTTAGTCGTGAGTTGCTAATTTGCACAGTTTTCTCAAATACATTGGGTCATACGTATGCAATAAATAGCAGGTATAAGCCAGGAGGTTTAACTGCGAAGTTCTTTTAGTTTGTGTGGATCATTGCTGCATGAAAAATGAAAAAAAATTCGCAGCGCTTCCAACAGATACTGCTCTGTTGTCTTCCTGCATCATAAGTTGCAGTGAGAATTTTCAATGAGAAAATTAATGCCGCAAGTACTGAAAATTTTAGGATGACAGTCTGATGGAAAAAGTTAATGCAAAACCTCCTTCAAATTCCATGCCACCTGTCTCATGCTGTACCTCAACAGAAGTTGCCATTGTGATTAATTTCCGATTACTCACGATAAATCAATTTATTTATAGTAACTTCAAGGGTGACAAGGTAAAAAACGGATTCAAAGAATATATTCGGCCAAACAATAATAAAATAATTACAAAGGTTGATTGATTGTGTAGTAACAGTTAAGGCTATAGTCTATGCGGAAAGGCGATTCGATTCCTTCACGTACCGTGTTTGCTTAATGTAACTGGGCAACGGTGGTTTGTTTCGTAGCCCCATGGCGAAGCCCTTACCGCAGTGCTTAAGCTCTGAATCTTTGTAAAGGAAGGTGAATCCTTGTCTTCGCGTTGTGATACCTTTAGGTCTTTAGAGGTGCCGTAAAGCCTCCCTTAATCCAAAAACCTTCTGCTCGTTTCCTTTGGTAGATTGTATGCGTGGCCGAAATGACAAAAAAAAACATTTCGTCTGCAGTATGGTGTGCCGTCCATCAGGCTATGATAAATACACGCAAAGTTATGATTCTGAAGGTGCATATGTTGAAGGCGTGAATTTGGACGATAAAATATGGTATGAAAAACACAAAGCAGCGAGATGGACAGAATATAGACTGGACATCATTATGAGTGTGCTGCCTTTTCTGTTATGATTAGAATGAAACATACTTAATTTTTTCGCCCTATTTTAATGACTGGATGAGGTAATACTGATTAGGGTCCCAAAGATATGTGCCGTATTAGTGTTTGAAACGAAATAACAATAATGATATCAGAAATTCCACACGTAATTTTGAGGAAGCTGTGCCGAGCCCAAATCATGAGTGCTCCCACATTTCTCGAATTTCTCGCTTTTCCAATGTCTGTGCGTTTCCGAGGCTAACAGTCTGCTATCGCTGTGCGCTCCGCTCCTTTTCCTGTTCACAGATGTGCGCACTGCATGAAGCACCGAAGCGGGAACTGGATTTGTGGTCGCCAGTGTGCATTCGTCAGCAGTGCGCTTGTACGTGGAGGCCTCGTAGGCACCGAGCCCACTGCGCGCTGACGACAGCGACCAGGAGCGTCATAACCAAGCGCTATGTGCGAATTTTAAAGCCTGCCGATAAAGAAGTCCTGCAGTGTCATTTTCAGCGTCTGGATGTGATTTCGTACCTAACATACACCGTCGTTCTCAGTATCAAGTCGTGCTTTTTACGGCATATTTACGGCAACATGCGCAGGAATTTTTTTCTGGCGAACAGCATAAACTCCGCTAGAAGACGATGCAGTTCAAACTGAGAGATTCTGAAGTCTTCATAGGTACTTTCTTTCTAGTTTCACACGCAACTTACCTCGCTGATTTTAACAGCTGATGCAATGCCTTGGTTTTTCAATGTTTGCTAATGTTCACGGATTTTCTAGAGGCCAGTCCCATAGTGTTTTGTCTCCGCTTCGGACAGTTTCGCATCCCGCGCTACCACTGCCTGGGACATGTTTCGATGGGGACTCACTGCCTCTTTTGGGTGACATTGTTTAGGAATCTCCCCACATACTTTGACAGAACCTAGGGCAGTGAACGTAGAAGGCAGGAACAATTTTTCTCTGTTAAGGGCATAAAACAGCACGGTTTTATGCTCAAAAATACGAACTTACTTATTCGTTCAGCTTGAAAAAGGTCACGCTATTCAATTTTACATGCTGGTCTTCGGAGACAGCGCACCCTTGCAAAATGCTTCATGAGAGGGTTGAAGTTCTCATGAGCACACTCAACATGCAATGTTGAATTCGAGTTGGTGCCAGAATGGCCTAGTGTTTGTGAATTATTGAGGCTCAGTTGAAACTGATTGGAAAAGTGGCCACCATGCTAGAGATGAGCATTCTCAATAAACTTTCTGCATTGATTTCATGTTGAATTGATGTTGAAATTTCTGGGATGAATCAACACATCATGTTGAATCTCGGCTGTGGTAAAAAACAAACCTTGGAATACATTCGAATTGCGCCAGATGGACCGACTACCGATGAAATTGTTGGCGGTAGATTCACATGTATTGCTGCAATTTCTGGTTAACGTGATTCTGACATCCGCAGTCGTGTAGTGCTCCACGCATACAAACACGTGTGTGTGTGTGTGTGTGTGTGTGTGTGTGTGTGTGTGTGTGTGTGTGTGTGTGTGTGTGTGTGTGTGTGTGTGTGTGTGTGTGTGTGTGTGTGTGTGTGTGTGTGTGTGTGTGTGTGTGTGTGTGTGTGTGTGTGTGTGTGTGTGTGTGTGTGTGTGTGTGTGTGTGTGTGTGTGTGTGTGTGTGTGTGTGTGTGTGTGTGTGTGTGTGTGTGTGTGTGTGTGTGTGTGTGTGTGTGTGTGTGTGTGTGTGTGTGTGTGTGTGTGTGTGTGTGTGTGTGTGTGTGTGTGTGTGTGTGTGTGTGTGTGTGTGTGTGTGTGTGTGTGTGTGTGTGTGTGTGTGTGTGTGTGTGTGTGTGTGTGTGTGTGTGTGTGTGTGTGTGTGTGTGTGTGTGTGTGTGTGTGTGTGTGTGTGTGTGTGTGTGTGTGTGTGTGTGTGTGTGTGTGTGTGTGTGTGTGTGTGTGTGTGTGTGTGTGTGTGTGTGTGTGTGTGTGTGTGTGTGTGTGTGTGTGTGTGTGTGTGTGTGTGTGTGTGTGTGTGTGTGTGTGTGTGTGTGTGTGTGTGTGTGTGTGTGTGTGTGTGTGTGTGTGTGTGTGTGTGTGTGTGTGTGTGTGTGTGTGTGTGTGTGTGTGTGTGTGTGTGTGTGTGTGTGTGTGTGTGTGTGTGTGTGTGTGTGTGTGTGTGTGTGTGTGTGTGTGTGTGTGTGTGTGTGTGTGTGTGTGTGTGTGTGTGTGTGTGTGTGTGTGTGTGTGTGTGTGTGTGTGTGTGTGTGTGTGTGTGTGTGTGTGTGTGTGTGTGTGTGTGTGTGTGTGTGTGTGTGTGTGTGTGTGTGTGTGTGTGTGTGTGTGTGTGTGTGTGTGTGTGTGTGTGTGTGTGTGTGTGTGTGTGTGTGTGTGTGTGTGTGTGTGTGTGTGTGTGTGTGTGTGTGTGTGTGTGTGTGTGTGTGTGTGTGTGTGTGTGTGTGTGTGTGTGTGTGTGTGTGTGTGTGTGTGTGTGTGTGTGTGTGTGTGTGTGTGTGTGTGTGTGTGTGTGTGTGTGTGTGTGTGTGTGTGTGTGTGTGTGTGTGTGTGTGTGTGTGTGTGTGTGTGTGTGTGTGTGTGTGTGTGTGTGTGTGTGTGTGTGTGTGTGTGTGTGTGTGTGTGTGTGTGTGTGTGTGTGTGTGTGTGTGTGTGTGTGTGTGTGTGTGTGTGTGTGTGTGTGTGTGTGTGTGTGTGTGTGTGTGTGTGTGTGTGTGTGTGTGTGTGTGTGTGTGTGTGTGTGTGTGTGTGTGTGTGTGTGTGTGTGTGTGTGTGTGTGTGTGTGTGTGTGTGTGTGTGTGTGTGTGTGTGTGTGTGTGTGTGTGTGTGTGTGTGTGTGTGTGTGTGTGTGTGTGTGTGTGTGTGTGTGTGTGTGTGTGTGTGTGTGTGTGTGTGTGTGTGTGTGTGTGTGTGTGTGTGTGTGTGTGTGTGTGTGTGTGTGTGTGTGTGTGTGTGTGTGTGTGTGTGTGTGTGTGTGTGTGTGTGTGTGTGTGTGTGTGTGTGTGTGTGTGTGTGTGTGTGTGTGTGTGTGTGTGTGTGTGTGTGTGTGTGTGTGTGTGTGTGTGTGTGTGTGTGTGTGTGTGTGTGTGTGTGTGTGTGTGCGCGCGCGCGCGCGCGCGCGCATACGCTCTCGCCTTATACATCCATCAGAAAGAAAGCATGGAACAGTAATGCACACGAGGCTGAGAACAAAATTTATTGAAAAACAAGAAATACGTAGCTTACAAAGGCTCACATATGAGTCGAGGCAACTGAGGGCACGGGCCGTGCTGAGGGAGGGTGATACAATGGGAAAAGTCTAGAAATTAAAAATTCCAAATATATGCGATAGCATTTTATGGAGTTCATTGATACAAAAAGAAAAGCAGGCAAACGAAATGAAATAAACTCCTGCGGGAGCTCCGGCCACACAGCATGTTTAATACTCTGCAGTCAGTGGTCCTTTGGGCTCACATGTACAAGGAGAGACGTGGGCCTGCGGCTTCACAAGGAAAACAAAATTAGCAATACAGGCCCAAATTTCCAACACACACTGCGGGTGGGCAGCTGAAAAGTCTCTTGATGTGTTGCAAAGGAATAGGTTAGTATGCTGTCAGAAGTGCCACGGTACCCTTTCTGAGTTGGATGTGGCGGGTCGACCACCTGCGGAGGATCCTTTATCACCAAGGGTTAAGAGTTGACTATCTAGGTAGCCCTACAAAAGCACCGACAGACGTGCTAGCATCGGGAACAATAACCGACGGGGTTGTCGCGAGTGTTCGGCTGCGTTCCTATTCTGCCAAAGGATCAGGCCGATGGATTGCGTCAAGAGTCACTCGAACGCCCCGCGTAGTTTCCCTTCGTGCGACCGAGGGATGGAAAAAGCGCGTGAAGCCAAACGGCCGAATGTCCTAACCTCAACACACTCATCAAACACATGCGTTTTTGACTCAACCTGGCCACAGTTTACGTAGCGCCAGTCACGAACCACACCCCAGGAGTGGATTTGGATTGGATTGGAAAACGTTTATTGTCAGCACTGAGCCATAGTGGGCATTATACTAGGTGGCTTCGAGCCCATGGCTCTTGGCGACCTCGTGAGCCCACTCAGTGGCCCGGACTTGCGTCAACGGGTCTGAGCTGGCCAGTATAGCCTCCCACCGCTCTAGAGAAGGGACTGGTAGTAGGTCCGCCGGTGGCGGCGCCTTTTTGCAGCTCCATAAAATGTGGTCATATCCGGCTATCTCGCCGCATTGTTTGCTTCTTTAGCCCGTCGAGACTAGCACACATGTACCCAGGAGTGGAGCCTGTCTCGACGCGCCACCGGAAATCCCTCACCACGTGCGGTAGATTGCTAGAATGAACGTCCACCCACTTCGGATGAGGCGCGCACGAGTGACGAATGTCCAGCGGTAACTCGGAGAAACAAAGGGCCTCACAAAGCCTGGATGCAGTCAGGTCGCGCCATGGCTCATCTGGAAACATCTCTCTCAACTGCGTATACATGCGGGCCGAGGCGGCGTAGAACGCAATAGGGGTTAGCGCCGTTGGTGCGTTGTTCCCGAGACCGCGCGGTACCAAGACACGCCGCTTACTTCTGAGCCAGTATAGCAGTAAGAGCCGCCCCACATAGTCTTACTCGCCACAAGTTGTGCTGTCCATTTGACGCACAGAACCCGGCAAATGGTAACTAAACACAGCATACTCCACCCCGCTCTCGTGGGCGAAACGAAGGTGTGTACGCGCGACGAGCTTTGTGCCGCCTTCTTAAAACCAGCTGAAAAGCAAGGTATTAACCTCTCGCACGACATGAATGGGAGGGAGTGCCACAAGTGCCACAAACCAGAGTTTAGAGCACAGGACATTCTACACAAAGTACGCCCTCGCCGCCAGCGGCAAGGAAGACTCAGATACCGCGGCCACTTGGTGATGCACGGTGCTCACAATCCGCTGCCACGTGCGCGGAGAAACGCCGCCAGCCCAGAATGTCACGCCAAGAATGGTGACTTGCGCGGTGAGAGCAAGGCCCCCCGGTAATGAGTCAACAGAGCGTCCCAAACACAGCGCCTGGCTTTTACTACAGTTCAACTTACCGCCAGAGAGGAGGGTGTACTCAGCATACTCGCGCGAGAACCACACGAGGCTGTCTGTATCGCGTTGCAGCAGGGTGGCGTCATCTGCTTAGGAAACGGCTTTGACATGCGTGGTGCCCGGCAGCGGCGTGAGACGATGAATAATTGCATTCTTTTCTTTCGCCTCCTTCCGCGGAACTTTCCTTGAAATTCCTTTGTACAATTTAAGGCTGCCTATCATCATCATCATCATCATCATCATCAGCCTTACCAGGCCCACTGCACTGGAAATTTATCCCTCATACCTCTCGAATTAGCTCGGTCTTGTGCCAGCGAGCCGACCGTATCGCCGGAGACTTCATGAATGACCAGGAAGCTTTTCGTATCTGTCTTGCCTGGCTCAAAGCGTACGTTTCGACATCAAGCATTCCAAAGAGGTCGGTCCGAAAATGACACTGCAATTAATTGGTCGCCGTTTCAAGCGTGAGCCTTCTTCACATAACGACAGCCGCCTGAGCGCTCCTTCGAAGACCTGATTAATGCCGTGCCGTTATTGCGCAGGGCCTATTTATCGTTGGAATACATAAGGCGCCAGTGCGGTACACCAGCGACCTGGGTGGGGCGGCTAGTCAGGTCTCCGGCGTTCAAATGAACCCAGACTCAGGCGGCCTGCTTCAGGGACGTTGGTGCCGCCGTGCTGGGACTAGCTTTCTGCACCATCCACGCTGTCGGGGAAGACGACTGGCCACTTCCCTCTGCTTCGAAGGCGGCTGTCAACGGGAAACAGAGCAGCGGGGCGAAAGGCGGGGTGAAAGTCGCCCGAGAGTTCGTGCGCCCAAAGCACAGCCCATTGCGAGCCCGATTCGCGTGTCGGACTATTCGGCTACAGTGGGACTGCTGCTGCTGCACCAGGCAGTCCCAAGGGCCCAGCCAAGTGAGGTAAGCCGAGGTTGTTGGTCAATCGCTTCTTCGTGCGCGATATACGAGGGTTGTCCCTTGTACGGGGACGGGTTCTCCTGCGGGAAGGGTCATGGTGGCGGCCACGACGAAAAACGTACCACACTTCTTGATGTGTCCCCTGCTGCTCCTGCTCCTGCGTCTACCGGCAGCGCTCACTGCGGGCTTCTTCTAAATCACAGCCGCGAGTACATCGGTGCGCTGCTGAGGCTGCGAATACCTGCACACCTCTAAGGTTCTGCGGAAGAGAGGGTGCATGGAGGTTGATTGGAGCGCGGGTGCTCGACTGGTGTGCTGGCGAGTCTTCCGGCGGCCATCTTTTCGAGCGTGTAGCGGTGGAAGCTGCTGTCTTTCGACTAATTTCTGGTCGGTAATTCTGCGAACAAGAAGAGCGCCGCCAAGCTGAAATAGCAGCGCTTACATCCAGCGGTGCGAGCATGGGCCCATTGAATAGTCCATTCCAAAAAGTTTTATGTGGCGGCTACGCATCGGTGCAAGACGGGATGCCCGCGATAAGACCTTCACCGAATAAAAGATCATTTTCCATCTGTGTTTTGAGGCGGGCCTTTGCATCAATCAAGGCTTCCATAACCGATCCTGCCCACCATACTGAGTAACAATGGGAAGATTTCGGGCGAGAAAATTTTCATTACAGTTGACAAACTGACTCATTTCTTTGTTACGTTCCGCTACAATTATCACGTTATTATCATGTGATGATGTTGAGCTATCCTGTTACACAGATTAGGATTTATTCTTCGTCAACTAGTTCACCAGGTTTTTTTTCTGGTGAACTTGCATATACTTGCATGGCTTTATATGGAGTGTTTGCTATTCCACCAAGTCTAAAGACGTGATCAATAAGGGAGGGAAACAAGTGTAGCGAATCATTTATTGATACTTACTTGATTTTAGTGATCCAGCGCAGTTGTTTCACTTTTATAACTTCTTTTTTCGCATACAATATCGAAATATCATACACAAATTTAATGTTGAATTAACAACAAATACTGCGAATTTGTGCAAAAGGTTTTTCTCTGTAGTATTCATCTCACGTAAAGTAACCATGCAGGGACAGAATGAACTTTTTGGCGTGCCATGTTACACGGTATAAAATTTTGTAATCAAATTGAGTGGTTTATTTGCTTTTGCCACTGATAGTACAGTGTGCACTTGTATGAGGATTTCCATCATAATATTCTGATTTGACGTATATTTGATAGGCCAGCGGTTTGCAGTACCCGCGGATAATATATGCGCTTAGACACGGGAATCCGCAACAAACATCTGTCGCCGAGGGATTCATTACGCGCAACGGAGGGACAGTGCCGATGGCGCCGGCACAATCACTTTCATGCATCGCGTGCAGCTCTGCAATAAATGCGTCATTACTGCAGGCTGGGGAAGTTATAAGTTCGAAGCCGCGGCAGATGGCAGTGATTTCCCCTTCCAGGCGACCTCCTTATCACAAGCATCGCGTGTGCGACTCCAGCAGCATTCCCCGCGACCAGACGTCGAGTTGCTTATCGAGCGGTCCTGTTTAGTCACAAGGATGTGCTCAGGAAGAACTGGCCGGCAAGTTGGTTACGCATATCGAACGATCCCCAGCGCACAAGATAGAGATGACGACTCACAGAAAACACACCACAAAACGCCTTTCACAGTGATGCGGTCGTAGAAAGCTGTTTAACCTGTTCTTACAGCGGCAGCTACACGACAGGCAATTGCTATCCTTTTCGCGTTCGGCGGCATCCGATGAATTCTCACGAGCACTCACAGCGGCGGTACGACCAGTGCTAAAAGGAAAAACATCTAGCTGTTTTCATACCATGCGTACGTAGAGCACTACCGGCGTTGGCGGCACTGAAAAAATAGCCAGAACAGAGAGCTAGAAATACTAAAAAAGTCTAAGCTTCTCAGATCACGTCTTCAGGGCTGTTGTTTACAGACCTTACAAAAAAACTTATTTCTTTTCATTGCACGCAGTCCAACAATGGCGCCAGTGGTGATGACGAAGACGAGAATAACGTTCTCAACGCCATGCTATTGCTTGTCAGCTATCTTTCGTTTTGTAAAGTGAACAACGACAAGACAGGTTCTGCTTTATAAAACACGCATTAGGAGGACACGCAGAATTCGCTTGAAGACCACTATAAAACCATGGCACAGGTCTATACTGACGCTCGGTATATTTCTTTCTAAATTTTTTCAGGCGTTTTTGCGCAGTCTTTCTGGAGGTATAACAAAAGCCCAAGAAAGCCCTGACGTGAATACGGCACCCTACAGCACTCGCATGAAACCCAATCCTTAACAAATGCTTATACAGTATTCACATACAACATATGCGTGAAGATAAAGACAACTACAACAATCAATACCTACTCAGTGCTTAATTTTCATGAGCGGAGACTACACACGAATGGTGGAATGTATATGTAAAAGGAAACTTACGCTTCTATCATAATTTGTACAAGCAAACATAACAGATGTGTTTGAGTACATATTGTGTCAAAAATACACACAGGCAAATACCATGGCTTCAAATTTCTATTAGTTGCACCGTGAAGACGCTATGGACGGAGTTTATAGTGTCACATCCCAGCGACGTTGTGAGGCAAGACGTGTGTCGAGGTTAGTATATCACAACTCGTGCCAGTGCTCATTTTACGATCATTACACAGGTGTCGATGCTTGAAGATGCAAGGGCCGCTGCCATGCATGTTACACAGAACCCCGATTGCGCCACGTATTCCTTCGTTGCCCAACCAATTCGGAAACTGTATCTTTCGTAATTGCCCTTTGTAGAAAGAATCTATACAAATCCCAAATTTTTATCAGGGGTTCCTTTTCAATTATAAATCAGTAGCTTTGACCACGTCCGCGTGCGCGCAGCCTGGAGCACCACCTGGCACGGCAAGGCCTGCACCATTCGAACAACAGCGGGCTCCGGGGCGAGTTGTGGCACGGAGTGGCGTCGCCCGAGGAAGCCTGGGCGAGATTGGCTATCCGTCAAACATCCCGCGGGAGGGCGCACTTGTCTTCAATGCCCACCTGGCGTCTTTTATAGAGCACGACGACGCAGCGGTGGACAAGCGATGCCGCATCGACGTTAGTTAGCATCGCTTCGCCGCGGTAAACGAGTTGATTCGCCGTCGTCGCTACGGCGGCCTTGCTGGCTCTTTGTTAACATGTGCAGTAGGCGCCCACAGCACCTCGCCAGATTCTAATGATACGATGCGCGGCTCCCGCGTTCATCGTATAGAGCGTGTTTTAGGTGTTCAAGAAACTAGCAATGTCGGCGGTTAATACCAGCACAAACAGAGAGCAAGACTTAAGTCTATAATCTTGCTTGTGCCTGTAAGAGTCTGCGCAGTGTATTAACACTCACATGTCGTCTTGAGATGCATATGTACCTTATGTTTTTAGTTCCTTTCGATTAGCGTGTTGTCATATATGAGACGTGTGCGTTTGCCGAAGTGTCTCAATGGTCACTGGTGTGGTCGACGGTTATGACACCTAAGAGATCTCTTATAGAAATGTTTGGTTAGCTTTTGATTTCAATTATAATGATTTAGGCATCACACTCACAGGCATTTCTGATGACTTCTGAGTGGAGTTTTCTATGCACAGGTGAATAAATTGGTTAGCATGTTGCGGATTATATTTTTTTTTGTCCTTCAAGAGATTCTCACTAATTTGTGCTGACAAGGTTAAGGTGCATTTCTGTATGTTTCGTGATGCATTCAAAATGAAACATCCAGAATGCCATTTTCTTTCTAACGTCTTTTCAACATCACATAAAATTTCTATGTTAACGGCCCCTTAAGCAGACTGTAAATATCTAGAAAAAAAAGATATATGTGCGATGTTGCCTTAAAAGTGGAACAGTTCAGAGCAAGTCACGGCAATGATTAGAGCAAACTGCCCCCGTCGATAACCTACATTCACCTAACTAGAGCGTTTTATACGGCGGGCTCAAGCTCATATACTGGCAATAAAAGACCACCTAAGAGGTGTTGTCGGCTGTCTATAATAGGCACAGTTTTTCGCTAATAATTTTGGTGATGCGGATGCAATATATAGCAGGTAAAAGCCAAGACGTTTAAGTTTAAATTTCTCTCAGTTTATGTGGATGATTACTGGATATGCAATAGAAAAGAAATGACTCTGGAAGTGCTTGAAAAAGATGCTGCTGTGTGTTCTTCATACATCATTAGTTGTGGTGCAACATTTTCCATCATAAAAGGTAATAACAAAACTTATCAGGCATATTATAATTTAAGTCTGATGCAAAAAGTTAATGCAAAACCTATTTAAATATCTATGACATCTGTCTCGTGGAACACCAGAACGGAAGTTGCCTTTGTGATTAATTTTTGATTTATCATGATAAATATAATTATTTATAGTAAATTCAATTCTGACCGGGTACAGAAAAGGAATAGAAAAGGAATAGAAAAGAAAATAATGGGACAAACAATAACACAATTGTTACAAAGGTTGATTTATTGTGCACTATTAGTTAAGGCATATTTGAACAAGTCCTTACCTTGAATGGCTATCGTAGGTGCGGAAAGACGATTCCACTCTGTTCACATACCGTGTTTTCTAAAAGTAACTGGCAACGGTGGTTTGTTTCTGAGCCGCATGGCGAAGCACTTACGGCTGCGCCTAAGCTCTGAATCTGTGTAAAGAAAACTGAACACTTGCCCCCACGTTTTGACTCCTTTCGGTCTTGAGAGGTTCTCTACAGCCCCCTCATGCGGTTGAGAAGGAAAAACCTGGTGCCCGTTTTCCTCTGGTAAAGGGTATAGGTGGCAGAAACGACGGTAAAAAAGCTCTGGTTCTGCGGTATGGTATACCGTCCTTCAAACTCTGATAAATACACGTAAAATCATGCTTTCAAAGGTGTATAAGTTCAAAGCGTGAATTTGAGTGATGAAATATATTATGAACAAGAGAAAGACGCGATATTTAAGGAGAGAAGCTATAGTATGCAGAATATAGACTGGAATTTAGTAGTGTGCTATCTGTACTTTTATAATTTTGATGAGGGTCTCAAACAGTTGTGCCGTATTGGAGTCTGAATAGAACTAATAATAATGATATCAGAAATTCAAAAAAAAAAATATATGGAAGCTCTGCCGGCTCAGATTCATGACTGTTCCCTCATTTGTCGAAATACTCGCTTTTAAAATGTCTTCTTTTATTCCCTTTCACTCCGTTTCTTTTCCTGTTCACAGATATGCGCACTGAAGCACCGAAGCGGAACAGGATTGTGGATCGCCGGTGTGCATTCGCAAGCAGTGCTCTTGTACGCGGCCGCCTCGTAGGCAGGCCACTGCGCGCTGACGACAGCGGCCAGGAGCGTCACAGCCAGGCGCTATGTGCGAAGTTTTACACCTGCAGATAAAAAAGTCCTGCAGCGTCATTTTCAGCGTATGCGTGTGATTACCATCCTAACACACACCGTCTTTCCTGGTATGAAGTCGTTCTTTTTACCGTATATTTACGACAACATGCAGAGGAAGTTTTTCGGGCAAACAGGAAAAACTGCACTAGAAGACGATGCAGTTTAAGCTGGGAGTATTTGAAGTCTTCATTGGTAATTTCTTTCAAATTTTACAGGTAACTTACCGGGTTGATTTTAACAGCACACGCAATGCTTAAGTTTTTCAACCTTTGCTGCTGTTCACACGTTTTTTAGAGTCCAGTCCTGTGGTGCTTTCGGATTGTCTCTGCTTCGGACGGCTTTGCCTCTGGCGCTCCCAGAGCCAGGAACTTGTTTCAGGGGGATCTCATCGCTCCTCCGGGTGACATTGATTTAGGAATCTCCCGAAAAAAGTTGACAGAAATTGGGCCAGCGATCGTAGTAAGCTGCAGTAATTTTTATCTGTACAGGTAATACAACAGCACGGTTTTGTTGTCAGAAATACGAATTCATTTAATCTACCGGATCTAAATAGGGCAAAATAATCAAATGGACATGCTGGCCACAAGTTACCGCGCAAAGAAGTCCTTCCAATGAAAACAAAAATCACTGCACATCTAAAAAACGTGTGCCTGACTTTACAGCATGTAGTACACTATTAGTCAAATCCTGAAAAAACGCGGTACTCGGCAGTTTTTTGTGGTATTTGAAAACCGCACCGCATAAGCGTTCTGTTTTGGCGAGGAGCTGCCGCATAAAGTTCAGTTGAGCTTTACTGGATTAAGACCGCAGCCAGAACCTGCTCTGACCTTTCTTTTTCAACAAGTTCTTTTTTTGGTTTCTCTCGTTTATCACGCCATTTTGCGGAGTGCGGGATAAAATATTGTTAAACAGCGCCGCCAAATTGTTTTCGACTTGTCTCTTCGGCAGACGAGCCCGCACTCAAACATCGAAGCCGCGTTCCGTACCGGCCGGCGAGCGTAGAAGTTCATGTCGCAGCGCATATTATATTTAGCTGTAACCGCCCGATATTGACATGAGCGAGTTCGCGTGCTTCCTCTTCGTGCTTTGTAAATTGGCATCCGACACAAGCGGTTGGTAAGCTTTTTATGCTGCATCAATCTCGGTGTTGGTTGTGTTCGCCTTATATGAATCCATCGGTCTATGGGTGATGATGTCTCATTGCTTTGCGATAACTCGTGTTACAAAAATGAAAACATCGTCCTTAGATCGTCCCGAAGCATCGTGTCTGTGAGTAATCATAATCGGTCAACGTTCCTCAAGACACTGAGCTTTTATTTTCTCCCCTACGCCTACGCGTTAGTGCCTACGCGCTAGATTAGCTTGTAGATTGGCCGCAGGCTTCCGAGACCCGCCGACCACGGCGAGTCTTGCTCTGAGGGGGAACAAAGAAGCGACGACACCTGATGACACAAACAAGACGTTTATTGCGGAAAACATATTACGCCAGCTAACAAAAAATACGCTAAGGAATCGAGGTCGTCCGACTCGAAAGCACGGTTGCGATCTATCATTCGCGCATGATAGGGCAGGGGAGAACATACAAGGCAGGACGGGACGAGGTAGAGGGAAAGTGTCCGCACTAGGCCTCGCCTCGCTAGCTGAGAGCGGCGCGCGTTCCCGAACCTCAGCGGGCATCGAGTTTCCGCGCGCGCAGCAATAACGCCGTCCGTGGCGCCCGTGGCGCTGCGACGGCGGCGGCCACCCTTGCTAGTTAAGGCAACTAGAAACGACACCGCAGGGAAAGCTGTGAAGCGAACTAAGCGAGACAAGTCCTCGCCGCGCTGTATGACTATTAGGGCTATGAGATTTCATTAAAATAGTTTACAAACTAATGATAAGGTGTTTTCATGGCACATGAGAATTGCTTAATGACGGGATAGGTGTTACTGGTGTCAAGTGAATAGAATATCGAAGCCCCACGTATGGCATATATCACCCCATACCTCTCGTGGCTGTGCGGTGCAATCGAAGAAAGGCACTTTGGACATTCCCTCACGTCTCTGCCGTCGCCGATTAGGGAGAGAAAAGCGCTCAAAATTGTGGCAGTGTTTTTTGCCTAGGTGCGCTGTTTTTTCTTGATTTCCTTCCTTTTGTCATTCGCGCTGCGTCGTTTCGTTGTTGGACATCTTTCCTTGAATGTGTGTTTTGCGCTACCGTTCGAGGCCGCAAGGAAACGGCGAGTCTGCGCATTCCTTTCTGATGACGAAAAAGATGGCTTCCCGTCCGCGTTCGGGCACCTCGCTTCATGGAAGGGAGAGCCTCTGTGCCTCTAAATGGAGAGTGCGAATTTTTTTCGGTCGCCCCAATTGGACACCAGCAGCATTTCATCCCTGCCGTTGATTCTTCCACCTACGCATATACGAAAGCACTTCAGATAAATGCCACGGCGCCGAAGCGAGAAGAGGCCTTCAGGTGACCAACAACTGCAACGGTGAAACTATCGTTAGCAACCACTGTTCTTATTTGTTCATATGCTACCTGGGTTGTGCACAGATCTTTAGGATCGGCAGGCCCTAGAAAGGTCGAAAGTGTACGAGGATGATTAACGATCGAAAAGTTTTGAAAGCACTATTTTCGCCAAATTCGTAACCACTTCGCGAAGCTCAAATTTTGTGTCATTAGTCACACCGGATTCCAGAACGACGTTCGTGCCTTCCTTTCGGCGTACATGTTGCACGGGGATTGCGTCATTGTTACAAAGCTAGTACGCGCATTGCGCGTGCCGTGCTTCCATGGAACACAAAGCGACGCTTAGGATAGAAAGAGCGTTTATTCACATAGATCAGCCAGCTTATATAGGTGACCGGGCGAGGGTAAGGGGAGGACGGGACGAGGGAAAGCGGGAGGAGCATGCGCTTGGCGTTCGCCGTAGTGAAGGCATATCGTTCGCCATAGTGAACGCAGAGCGTTCGCCATAGTGGAGGGAGAGTGTTCCCAATATTTCTCTTCCCTTAATAAAAAAAGTCGCTCTACTGGCTTCTTTTGGTGGTGATGGTGAAAAACATTTATCGGGTATTAAATTTTTACAGAGAGATGATTGCGGTGGGCCCTATTGGCCCTTTCCGTTTACAATACTAGGTGGAGCCCCTATTCCGGGGCCCCATTGGCAAGCAACGCCGCCCGCGTCCGGTGAACCAAGGCCTTTTGGGTCTTTAGCACCTGACAGCCGAGGAGGGCTGCCTCCCAGTGCTCTCTCCCAGTCCCCACAGAACTGGCACGCGCCATCAAATGATATGTTGAAGTGTTTCAGCACCGCCGGGCACAGTACAATGTTAGTGAGAATTTTGATGAGGAGGCGCTCGTCAGCGCGACCAAGCCCCTTACAAGGGGCCGGGTAGCGCCGGTGCACCTGCTTGTAGTAATCGGTGATGTGTTTGAATATAAGGGCCAGATTGTCTGAATGGGAGTAGGCTTCCAAGGGCAAGGAGATAGCCCGGGGAGAGAGTGCGCGGGCGGCCTGATCGGCCTGGTTTCCTTGGAGTCCCTGGTGACCGGGGGCCCAAATCAGGTTACGCGGAGTGGGATCTTCGCAACGGCAGCTATATTCCAGAATGCGCCAGACAAGCGTGGGAGCCCAGCCCAACTCATAGTTCCGATAGGCCCCTCGCGAGTCGGTGATGATGTGTTTCGACTTGCGATTAGTGAGAGCCAGAGCAATGGCAATCTCCTCCGCGTGTGTTGCGCTCTAGGCTTTGATAGTGAGCCCGTTAACTGTGTTTGTGCTGTGTACGACAGCGGCCGTGTACCACCCCCGTGGTGTGGGCCGGCAACGTCCACGTAATACACTTGTTGTTGGTTACCATAGTATCGCGCCAAAGCTTCCGCGCGCGCCTGGCGACTACCGCTATGGTCTTCTCTGGACATGTTGCGGGGAAAGGGTCGGACCCAGAGGGCGCGTCTCCAGGGTTCTGGCACTCTCTCCCTTTCCTCAATATGGTAGTCATGTTTGATGTGTAGCCGGTCCAAGAGCCGGCGACCGGAGGTGATCTGTGCAAGCCGCGTGTATTGGTTGGCTAAGTGGGCTTCTCGAAGCTCCCTGAATGTGTTTACCACGCCTAAGGCCAGAAGTCGCTGGTTGGACGTGGCGACCGGGAGGTCAAGAGCCGGCTTGATGACTTTCCGGTGGATGACCTCCAGTTGCTCACCAGCGGGTTTGCACAGGTGCAAGTAGGGGGTTGAGTAGAGGATTCTACTCATTACGAAAACATGGGCAAGCCGCAGTGCATCCTTGCTTCGTAATCTGCCCCGCTTTTTGGAGACCCGGCGGACCATGCGGCCCACCTGGTCTCTCACCGTGCGAAGTTTGGCTAGGGTAGTGTCCACCCTGCGTTGATGGTGTATGAAGAGGCCAAGGACGCGGATTTCCTTGGACTCCCGGATCGGTCCCGAGGGGAGACTGATTCGAAGCGGGGCTGTGTCCCGAGGGGAGGCACGTATGTGCACAAAATTCTGACTTAGATGGGGCGCACTGGAGTCCGCAGTAGGTCACGTAGTCGTCGACTAGGGTCGCCGCTGCTTGCAGGCAGGATTCCATGTGGCCCCGTTTACCTTGCGTGGCCCAGATTGTAATGTAATCCGCATAAAGACCGTGATGTATCCCGGGCAAAGAAGAGAATTTGGAGGGAAGATGAAGCATTGCCAAATTGAAGAGCATGGGAGACAGGACCGCGCCTTGAGGTGTGCACCTCGAGCCGATAGTGTATGGCCCATGTTCCGCATCTTGTATGCGTATGTAGGCTTGATTGTCTGTAAGAAATTGTCTTATGGAGTGGAATATTTTGTGGCCACAGTTGGTGTTACTGAGGTGGTCCAGGATTACTTCGTGTTTGACGTAGTCGAATGTGCCTTTAAAGTCAAAGGCCAGGATCACCTTGTCGTTGTGAGGACATTCGACAGGATCTATGATGTCGTGGTGGAGCTGCAGAAGTATATCCTGGGCTGACTTGTGAGGGCGAAAACCGAACATTGTGTCCGCGAAAGTGTGCTGTGTTTCGAGAAAATCGGAGAGTCTGTCGCGCACCATGGTCTCCATGACCTTGCCGACACAAGACGCGAGGGAGATGGGGCGAAGGTTCTCCACATAAACAGGTTTTCCGACCTTCGGAATGAAGCTCACGAGAGCCGATTTCCAACCGAGAGAGAGAGGAGTCTCTCCGACACAAATGCTATTAGTGTATTTGAGGAGCGCGGCGTAGGCTGCGTCAGGAAGGTTGGCAAAGAGCTTGACCGTAACCTTGTCGCGTCCGGGTGCAGTGACCCGCTTCATCTTGCTTAAAGCCGCCCGGAGGTGGTGGAGCTGGAACGGCTTGTCCAGCTCCACCATGGGCATGGGCGTTGGGTTTCCGTGCGTGTTTGTATTGCATCGATGAGAGCGCAAAAGAGACGCCACGTGTTCCGTGCGTGGAACGTCGCTGTGGCGGCGGCATGCATGGTGGCTGTGCCGATGCAGTTTCTTCCTGCCGCTGGCGAGAGCCTTTTTCTTCTGTGCTGCTGACGAATCCGCCGGTGATGTAGCCACTGGACGTGGGGTATCTGCAAGAGGGACCGCGCGCTCGACTTCTTTGTCTTGCGAGACCGGCGATGGCGTCTTCGCTCGCAAAGCATTGCCTTCCGCTGGGTGATGATCTTGCGCACGTGGGGGAGTTCTGTGTCGGACACGCACCTGGTCGGCATGACACCTGACCGGTCCGCCTGGTGTCTGTACGGTGACCATTCGTGACCCTCCTGTAGACGTGACTGTTCCAGGGAGCCATTTTTCACCTGCGCCAAAGTTACGTGCATACACTGCAGCTCCAGGTAGAAGTGGTGTCCATTCATCTGGCTCCGAGACAATCTTTAACGATGGGAGGGAAGCATGTGTCCAGACGAGACCGGAGGCAATAGCCAAGAAGCGCATTTGAAGGAGACTTGCGCGAGGTGTTAGGTATCCTTCTGTAATTAAAAAGCAATCTGGAAATTTGTTTATCTAAACTCCCCCCCCCCCCTTCATCTTTTTTTAGAGGCCACCCTTTATCGTTCTGACTGCTCTTTCAGCCAACCCATTCGACTGTGGGTGATACACTGACGTTCGAATATTATTCTTTTTCATGAAGGTAGCGAATTCATCACTGGGGAATTGAGTTCCGTTCTCAGAGACTACAGTCCTTGGAATGCCAAACCTGCTGAATATATCGAGCAAGCAATTCACTGTAGCTGTAGTAGTAGCTTCCCTTATAGGAACTGCCTCAATCCACTTGCTGTGCGCATCCACTACAACGAGAATCATGCTTCCCACAAATGGCCCTGCGAAATCGACATGCATCCTTGACCACGGTTCTCGAGCAGTCGGTGGGCTCTTTGGCGGTGCTGCGGCTGGCATGGGCAAGTTTTGGATATAATTCTGACAAGTTGCTGCTAGTCGTTCTATGTCGCGGTCCAATCCTGGCCACCAAAATCATGATCTGGCAACTGCTTTCATAGCTGACGACACCTGCTGTGTTTCATGCAGTAGGTGCCAAACACGACGTCGTGCTTCTTTCGTCACTATTACTCGGTGACCCCAATAAACCAGCCCCTGGGCCAAAGGGAGACCTAGCCTTTTATCGAAAAATGAAATAATACTTCCATCTTATATACCTCTTGCGGTCGATGGCCAGCCATGCTTTGTCAACAGCGCAACCCTTTTCAGTTGCGGGTCAATAGCAGTTGATTGCTTCAGTCCATCAACTGACACTGTTCCGTCCTCGAATTCTTCCAGAGCAAGAATGTAATCAGAGGGATGGTCTGATTGCAACTCTGTCGTAGGGAGTGGCAGTCGACTCGGGGCGTCGGCCTGTAGAAGCTGCTTACCTGTCAAGTACTGGAGCTTGTAACGGAAACCTGCAAGAAACAGAGACCAACGTTGTATGCGAGCGACTGCCAGCGATGAGGTCGGTCGATCTACCCTCAGCAATCCCAGGAGAGGCTGGTGGTCGATAAAAAGTGTGAGCTCTCGACCTACGAGAAAATCTCGGAACTTGTTACGCCAAAAACAAGGGCAAGGGGTTCGTGTTCGAGTTGAGGGTAATTCCTTTCAGCCTTTGTTAAGTTCGCGAACGCAAATTTATAGGCTTGTTCAACTTGCCATAAGCGTGGAATAGCACGGCGCCAACCCTATGTTGCGACATGTCACACTCCAGCTTCCGGTCTGCAGCCGGATTTAAATGGCAAGTACCTCTTCCTCACGAAGGCCTTGGCTTGCATAAATGCTGCCTCTTGCTCGGTTCCCCAAATTCATCGAGTGTTCTTCTCTAGCAGCTCGTACAAGGTTGAAATGACGGATGATAAATTCGGCATGAACTTTGCGTAAAAAGTAATCATGCCCAAAAATGCACGCCGCTCCTGCACATTTTGTGGACAATGAGCTTGCATGATTGCTTCGATATGCTGCTCTGTAGGATGTAAACCTTCGCGGTCAATTCGGTGACCTAAGTAGGAAACAGACGCCTCGCGAAATTTACATTTGTCCAGTCTAAGCTTAACCTCGTGCTCCTGGAAACGCTGGAGCACCAACCTTAATGTTTCGGTGCCACCGTGTTTTTCCGATATCTGTATATCGTCGAGGTAAGCCTGGACACCTGATATGCCTTGCAAAAGAGTGTCGATTTTCAGTTGAAAAATTGCAGGTGCGGAAGCTATACCGAAAGGCATGCGGTTGTAGCAGAAAACCCCCCGGTGCGTATTAATAACGCACATTTTCTTGGACTGGTCATCGAGAGAGATCTGATTACAGGCGTCACGCAGGTCGAGCGTGCTGAATTGCTCGCCGCCATTCAAAGACGCAAAAATGTCATCAATGACAGGTAGCGGCTATTGCTCCAGCTCATATGCAGGGTTTAGGGTTACTTTGAAATCTGCGCAGATTCGAACGGGGCCATCCATTTTTTAGTACCGGAAAAATTGGTGTAGCCCACTCTGCGTGTGTTACAGGGGACAACACTCCGATGGTTACAAGCCTTTCAATCTCTTTGGATACCTTGTCGCGCCAAGCAAATGGAAGAGAACGGGCCTTGAATAATTTTAGTGTGGCTCCTTCTTTCAGTGGAAGATGCGCTGGCGGTCCGTCAATCAGGCCCATTTCTTCTTTCTTTCCTTTTTTCCTTCTTTCTTTCTTTCCTTCTTTCCTGCTTTCCTTCTTTCCTTCTTTCTTTCTTTCTTTCTTTCTTTCTCTCTTTCTTTCTTTCTTTCTTTCTTTATTCAATACTGCAAACCTTATAGAGGTCCAAGCAGGGTGGGTAAAATGACAAACAAAACAATAATAACAAAGTTAGTAAACATCAAAGTGTGGCGAAATGCAATAAATAATCATTCCAGTCCGTTACTGTGCGAGGAAAAAAATGAAAACATGAATAAATCTGTTCGCGCAAAATACGGCGTCAAAGAATTAGGATGATGGTGGCGTGTATACCTCCACGTTGAAAGCGACAGATATGGGGCAGGGTTAATAGATAATTCTTGTTTCCAAAGCAAGTAAAGAAATTCGAAACGTAAATTTTTTCTTCGTTGTGCAAGACATTGAATACCATTAACCTGCATTATTTCAGAGAGTGAGTCATACGGGGAAAATTTAGAGTAAATATACCTTACAGCTTTTCTCTGTACCTTTTCAAGGCGGGTGATATTGTGTTTAGTAAACGGGTCCCAGACAACGCATGCGTATTCGAGTTTCGGTCTAATTAGTGAATTGTAAGCAAGTAATTTTACGCTAGGGGGAGAAGTTTTAAGCTCATGTCTTAAGAAGTATGGTTTGCGGAGTGCAGAAGAGCAGATGTTATCTATATGTAAATTCCATGGAAAAGTATTAGTAAGTGTGACACCCAAATACTTATATTTAGTCTCTTCCAGCAAAGGCGACGAACCTAGCCTGTAGTTAAAAGAAAGCGGAGCTTTTTTGCGAGAGAAGCGAAGAAAGACGGTCTTATCAGTGTTAAGTTTCATGTCCCACGTTTCACACCATTCAAAAATCTTAGCTAGAGAGGAGTTAAGATAGATTTGGTCGTCAATTGAAGTTATTTCATGAAAGAGCACACAATCATCCGCAAACAACCTGATTTGCACATTCGGATCAAGTTCACTGGTAATGTCATTAATATGCAATAAAAATAATAATGACCCCAGCACACTTTCTTGGGGCACGCCAGAGCCGACTGGAAGGCAACCTGATTGTTGCTCATTAACTGCGACAAATTGGTAGCGATTGGTTAAATAATTTGATATCCATATGATCGAAATTTCCAGGAGGCCAATGCGCCTGAGTTTCAATATCAGTTTGTCATGGGGAACTCTATCGAAAGCTTTGCTGAAGTCAAGAAATATTGCATCAATCTGGGCTTTCTTATCAAGACATGAAGCGAGTGAATGTACGAGGGGGTACCCAAAAGAAACCGGACTTATTTTTGTTTGAACTTATTTGTTCACATTTTAAGCACAGACCTTCAATCTCCTTCAAAGTATTCCCCACTTGCAATGATACGCTTGTAGAATCTTTCATTCCATTTTTCAAAAAATTGTTTAAATTCATCTTTTGTGATGCTTGACAGTGCCTCCGTCGTTTTTTTCTTCACCTCAGCAACATCAGCGAAACGCTTTCCATTCACCTATTTTTTCATTCTAGGAAACAAAGAAAGTAGAACGGGGCAAGGTCTGGAGAGTATGAGGGTTGAGGAATAGGGGTAATGCCTATTTTGGTCCAAAATTGTCGTAGAGACAGGGCTGTGTGAGCAGGGGCATTGCCATGATGGAAAAACCAGTCACCCGACCGCCACAAATCTGGGCGCTTCCACCGCACACTGTTGCCCAATCTTTTCGAAACATCCAAGTAGAAAGCCTGGCTAACTGTCTGACCCTGCGGAACAAATTCTCAATGGGCGACTCCTCTCACGTCGAAAAAACAAATCAGCATTGTTTTGAGGTTTGGTTTCACCTGACGAGATTTCTTGAGGTGAGGTGAATTTGAAGTTTTCCATTGGCATGATTGTTGCTTTGATTCAAGATTCGATTCAGGAACACTTGAGTTGTCCCCATAGCATCGCCCTTGTACGTCTTTCTTAATATTTCAAGAGTTTACATTCAACTTTTTTCGAGAAAAATCAGAATTTCACCGGCGCACGCTGTTCACGAAAATCAGCCATTGCAAAAACGACATTCACACAAAACAGTCCTCAATCTAAAACTCTGCCTAAACTAGTCTGACCTCCTTCAACGACGGCACTCGGCTTACTGACTCTGGAATGTTCGTTCTCTGCGCTCCTAGTGGCAAAATACGGTACCACAGAAGCTTTGCCGACCAAAAAATTTAGTCCGGTTTCTTTTGGGTACCCCCTCGTATAACTGTCACTAGTTGTGTAATTGTTGAGTAAAAGCGGCGCCAAAGTGCATTCAAATCAGTATCATTAAAATTCATGAGGCATGTTTCCAAATGTTCTATAATGAAAGCATCATCTGCACGTGAGTAGTCTTTGACAGACCGTTTCACAGGGTTATTAGATTGAGTACAAGCGACAATGAGCAAGCGAACACTGACAAGCGGGTGGTCGAAGATGCCTTCCACAACTTCAACAATGTATTCAGGTATCCCTCTAGGCAAAAATACCAAATCTAATACAGATTTGCTAGTTCCTTGCACACGTGTCGGTTCCTGGACTATTTGAATTAGGTCATGCGCTAACATCATGTTAAGTACACTGTTTAAGTTATTGCTGTTTTGAGGAAGAGATTCAAAACGCTCCCAAATAACGCGTGCTAGGTTTAGGTCACCAATAAGTAGCAATTTGCTTCTTTGGAACCGAGACATGTGCCCTTCCAGTTTGAACAGATAATCAGCTGAGGCATCAGGAGGTCTATAAATGGCAATCAGAATGAAGTTATAGCCCCAGCATGAGATATTTAAGCACAAACATTCAAGGCCGGGAATCTCCTCCAAGAGAACAGCCTGTATGTGGCATTTAATTAGGACTGCAACGCCACCTCCCCTGAAAAGCCGATCCCTACGAAAAACTTGGTATCAATTAGGGAAGACATCCTCGTCGGCTGTTTCAGTCCGCAGCCACGTCAACGTTATGACTGCAATGTGTGGGTCATTTTCTAGTAAAGAAACCTCGAGAGATTCTGCTTTGTTTACTACCCTACGGGCATTTAAGTTGATTATACGCAAGTGCTTGTCTTATTCTTTGGAAAGGCGTCAAGGCTCGGGCTGCTCAGAGCGTTGATTGTTAATCTTGACGCGCATGTTTTTTGTCTCATCCCAAAAGAACAAATCTTTATCGACCTCAAGTTTATCATGAAGTAGGTGTACTTTTTACCCTGCAGTTTATCTTTCGCACTTTTCCATAGGAGCTTCCGTTTCTTTAGCGTTGCTTGCGAGTAATCGTTTTGTACAGACATGCCCGAATCTTTAAGCTTGCTGCAGTTTTAAAATATAAGTTTCTTTTCGTTAAAAGCTTGCAGATAGATGATTACCGGTCGTTTGTTTCCTTGTCGGCCGAGCCTATGAATGCGGCCGATTTATTCGCACTGTACCTGCAGCTTATCCCTCATTACCTCGGCGATAACTTTTTCCTTGAGGGCCGCTTCCGTTTCATCGTCGCATTCAGAAATGTCATGAATAATTACGTTTGACCGCCTATTTCTGTCTTCGGGATCAGTTAGTTTCTTTGACTGGAAGCCAATAACGTTTTCTAAAGACTTTAGAGTAGTTTGAACCTGATCCCCTTCGGTCGCACGAGATTCAGATAACCTTTTGTCAAGTTGAGTGTACGTCTGTTGAAGGCTGTTTATTAATGTTTCGATGTTAGATATTTGGACTTTCATTTCTGAAATATCGTTACGGATAACAGCTTGACCCTCAAGCAACTCTTCAAACATTTCCTTCTGCGTGGGACCTGGGTTCGTTTCAATGTCCCCGCTGAGAAGCAACTTGCACACAGGAAGACATTCATAGGCAAGGTCAAGACACTTCTGTGGGCACGGCAGGACAATAATTCCACGACAATCAGTCCGTAAACAACTACTGTGGGGACTAACCTGCAGAACGCAGAACAGGGTCCTGGTTAGCGTCATTGCCAATCCGTGTCCGCCGTGCCCACAAAAGACGAACTGGTGAGGTGCTGCTTTTGTAGTGGTGTTCCAGGGTGACGTCACACTGCGACTACCAGGTGGTGTCGCTAGCAGAACCAGGTCGCCAGGAAATAAATATGCTGTCATCTGTCCAACATTGCAATCCGGATGAAGTTGATCAACGCCGACGATATCGCTTCTTAACCCGCATGTGTAGCCGCTCCTTGCCGTAGGTGCACCGATCTGAATAATGCCCTGCAGAACGCAGAACAGGGTCCTGGTTAGCGTCATTGCCAATCCGTGCTGAATTCTGTGCTGAAGACGTCTTGGAAGTCCGAGATCACGTCTTCCACGGTTGATGCACAGTTCTTCCCGAGGAGCGCTCTGAGCTTCGCCCTCAGCTTTGCCCCGATGTTGAGAACTGAGGACCGTGCGTTGCTGAGTTTGGATATCAAGTCCCGTCCGCAGAGGCTCGGTCCTGGGCAATCGATAACAATTAATGAGCCATCGACGACAGTCCCGTTGTACGAGACAGGCATATCCAACAGCCCCGGAACTGGCAAGATCCCTAGGTAACAGGAAAGTTTTATGTTGCACGGTGACAATGGTGGCCACTGTTTCTTGTGATCCTCAAAAAGTTGCCTAGGCACAACACAGGTTAACCAGTGTCAACATTCATCGGTGTATCGCTGTCACACCACGTGAACGTTCGGCTAATCGGAGGTTCCAACTGAGATTTCCGAGACGCAACCAAAGTCCAGATGTGAATGCTGTCGGCCGAATCATCCAATGTTTCCTCTGTTACAGTTAATGTTTGGCTTGACCTGCCTCGAGCATGGCTTTTCTGGCGTTCCTTGTTGACGTCGCAAAGGTACTTTTTCGCAAGGTGGCTGAATATGACGCAGCATCGAGCTTTCAACCAGCTACACGCGTTTCCATTGTGTTTTGTGCTTCCGCACCGTCCACACTCTAATACCGGCTCCTCGCAGGTCCGTCGCCGCGCGTTTATCTTCATTACGGCCGTCAAGTCCGAAGAAAACGCGTTAGCGTCCTTTTCTGCTGCCTCAGAGCTAAGCGCTATCGCTTCGGCTTGCTTCAGGGTGAGGTCTATTTTCGCCAGCAACTGTTTTTGCAGGCCACTAGACCTGACGCCGTATACTATCTTGTCGCGCAGCATTCTATCGAGCATGCTTCCGAACTTGCAGCCATCCGCTATTTGGCGAATTTCAACAATGAATGTATGAACACACTCAACTTCCGCGCTGACGCCGGTTGAAAAAGCGGAAGCTCTCCGTTATTTCGTGGCGTTTTCAGTCAGAATACGCAGTTAGGACTCCAATTACTTCTTCGTACTTCAGCACATTAGCCTTCTTCGGTGATACTTTCCCTGAAAGTACTTGTACTGTTTGTGTGCTCAGTGCAGAAATGAGCAACGCCCTCTTCTTCATTGAATCTTCGATGCCATTTGCTTCGAAGTAGGCTTCAACTTTCGTCAGATTGGCTCTCGATTTGTCACAGCGTTCGTCATACTCGGGAAGCTGGTAAATCTTCCATGGCCGAAATGGTTGTGTCCAACGACTCCGCCTTGAGGGTCATTTCAGGTTGGCTCTCGTCGTGGATTCGCTTTGAGCTCGTCGCCACTGTTACAAAGCTAGTTCGCGCATTGCACGTGCCGTCTTTCCATGGAACACAAACGGACGCTCGGGATAGAAAGAGCGTTTATTCAACCCCAGCAGCCAGCTTATATAGGTGACCGGGCGAGGGTGAGGGGAGGAAGGGACGAGGGAAAGCGTGAGGAGCATGCGCTTGGCGTTCGCCGTAGTGAAGGCAGAGCGTTCACAACAGTCATCCATCTGACACTCGTGAGACACTGAAACACTGAAAGCAACAGAGCGAGAAGCTGCCAGACTACTATCGACGCAACATAGAAGACGAGAAGCCAAAAAACTAAAGGAGTGGTTCAGGGCGGTCGCCATGATATGAAAGAGAAAATTTCAAATCATGACCGGACCTGCAAAACAACAACCGCGCTCGATGGGGTCATAGGTGAGCAGACACGAGAGACGTACTGTGATGTGCACACGACACTGTCGAGGGATTTTTCAACGTGGCGTGTCGGCAGTGGTTCTTCGGACAGCGGAGCGCCGTGCGCGCCAGCCCTGCGTTGCGCGTGTGCGCGTGCGAATGGTGTGCGCGAGGCAGGCACGAGGAGTGGAGGTCTGACGTGTCAGCAAACCGAGGTGTAGAGGTAGACACCGCAGCACAAGTCTGGTCATTCAAGAGTGAAAGTGGCAGCTGTCGGACTTTGGGTCCGTGCTGCAGATGACTTCCCTTGAATTATCGACGCAAGACCATTGAGTCCCATTCAAGCGTGGAGGTGGAAGCCGGCAGACTTCGGGTCTGTACTGCCGTGGACTTCCCTTGACTCAAGGACGCAGGCCTACTGCGTCCCTTTCGAGGTCGGAAGAGGCAGCAGATGGATTGAGGGTTCTTGCTGCCAAGGCTTCCTTGGATAGGCTGCACAAGCCTACGGTGTTTTGGAACGCCGTCGACAGGACCTGGCTACGGTTTTTCTGCTGCCGCTGCCCAGTTCTTGGGGGCGGCTGACAGGAGTTCGTCAGCGTCTCCCATGTCCATCTCCGTTCCTCACCTCCTGGCTCTCTACCACCGCTTCCCTGGACGCAACGCTAGCGATGCATCGCAAGTCGCCAACCAGCGTCCATGCTGCCTGCAAGGCATTCCCGCTCCACGCTCCACCGGTGAACTTTCTCCTTTTTATCCGTAGTGTTGTACGCGTGTCTAGAGTGTGTTTTCCTTGGTGTTTTCGTTTCTTTTATTTGTTCCTTTCCTTTAAAGTATAAACACAGCTTCGTTTTGTTTTGTTTGATTCGTTTTCTTCTTCGAACCTGCACACGAAAGCGTTCCCTTCAGCAGTTGGGGACGCGTCACTCCGATTCCCGACACATACATCACCCCCCCCCCCCCCCCCCCGCCGTCCATCCACGGCAGCCGCGGACGATCCTGCATTCATGATCGTTTGAAGAAGGTTAAAATTGACTCTCCTACTGATTTTGCATTGCGAAGATTGTAAGACTGGTTGTTGTAAACCACTACAGTATTTATCTGCGGCAATTAGTACCTCGGCTTGTATCTTGACAGTGACCTTTCTTAAAGAGCCACCTCGCTATTTTTTGGAACAAACTTCGCGCCATATGGTGTCTATGGTATAATAATGTACGGGATATTGCATGCATTTATAGATAAGCAAAACTTTCACGCCTAAGGCTGTACTACTCAGCGATTTAGAATAATAGTTTACGGGCACTGAGCAGTTCGCTGGCACAACAAAATAAATTCTACACGACATACCCTTTTAAGAAAAGGAAAAAAAATTACCGACGATTACGTTACTTCCTAATGCGAAATTTGAGCGCAGCAAATAAGCTGTTTCACCTTTTCGATAGATTGAGGCAAAGAAATCGAGCAACACATGTATGCGCTATCACAGAATTTTTTTTTTAATTTTTCACACGTATTCGCAATTTCGGCTCGGGCGGTGCACATATACAGATCCGCCGCCACCGATCTGGCTCTCTGATTGCCACCGCACAGGGGTTGCATTGGAGGAGGAGCGAAGAAAGGAATTAAGTTCGAGCCGGCGCTTTGACAACCGGAGACTCGCAGGAAGAGGGGGGAGGGTGGCGGCGTGTACACCCAGCGGCAAACGATGGGGGCAGAAGCGCGCGCAGCAAGCGGACAACACGATAAAGGGAGGAGGGAAGAGATAGCAGCGACTGACTGATGCCGCTGACGCCGATAGCGCTGGGGGGATGAAAGGGGGGCGGAGCTGGTTACGAGGCCGACGACAACGCCGACGCCGACGACGACGCGAAACCCAGGAACGGACGCCAAAGAGCTGCGCTCTAAAAATCACAGCCCGTCGAACTGAGTGACGGCCGCTCACTTGGACACGGCCAGCGCGCATGTATCGTTCGTTGAAAACATGGTTGGGTACGCAGAAATATGGTAGCGCATGAGCACAGTCACATGGGTTCTTTTTCACATTTCGCAGGCGTTTTTTAAACGCCAAGAAAAAGGACCACGCATGAGTTACACTGCTGCAAAAAACTGGATCGGTTCTTTGTTGACCTCCTCTACGCCTTAAAGGAAAGCACGTGACCGTAAAGTGAATAAGAGTAAATTTGTATATTTAATTTTAGCTAATGAACTAATTAAGCGGAATATAAAAGATACTGTGAGCAGCGCCACACGACGGAAAACAATGTTGTTGGTTTCGCCCAGCACCGGTAGGCCACTTTTTTAAATCCTTGGTTCGTGTTACGTGAAACACCCTATATACAGGGCGTTTCACGTAACTCGAACCAAGGATTTAAAGAAAGCGATAGACCGCAGCCCACTGAAACCAACGATACATTGTTCGCCATGATGTGGCGCTCCTAAAAATATTTTTTATTGCGCTTAATTAGTTAATTAACTAAGATGAGTTATGCAAATTTTCATATATTCATTTTAGTGCCAACACAGTTACGTTAGGTTGTAGAGCAGGTTTAAAAAGAACCAATAGAGTTTATTGTAGCATCGTATCTCTTACGGGATTTTTTTTTCCGGCATCTAAAGAAAGCCCGCGAAATATGAAAAACTACTACGTGACTGCGCTCGTGCGCTATCATATGCAGCGCTCTCAACGGCCCTTCTAGCAAATGGAGCGTGCCCGCTGACCGTGGCGAAGTGAACGGCCACCGCGCCGCTGCGAAAAGTGCTGACGCACTGTCAAGCCGCTGCCAAGAGCGGCGGCCGTTCACTTCTTGCAGTTTTCTGGCAGTTTTCTTCTTGCTTGGCACCAGCCGTAGCCTCCAGTATAGCCCCAGTGCTAAAATAAATCTAAAGCAATTTACCTTTCTTTAAAAATTTTGGACCTTCTAAAAAAACACCCGGTATATATATATATATATATATATATATATATATATATATATATATATATATATATATATATATATATATATATATATATATTGAAAAGGGGGTTTATGCACAAGTAGAACGGGGAAGGAGTTCACGGCGGGCGACACAGAATGGGCGAGCAGAACGGCGGGCAGCGCAGAACATGGCCAGTCCAGCCGAACCGATCTCGTGCAGCGCGGCGGCTCTTCGTCTTTCACCGGCCCTTCGTCTTCGTCGGCGACTCTTCAGTGATCTGCCCAGGCGGTAACAGGCGCGGCCGTCATGGTTGACTACAATGCCCCGGGAACGAAGAGGAGCCACCCTGGCGACTTATGGCGAGGGCAAGAGGAGTGGATCGTAGTATGTCTTCAGGCGGCTGACGTGAATCTTTTCTCGGCCGCGATGGCGCAATCCGAAGAGGGGTTGAGCGGCTCCATGATGTAATTGACCGGCGATGTTTGCTGGACAACGCGATAAGGACCGTGGCATTCCGTGCGAAATTTTGACGACAATCCTGGTGGTGTGCCTGGTACCCAGAGATTCCAACCGGAAGAACATGTTGGCTGGTAATGTTATCGAGGCGATGCTTTTGGCGGCCTTGGGATTCGGAGGTAAAAGAGCGCGCCAACTGGCGGCGTTCCTCGGCATGCTGTGCGACTTCGCAGAGGGGTGTCCACTCGCAGGTGTCAGGAGTATAAGGCAAGACGGTGTCCATCGTGGACGACGGCTCACGCCTGTACAGAAGGATGAATGGGGTAAAGCCGGTGGTTGACTGCGTGGCGGCGTTGTAAGCGTATATCGCGAAAGGGAAGCCAGCGTCACAGTTGGTATGATCTGCTGCGACGTACATCGTGAGCATGTCACCGAGAGTACGGTTGAAGTGCTCGGTCAGCCCGTTAGTTTGAGGAAGGCAGGCAGCGGTGGTCCGATGTACGATGCGACATTCGGCGAGCAGAGCTTCAAAGGCGTGTGAAAGGAAGGCGCGGCCTCTGTCACTGAGCAGCTCGCGCGGCGCTCCATGGCGAAGAACAAAATGATGGAACATGAACATAGCAACTTCGCGGCTAGTAGCAGCAGGAAGGGCGGCTGTCTCGGCCTACCGGGTGAGGTGGTCGACGCCGACGACAATCCAACGGTTCCCAGGGACCGTACAGGGCAGCGGGCCGTAAAGGTCGATGCCAACGCGATCGAAAGGACGTGCCGGGCAAGGGAGTGGTTGTAAGGGGCCGGTCACACGGGCACGTGGAGCGGATGTTTTGCGCCGCTGACAGGCGATGCAAAAACGGACGTATTTTCGAACATAGCCGTATATGCCACGCCAATAGAAACGCTGTGAAATTATTTTGAATGTCTTCAGCACACCAGTGTGCGCACACTGAGGGTCAGCGTCAAACTTCAGAGCGTAAATGGCGCGGAATTGCGAGAAGCCACCGCCGACCATCAGGCATGTAGTTGCGGGGAAATAAAAGGCCGTCCCGGAGGGCAAAGTGCGGAGCTTGACGCCGTAAAGTTCTAGAAGGCGCAGCATTTTGTGATGAAGACACAGTGTCTATGAGGGACGCAAGCCACGGGTCTTTCCGCTGCTCCGCAGGCATATCAGCGATGGTAAGAGGCGAAAGTACGGGATCAGTTGCCGAGGAGCAGGCAGCATCGCTGGGAAGGGGATACCGAGACAAAGCATCGGCGTCCATGTGCTTACGGCCAGAATGGTATTTGACGTGGATGTCAAACTCTTGAAGGCGAAGAGCCCCCCAAGCGAGGCGACCGAATGGATCTCTAATGGACGATAACCAGCAGAGCGCATGATGGTCCGTGACGACGTCAAACCGGCGACCGTATAGATAGAGCCGGAATTTTGTTAGCGCCCATACAACAGCTAAACATTCCTTCTCCGTAACAGAGTACTTGGATTCAGCTTTGGCAAGCACGCGACTCCCATACGCAACGACGTATTCTTCAAAACCATATTTTCGCTGGGCCAAGACAGCTCCGAGGCCAACACCCCTCGAATCTGTATGGTATTGGGTAGAAGCTGTGGGGTCAAAGTGTCGGATTATTGGCGGCGAAATCAAAAAATGGCGCAGGGTAGCGAACGCTTCGACGCACTGGGCCGACCAGCCAGATATGTCATTGTCCCCGCCAAGTAGCTTCGTCAGCGGCGCAATGATGGACGCAAAATTGCGTACGAAGCGCCGGAAATCGCAACAAAGACCTATGTGTGTTGTTTTGTACGTGAGGCAATACGTGATCTACGTACGCGTTCGTTCGTTTCGTTCCCAAAGAAGGAACTCCGGTAAAACTTAACAACTGGTTTAATTGGCCGAATGGTAAAATAAGTAAACTTTACAGAACGATTGGAAGCACGACCTGTTCGTTCAGCGTCTCCCAAAGCACTGTCCTTCGATGCCGGGCCGAGTCCTCCTTTCTCCCTCTTCTGCCGCCGTTCCCGCCTCTCCGACCTTGGACATTCAAAGAGTTCCCGGAAAGCCTGCCGCCCGGTTCAGGGACGGTCGCGGGGGAACGGCACGGGAGCCCCTTTCGGGCGCCTGCCGCCTGGTCGGCTCGCGCGCACACACTCACACACGCACACACAGGCGCGCACACACATGTACAGGGTCCTTGACCGAGGAAATCGCGTGTCGAATGGCGCCGCATTTTGTCCCCCCTTTTCGTCTCCGACACACTCCCCCCCGAAATGACGATGTCGTTTGCTAGCCGGAAAATTCCAGCAGGTACAGCCTGCTGGTTCTGAATGCTTTTAAACTCTTTGTGAAAGCCCTCCCTCTGCTCGTTGCCGATCCAAAATATTTCAGCCTGATCCAGTCCTTCGGCGGTAAGAGCTCCGACTTCGTCGTTGCGTCGTCTCACCCTTGAGACGAATCGAAGCACCCAAGCTGTGACTCTGATCAGTCTGGTGAAGGAGCTGTAGCGCTGAATCTCCATTAAAGCAGGGGAAGGCACGTGAAATGACATTTCCTCGAGAGTGAGTTCTTTCAAAGGGATCGCCATCGATTTGCTCAATACTACAGTTGAAGTTAGGCCGTCTTCTGAGGCGATGCTAAGGTATGCGACCGCCCCGTAAGCCGCGAGACTGGCGTCTGCAAGGATGCGTAGATCCCTCTTTGTTGCCTGCCCGTCGACGTCCGCTCCATAGTACCGCGGCACCTGTATCTCAGGAGGGTGTTTCAATTCACCGTACCATGCAATCCACTTTTCGGCTATATCTCTTGGTAGGGGATCATCCCAATCCACGTTTTGTCGCCACAGGTTCTGAAACAAAATCTTGGCCCGCACGATAAAGGTTGACAGCCAGCCCAGCGGGTCATAAATCCGTGCCCTAGTTTGTAGCATGGATCGTTTGGTGTCTGGTGTAGCAGTGTTGTCCGCAACGCACGGCGCAAAGGTCAGGCGATCTAGAATGGGGACCCATGTCGGCCCTAGTACCTTGAGTACGCCAGACATAAATCCCAGGAGCTTGGTTTCCTTACAGTGTTGCCCAAATAGCTGGCGCAGCCTCTTGTTAATCAATGACCATTTGTGCAGCTTCATCGAGGCCGCGTGGAAGATTGCGTTGGCTTCGGTGTATAACCTCACGGCCTCCTCTTCGTCGCACCCGTTAGCAGGTCGTCTACATAAAGGTCTCGCTGCAGCTGCATCGCAGTGTTAGGAAAATCTGCTGTTTCTCTCTCAATTACTGAGGTTCGCAGTGTCACGGTTTGTAGGCAGCTTGTCTGCTCGGCACCGTCCTACGTAGGTCTTTGAACGGTCCATCCAGCTGATGTTTCCACCGCCCTTAGTCGTTTTCCCAGTTTGACGGATCTGCCTGTCGTTAAGTCGCATATATGGTCAGACTCGATGAGCAGCTCAACATTTCTCGAACCGTCGTCAATTGAGAAGTCGGCTGCTTCGTACCCAAGGGACCTTAATTTCTGAAGTACATTTCCCGGTGGCGAGTGAATCAGTTGGTCACAAATTACTTCTGTTTCCAGCACTTCGAGTTCGCGTTCGCATCCGCGCTTTGTTTTTAGCGTTACTCGAACTCTTCGGAACTCGCGTTCCTCTTGGTGGCCTCCGAACACACCGACGGTCAACCTTTCATGCCCGAGAAGCGTGCATCCTAGTTTCCGCGAGGTGTCAGCGGTGATGTAAGAGCGCTGACTGCCTCCGTCGAACAAAACTCGCACCTGAGCGCTGGAAGTTTTTCCACTACACAACGCATTCGCGGTCTGCAGCAAAACGGTTCTTTTGTGAGTGAAGCAGTCTCCCGTGGCTGTCGCTTTGAGGCTGATTTGTGCACTCGTCACTGTTCGGCTCGCTTCGGGTGGCCTGTTACTAGAGTACGTCGGGTCGCACATCGTGCTGGCATGCTTCTTGCGGCATTTGTTGCACTGCACGTTTACGCGGCATGCTCGTGACTGGTGCCCAGTTTTCGTGCACCTGAAGCAACGACCGGACGAATGCAGAAGTCGTTTCTTTTCTTCCACGGTTTTTGAGGCGTCACAGTTCTGCGTTTCGTGCTCATCGGAGTCACAGAAGAAGCAGGTTAGCGGTGTTGCACTCTGATGCAGCATCTCTGCGGATCGGACATCCTGGTCATGCGTTTTTCCATGCGGCTTGTGACTTTCTTTCATTCCTTCTCTAGATTTTTGTTCCAGGTCCATTCCTTGCAAAGCAGCCAAGTTCTCTCTACTTTCCACCTCTACTCTTAAAAAGGAGAATAACTTCGAAAATGTGCAGACGGTACCTTTTCCGCTGTCGTCGGTAGTATGTGACGAAGTTTCGGAGACGGAGCCTTGTTGCTCGCTGGCGAGGCTGTCGGTGTCGGCAACGCACCTTCGGCTGAAGTCCAGTAAGATGTCCCGTGGCATTGCTCGCTGTACAATCAGAAGCAGCATTGAACTGTAGGAGTCCAACTTCCGTCCGAGCGTTTCGAGGCCTCTGATGTGCGCCGCCAGGGTATCGTAGAGACGGCGTAGGACACGGACATCTTCCGAAGAACGCACTGGCTTCAAATCAATTAGCTTCTTCAGATGTTCTTGAACAATTAGTTCCTCGTTGCCGAACCGTTTACTCAGGAGTTGGATGGCGTCGTTGTAACATCGTGCCGTCGATGGAAGGCCCGCCAGCGCAGCTGCCGCATCGCCTGTAACCGATGCTCGCAGTTAGTGAAACCTGTCTGTGTCAGTCAACTCTTCATTTTTGTCCACTAGGTGCTGGAACACTTCCCAAAAGGTTTGCCAGTCCGACCGCCACCTAGTGAATTTGATTAATTTAATCCGAGGCAGCTTCACTCTCGTCTTAACTGACGTGGTCGATAGGATGGCTGGCGTGGCCGTTTGGATGGTAGTGCCACTGCCCGCCGAATACACGGCAGTCTGCGTTGTTGATGAACCGCTGTCGATTTGAAGTTGCAATCCAGCAAGGCAGGATATGACACGATCTTCATAGTCGTACACTTGCTGGTATTCGTTTTCAGCATCTTCTTCGGGTACTAATGATTCAACTTCCTCGTTGACATGCTCTAGCTGTTGCTGCAGCTTGCTGAGTCGAGCGTGAAACGATACAGCTTCTGTACCTGTGAGGGACGCTTGGCTCTCCTCCGTTTTGTTGATGAGCTGCGTAATTTGAGAGCGCAATGCTCCTCGTTTCTTTAAAAGGCGCTCCATTCTCTTGTAAGGTTCGTTTAGCCAATTAGTTTACCGGATTGATGACATCAGTAGTCGTCGTTGCCGAGACGTACCTGAAGTGGATGCGTTGAGCGTGAGCGTTGGAGCGATGTAGCGATGATCTCACAAAATCCACAGCAGAACTCCCGGGTTTCGGCACCAAACTTGTGTTGTTTTGTACGTGAGGGAATACGTGCTCTACGTACGCGTTCGTTCGTTTCGTTCCCAAAGAAGGAATTCTGGTAAAAATTAACTGGTTTAATTGGCCGAATGGTAAAATAAGTAAACTTTACAGAACGATTGGAAGCACGACCTGTTCGTTCAGCGTCTCCCAAAGCACTGTCTTTCGATGCCGGGCCGAGTCCTCCTTTCTCCCTCTTCTGCCGCCGCTCCCGCCTCTCCGACCTTGGACAGTCAAAGAGTTGCCGGAAAGCCTGCCGCCGGTTCAGGGACGGTCGCGGGGGAACGGCCACGGGAGCCCCTTTCGGGCGCCTGCCGCCTGGTCGGCTCGCGCGCACACACTCACACACGCACACACGCACACACAGGCGCGCACACACATGTACAGGGTCCTTGACCGAGGAAATCGCGTGTCGAATGGCGCCGCATTTTGTCCCCCATTTTCGTCTCCGACACTATGAAGCTTCGAAGTTGCTTGAAGGAAACCGGTTTAGGAAATTGCGCCAGAGCACGGAGCTTGGCCGGGTCGCGTGTTCGCGAAATGCAGCCGGTACAGCCAGCGATGACAGCGCCGCCCACCGGCAGGTAGCAGCCACAATTAAGGCTGGTTATAAATATTCATTCAGAACGACGGCTTGACATCGCCGCTATGGCGCAGTGGATTAGAGGCACGTGTTGCGTATGGAAAGGTCAGCCGTTCGAATCCGCTCTCTGTACCGTAATTTTAATGTTTTTTGTTATTTCATTTTTAAATTTTTTCCCTTTTAGGTCGCAAATCGTGATGCTTAGTGGCGTATAACGCCGTTTAAGATTTTCAAAACATTTGATGCATACTTTTACACACATTATTCACAGCACTGGAATATCAGTTTGGAATTTAAACTAAATATTACATGGTTAGTAACAATAGGTTGATATAGACTTTTAAGCATTATTTAGGGAATAATTATCCCTTTTAGGTAAGCCATTGTGACAATCTTCAGTCACCGTGATCAATTCACCGAGGTTTCAAGCTTTGTGGCAGTACAGGCTGCAGTTGGCAAATACGCGGCCGGGTCAGGGAGAATTCCTTCTTTGGAGATGATGTGCCCCAAGATCGTCAACTGCCGAGCTAAGAAGTGGAACTTCTTAAGATTCAGTTGCAGTCCGGCGTCGGTGAGGCAAGTCAGAACCTGCTGCAGGCGCGTGAGGTGAGTACAGAAATCTGCCGAAAAGAAAACGATGTCCTCCAAGTAACAGAGGCACGTGTGCCATTTCAGCTTGTGTAAGACGTTATCCATCATTCTTTCGAACCTGGCTGGCGCGTTGAACAGGCCGAAGGGCGTAACGGTGAACTCGTAAAGGCCGTCAGGGGTAACGAATGCGGTCTTCTCATGGTCAGCGGCAGCCATCGGGACCTGCCAGTAGCCAGAACGCAAGTCAAGGGAGGAGAAGTATTCTGCGCCTTGGAGACAATCAAGAGCGTCGTCGATGCGGGGGAGCGGATAATTGTCTTTGTTGGTAATTTTGTTGAGTCGCTGGTAATCGACACAAAATCTGATAGAACCGTCTTTCTTTTTGACCAGCACTATCGGGGAAGACAAAGGGCGGTGAGAGGGACGGATGATGCCACGGTGCAGCATGTCCTCAACGTGCTCACTTATCCCTTGACGCTCAGCCGCAGGCACGCGATGGGGCCGCTGCCGAAAAGTAGGGTGGGAGCCGGTCTCAATGCGATGAGCCACGCCGGATGTACTGCCTAAAGGCTGATGGGCTGCATCGAAAGTGGAGCGGACCGGCTGGAGAAGGGCTGAGAGCTGTGCACAGTATGTGGACGGAAGAGTATCGTCGTTGGCGGCGCGGAAAATTTCGTCAGGCTCAGGTTAAGTATCTGGCTCGGAATGCATGGCGTTTACAGAGAAACTGCTGGCTACCTCGTGGACATTAAGGTCAGAGAGAAGGCAGACAGGTTGAATGCAGCCAGGGGACTCACCAGGGAGCAGGGTAAGGGGCACGGGGATGGATTGTAGAGCACCTTTTTCGTGACACCCTGGTGGACATTGAGGACAGCAGAAGGTAGCGGCAGGTTATTTCGGCGTACGAAGGAAGCAGGCGGCGTAAATAAACCGGTGTCATCCGACGCGGGAAGGCACGACACGGATACAAGGGCAGATGCTTCCGGCGCACCTTCGACATTTTCAACGATGGTGACCTTGATTGACCAAGGCACAGAGGTTTCAGAAGGAAGCTCGTCACACAAAGCAGAAAATTCAACTTCGGCGCGGGCGCAATCTATGACAGCGTTGTTGTGTGATAGGAAGACCCAGCCGAGAATTATGTCATGTGAGCATTAGGACAGCACCAAGAATTCGAATGGTTGCAATATATCGTCTATGATGACCCGCGCTGTGCATGAGGCCAGAGGGGCAATGCGCTTTTCACTAGCGGTGCGGAGCGAGAGACCCGTAAATGATGTCGTGTCTTTGCGCAAACGGCGGCAGAGTTTTTCGTGAATCACTGATACCGATGCACACGTATCAATAAGCGCTTGTACCGGCAGTCCGTCGACCATGACCTGAAGAACGTTGCGTGGGGTAAACGGAGGTCTTGACCTTTTCGAACAGTGCGCAGTTCTTGCCTCCGGAACTGCGAAACTTAGTTTCCCTCTTCAACGGAGGGAGGGCGACGGCGCATCGGTGACAGTGAGCGGCGACGTGGTGATGGAGAACGTCGGGTCTCGTAAGGACGACGGTCGTTGGCGTACGCTTCCAGAGGCGTGGACGGAGGAGCCCAATGAAGCATCTGAGATGGATGCAAAGTGGTTGAGATGGCTGGCGAGGCCACCATGCGACGGCGACAGTGGCGGGCGACATGTCCCGGGTACCCACAGGAGTAACAGATGGGACGGTTATCCGAAGTGCGCCACGGGGTGTAAAGCCGCTGGCGTGTTGCAGGCGAAGAAACCGGTGCTGGTCGTAACGACGGGGCCGGGCGCAGGGCGGGCTGACGCGGCGGAATAGTCATGGGCACGGAGCGCGTCGACACTTCTGCGTAGGTCATCCGTGAGGGTATTAGAGGTGGTTGGGGATACTGAGCCTCGGCATAGGTGAATGGAGCGACCGAAGGGGCTTGATCGGCAGTGGGAAGAGCCTCGGAAACTTCATGGCGGATGACCTCCTGCAATGGCGCCACCAGAGGAAATGCAGCGTCGTGACTGAAGGGATGACGAGAGCTTATGCGTGACTTCCTTCTTCCTCCTGCTTGATCTGCGGTGACAGTTTGGCCAGGTCGGTGTGAGACGTGAGGGAAGCAAGGGACTCCTTCTGCTTGATCTGCGATGACAGTTTCGCCGGGTCGGTGTCAGACGTGAGGGAAGCAAGGGACTCCTGCTGCTTGATCTGCGGTGACAGTTGCGCCGGGTGGGTGTCAGACGTGAGGGAAGCAAGGGACTCCTGCTGCCAGAGTGGAGAACGGGTGAGAATGCGTCGCTTCCGAAGTTCATCGTAGTTCTGGCAATGGGTTATTACGTCGGCGATTGTGGTGGGATTCCTTGCGAGAAGCATCTGAAACGCATCGTCGTCTATGCCTTTCATGATGTTTGCACACGCGTGGAGGCCTCTATGTCTGAGCGCACCAAGATTGACAACATCATGTTCACAACACACAAGGTTCACAAGGTTCACAACGTCCTCCATATAGCTGGTAAAATTTTCACCAGGCAGCTGCGTCCTACTTCGCAGGCGTTGTTCCGCGCTCAGCATGCGCACCGCGTGCCTGCCGAATACGCCACAAAAATTCGTTTTGAAGGCTGACCACGTGGTGATATCAGCTTCGTGGTTCCGGAACCATAGGTTCGCAACGTCTGAAAGGTAGAGTATGACGTTGTTCAGCTTGAGTGCATCATCCCACTTG
The DNA here is from genome assembly GCF_055824585.1 of Amblyomma mixtum. NCBI lineage: Eukaryota > Metazoa > Arthropoda > Arachnida > Ixodida > Ixodidae > Amblyomma > Amblyomma mixtum. The sequence continues at coordinate 416,699,649 of NC_143014.1, read as the reverse complement.
CTATGGGTGCTCACCCGTTCGTAGGATGCCAACCAGTCCTTGACGTCATGGTCGCCGGTGCCACTGAACACAGCGGGATCACGCTGGCGCAGCGCTCCAGCGCAGAGAACGCAGGTTGCGGTCGTATGACGCCCTGGACCTTCGCAGCCGTATTCTCCCGCCGCCCACCATGCCTAAGGAGTCTGCACCCGGTCCTGCTCCACCTACCCCGCACCTCCACCATATGAAAGGGGGGGTTTCTGCACAAGTAGACCGGGGACGGAGTTCACGGCGGGCGACACAAAATGGGCGAGCAGAGCGGCGGGCAGCGCAGAAGATGGCCAGTCCAGCCGAACCAATCGCGTGCAGCGCGGCGGCTCTTTGTCTTTCACCGATGCTTCGTCTTCGTCGGCGATTCGTCAGTGATCTGCCCAGGCGGTAACAGGCGCGGCCATCGTAGTTCGCTGCATTATATACATATATATATATATATATCCTAAAGAAGATCGGTCTTCCGATCGAATCGTCGAGTCGAATAAATATGTTTCCTTTAACGAAGCGTATACTTCGCTGTATATTCTTGTAAGCAGTCAAGTACTTCATGCTTTCGTAACCTATATATATATATATATATATATATATATATATATATATATATATATTACGATGAAAAAACTTGCTCGACTGCTGATAACATAAGGAAAGAGTTGAAGTACACTTCTTAGAGAAACATTTATTTACCGACGGTTTCGGACGATGGACCGTCCTTCATGAAGGACGAAGGACGGTCCACCGTCCGAAACCGTCGGTAAATAAATGTTTCTCTAAGAAGTGTTCTTCAACTCTTTCCTTATATACATATATATATATATATATATATATGTATATATATATATATATATATATATATATATATATATATATATATATATATATATATATATATATATATATATATATATATATATATATATATATATATATATAGGGCGTCCCAGAAAAGCTTGGACCAAGATTTAAAAAAAAACTAAGCGTTGTTCTGAACTGAAAACGCGTGGATGTTGTTCAAGTTTATCTGAAGTTACAGTACTATTTTTTCAGTCCTCCTATTTGAATAATTAGTCGAGATAAAAAAATAACTTTTTAAATACAGCTTGAAATGTTTAGGCGTCAATACGAAAGTTGTGGAGCTCCTAAAATATTGTCCAGCCGGGGCAGTTCGAAGGAGACACACTTAGCGTGGCCATTTTAATTCTGGAAAAACGAAAGCCCACTGAGTTTAAAAAGTACTACGTGACAGCGCGCTCCGTGCGCCCGAATGCGCCGCGATTTCAGCGCTCCCATCCATGCATTGTAAAAACCATCACTCGCTTCGCGCCTTTCGTGCTGCTTTCGCGCCTTTCGTGCTCCGCGTTGTGCTTGGTTCTAAGATAGGCGTCAGTGGGTACGGTCGGCAGTTGAAAGAAAGCACGGCTCCCGTTCCTGCGGCGATAAATGTGCTGTCCCGTTAGCAGAATGCAAGCGGAAGAACGATGACAATGTCATGAGTTTGAATTCGGGAGCAAGATCCCAACAAGCAAAGACGCATATAACAAGCCTGATAACGTCGTGTGAATTACGCTGAAGAACAAGAGCCGCGCTTTCTTTCAATTGCCGCCCGAACCCACCGGCGCTTACCTTGGAACCAAGTGCATCGTGAAGCCTGTCTTGGGCAGCAGGAAAGGCGCGAAGCGAGTTACGTTTTTTACAAAGCACGGATGAGAGCGGTGTAATCGCGGCGCATCCGCGCACACGGGGCGCGATCACGTGGTATTTTTTAAACTCCGCGGGCTTGCGTTTTTTCCCGAATAAAAAGAGCTACACGAAGTCTATCTCGTTGGAAGTGCCTGGTTTGGACAATATTTGTGGAGCTCCACAGCATTCCTATTGCCGCCTGAACGTTTCAAGCTATACTTAAAAAGTTAATTATTTTATCTGGACTTATTATTCAAATAGAAGGACCGAAAAAATAGTACTGTATTTTTGGATAAACCCTTATAACATCCACGCGTTTTCCGTTCTGAAGAACGCTTAGTTTATTTGTAAATCTTGATTCAAATTAGCTGGGACACCCTGTATATATACGAGGGGGGACCCAAAAGAAACCGGATTTTTTGCATAAAAACTTTAATTATTAACTCTTGCACAAATTTCCTTCAGTCACCTTCAAAGTACTCTCTATGAAATGCGATGCACTTGTCAAGTCTTTTTTACCGCTGTCTGAAGCATCTCTGGAACTCTTCAACTTTGATATCGTCCAGTGCCCTTTGCGAAGCTGTTTGTATGGCCTCCACACCAGCAAAACGCTTCCCTTTTAGACTTTTCTTCATTCTCGAAAAGAGAAAAAAGTCGCACGGCATTAGGTCTGGTGAATATGGAGGGTGGGGAACGATAGTCTATCCCTGAGAGGCCAAATAATGGGTCACTCATAAGGCCGTGTGCGCCGGGGCGTTGTCGTGATGAAGGAACTTGTCACCTGATCGCCAAAGTTGGGGGTGTTTGCTCCGCACATCCTCTCGCAGACGTCTTAAAACTTTCAAATAAAAGTGCTGGTTAACAGTCTGGCCAGGGGGAACAAATTCTTTGTGCACAATTCTGCGAACGTCAAAAAAGACAATGATCATTGTCTTCACATTCGGCTTCAACAGTCTTACTTTTTTCGGTCTCGGAGAGTTGGGAGATTTCCACTGGCTTGACGCTTGCTTAGTTTCTGGGTCATACCCGTAACACCAACTCTCATCACCTGTAATGGCTTTGGTCAAGAAGTCTGGATCACTTTCAATCTCTTTTTTTAAATCCCGGCTCAAATTCAATCGAATGTTCTTTTGATCCTGTGTGAGAATGCGAGGAACAAATTTAGCGGAAACACGTCTCATTTGCAACTGCTCAGCCAAAATTCGCTGACACGAGCTCGAACCCACACCTGTCTCTTCTGAAATTTGGTCGATCGTGAAACGACGATCTTCGTTCATTTTTTGACGGATTTTTTTCAGCGTTTTATTCGTTTCTAGCCGTTGAAGGACGCCCAGAACGAGCATGGTCTTCGACACTCATCTCACTACGTTTGAAGCGCCCAAACCACTCGAAAACTTGTGTGCGGCTCATAGCATCCTCCTTAAAAGCCTGTTGCAACATTTGGTAAGCTCCTGTCGCCGATTTTACAAGCAGGAAACAAAACTTCCAACACACTCTTTGTTCTTTTAAATTTGCCATAAAGATTTCGCAGGCGGAACAAAATGACTGGAAGCGAAACACAACACTACGCTCAAATTTTTACCTACAAACTTATGTCGTCTGGACAGCTATTTCGTGAGGTCTCTACTAACCCCATCTAGCGGTAGAACTCTCTACTACGTCTACGAGTGGCAGCGCGCTCTCAGTTCGGTTTTTTTTGGGTACCCCCTCGTATATATATATATAGCGCCAGGAGCTACAAAAGGAGAGCGCTAAAAGTTAGAAGAGAATTACCCCTCAAGTCACTCCGAGTGCGAATGGGCCAAAAAAATGGCTGCTGATTTAGCATTGCTCAGCACAAAATATTGTGCAAAAGCACGTTTTTTTTTGCAGGTGGACACCACAGCCACGTACATCAAAGCGCGATTCAGTTCTCCATTGGCCCTGGGAGTCAGTTATGCGCCTTTCGTTTCCTCAAAATCAACGGACTCTAAAACACTTTCAACGCCAACGCCAATGAATCCAACGAATGCTGGTGGCCTATTCGTGCCGCGTTTCTGCCATAAAGTTGTCAACCCCAACGCATGCAGAGCACCACTGTCACGTACCTCAAAGAACAGGTGAGGTGTCCACGGACCCAGGCAGCCAGTTATGCGCCTTTCCTCCCTCAAAATCAACGCAGTCTAAACCTTCGGTTGGTTTTGAGAAAAAGAAAAGCACATAGCTGCGCCGATTTGTAGGTAGATGTCACGCCTACTCGCAGCCCGACAGAGTGTCCACTGAACACGTGAGCCAGTTACACTTGCTACTCGGAGGCTTAACACACACATCGCATAAACCCGGGAAGTACGGCTAGGAGTGCTCAGAATGTCCTCAGAATCGCACCACTCAAGAATGGCATGTGCAACAAGAATGCTGGTAAATATTGATCTCTTTTTTATACCGCACGTTTTGTGACCCCCTCCAATATCCGTAATTACTGTTTGGAGCCTTTTAGCAAGCATTTTCATAAAAATTTTATAAGTACACTCGCTTTCTTAATGCGTCCCGCTCTGCCCTTCTTCGTTGAGATAACGGTAAATGGATTTGTATGGGCAACAAAAAAGAGTAGGAAGGACAACGACGAGGGTGGGACTCGAACTCTCGTGGGCAGAGCCCAATTGATCAGCAGTTCATCGCCTTAACCGCTCGGGCCATCTCGCCGCAACGGAAGCACCGCCCTTCATAATTGCAAGCAAAGGCACCAGGCTTCCGAATTACGCAATTAATTTCTCAACTTGATAAAAACAACAGCGGCCACAGTTCTCTCGCTCTCTTTCTGCTTCCTGCCATGCCCTTCTTCGTGGAGATAACGGTAAATGGATTTGTATGGGCAACAAAAAAGAGTCGGGGAAAAAACGACGAGGGCGGGATTCGAACCCACGCGGCCAGAGCCCAATGGATTAGCAGTCCACCGTCTTAACCGCTCGGCCACCTCGCTATTTTTTTCTTTATTGCCGACTAGACAGGAGAATCAAATACAGTACATTAAAAGGTGCTATCTGAACATCGACAGCACTCATAGGTTAAAACCATTTCAGGGCAACAAGTTCATTCAGAATAGTATACCATTCGGGTTTGTCGGCTTGTGCCTTATACATATCTCTGAGGTAAGTAATGCTCTCAACAAAATACTCCCTAGCAGGTCGCGGATTTCCATCTGCGTGATGGACACCCATTCGTGTCTTCCATACACCATGCAGTACTAACAACATGAACAGATCATACGGTACACCATCTTCGTTGTCAACTGGCAAAATCGGATGCCATACGGCGTTACTGGAAGGTCTTTCTTTAACGTCCTTTGCAGGATGTCCCACAGAAAGACCGCATCCCAACAGTCCAAGAACATATGGTCTACAATTTCAGGCTTGCAGCATAACATACAGTTTGTGGACCATGGGACATATATCCCCTTCTCTTCCAACCGTGGCTTCACGGGCAGTGTGCCACTATGTAAGTGGAAAAAGAAAGTTTTCACCGATGGTCGCACGGCCATCTTCTTAACCCTTTTAAGAACACCCCCACCCTGACCGTCACCACTCATTATGCGATAAATTGGCACTAGTCACACCATATCTGTGAGGTCCATACAGCCGACTACGTTTTACGCCACTAAGGTACTGCGTCGAGAAAGGCGCTTTCAGTATTTGAAAAGCTCCAACGACTTCACACAAATACCCATGCACACCTCCACGATGAAACCCGTTTGCACACACAAGAAATTCGGGTAGGAAATTTTGCAGCCGCACTTGCATCACTGTCCTCAAAAAGGGATCATTTTGGTCACGCAGGAACATGAATTTTGAGACAACTTGCCTTAAGAACAAATGCACAAGACCCAACCTGCTCGGCCACCTCGCCGCAGCGGAAGCACCGGCCTTCATACTTGCAAGCAAAGGCACCAGGTTTCAGAATTCCGCAATTAATTTCTCAACTTTGCAAAATCAACAGCAGCCACAGTTCTGTCGCTCCGTTTCTGCGTCCCGCAGTGCCCTTCTTCGTGCAGCTAACGGTAAATTAATTTGTATGGGGAACAAAAAAGACTCTGAAAAAAAAACGATGAGGGTGGGACTCGGACCCACGCGGGCAGAGCCCAATGGATTAGCAGTCCATCGCCTTAACCGCTCGGCCACCTCGCCCCAACGGAGGCACCGGCCTTCATAATTGCAAGCAAAGGCACCAGGTTTCAGAATTCCGCAATTAATTTCTCAACTTTGCAAAATCAACAGCAGCCACAGCTCTGTCGCTCTGTTTCTGCGTCCCGATGTGCCCTTCTTCGTGCAGCTAACGGTAAATGAATTTGTATGGGCAACAAAAAAGAGTCAGAAAAGAAACGACGAGGGTGGGACTCGAACCCACGCGGGCAGAGCCCAATGGATTAGCAATCCATCGCCTTAACCGCTCGGCCACCTCGCCGCAACGGAGGCACCGGCCTTCATAATTGCAAGCAAAGGCACCAGGTGTCAGAATTCCGCAATTAATTTCTCAACTTTGCAAAATCAACAGCAGCCACAGTTCTGTCGCTCTGTTTCTGCGTCCCGCTGTGCCCTTCTTCGTGCAGCTAACGGTCAATAAATTTCTATGGGCAACAAAAAAGGGTCGGAAAAGAAACGACGAGGGTGGGACTCGAACCCACGCGGGCAGAGCCCAATGGATTAGCAGTCCATCGTCTTAACCGCTCGGCCACCTCGCGGAACGGAGGCACCGGCCTTCATAACTGCAAGCAAAGGCACCAGGTTTAAGAATTACGCAATTAATTTCTCAACTTTGCAAAATCAACAGCGGCCACAGTTCTCTCGCTCTGTTTCTGCGTCCCGATGTGCCCTTCTTCGTGCAGCTAACCGTAAATGAATTTGTATCGGCAACAAAAAAGGGTCGAAAAAAAAACGATGAGGGTGGGACTCGAACGCCATTATAGCGCTTGGAGGCTAGTTGACACGACATTATATAAACAAAAACAGCGCAAATCATTGGGCATACAAAAGAAACTGCGCTAGCCCAGTGCGCTTCCTCTTTGTGTCCAGCCCTTTGAGCAGTTCTTATAATTAAAAAAAAGTGCCAAAAACGTAAATACAACAACTCTCGCTGTAAAAGCTTTTCGGGGTTGTTAAGACGGCGTTAGCGTCGACATCAGCGTCATCGATGGCGTCGTAACGACGAAGTAGAGATGAGATGTTGCGAGGAAAGAAACAGCTTCACGCACAATGCTTACATGACCCGCGTTCAGTATTGAGAGACAGTACAGGACGATGGTGCTGTGTATTGGTCATTTTTACAAAAAAGTGAGGGCGCTTAAATCATCCAACAAGGAAAGGAGGTTTGTGATCTTTCTTCCCCTCATGTTGCTGAGAAGGGGAAAACGTTGGCGACCGTGATAGGATGCAGAACGTGTTCAAGAGTCGAACTTGCTCGATCGTATGACTCGAAGACAACTATAGGAGTGTTCAACTCTTTAATTACACGTTAAAAAAAATAAAACAGAACGCAAGAACAACAAGAAGAAATTATTTACAGATTACTGCCTCGCAGAACGACCTGACGATACCTGCCACCGGTTCCCCCAAAGTAGAGTCTTTTTATCCCTATGTACCCGTCCTCAGTGGGAAAAGTAAACAATTGGATAATTTCCTAATTGTTCGTTCAATGAATGCTTGAGCACAGGACGACAAAGGAAATCAGACATGTGAAAGAAGATAAGCCTTCCCCATTCAGCACTACATATGTAATTGCACTCTCCACAAGCTTATAGCGAACATCCTCGATTGAGAGAGAGAGAGAGAAATCCTTTAATAAAAAAAAATTTAGCAGGTGTTTAGAAATCACTGGTAGGCTACTGTGCGTGAGGAACGGAATTCGGGAGATAAATATGGAAGAAGAGCGGTGAGGATAAGTAAAAGAAAAGAAATAAAAAGGGAGACGATAAAATGCGGCCATTAAATGCATACTAAGGCCATCGGCGAGTAATCATACGTTACGTATGAAACGATGAAGTGCATAGTCCGACAAATGTGCGAGTACTGTTCACTGCGTGAAGAATGCATGAGGGTAACATGCAAGGTGAAATGAGAGCTTGTCAATATGTTCAATTGATTTAAATATGCAAACAAAAAATGGCTGAGGCTTAACTTGGTTAAGCCTGGAGAATGCGAAGCATCATCGTGTCGCATAATTTGGAGGCGCACAACCACAGCGACAGCGCGTGGTGGGCCCCCGTTTCTCCACTGTCGTGACGTCATCGTGTCACGTGGCGTGACGTCATGTATCACGTGATTTGGAGGCGCACAACCACAGCGACGGCGCGAGGTGGGCCCCCGTTTCTCCACTGTCGTGACGTCATCGTGTCACGTGGTGTGACGTCATGTATCACGTGATTTGGAGGCGCACAACCACAGCGACGGCCCGAGGTGGGCCCCGTTTCTCTACTGTCGTGACGTCATCGTGTCACGTGGTGTGACGTCATGTATCACGTGATTTGGAGGCGCACAACCACGGTGAAGGGCTGAAGTGGTAGCTAAAGTAGTATGCTTCGCATAAAAGTTCATTACTTGACCCTGTTGCCTAGGGCGGGCTAAGGGATCTAGAACACTGTCCATTGTTAGCAGCACTAGGGAGGGCTTCTCCTCGCTTTCCCAAGCTTCAGCATACTTGCGGACTAATAAAAGACAAGAATAGTATTCAGAAGAGGCTTGCAAAAGGGGCAAAAGCTTCAGACGTTTTCTAAAAATCTTTGAGGACATCTGTACGGAAGAACAGCTGAACAAGGGCGATTGGTCGATAATATTGCTGGCAATCCTCCCATGATATGTGGCCTGCGTACTAGCGCGCCTAACTGACGAAGATGCCAACAACTATCTGAAAGCTAAAAGTGCACTATTCTGGTACATCAAAATTCGCGCAGAGGCTGATTTCAGATGCCATATTGACAGTCGGCAGCGTCCCCACTATAGCATCAGAGACAAACCTGGCAGCTGCGCTCGTTTGCCTGATGAGACGTCTGCTGCTCCGAAGGGCAACGATAGGACTGTTTTAGTCCTAAGAAGAAAGGCCACTTTGGCAGCGATGACAGATCATTTCGGTCGGAACCCTAGCAAAAAGAGCAAAACCCCGAAGGCTGGTATGGGTGCAAATTCTAGGAGAGAAGCAAGGTGCCAGAGGGCCATTTCAAGCCCACCGAACAATGTAGCCTCATCCCATAAGAGAGTAACGGTTGAGAATCCTGAGGAAAGTGTCGTTTTTTTTTCTCAGAAGAAGCTGAAAGAGGCTGTTGCTCTAAGTCGGCAAGATGGATTGGTGACACTAGAACGAGCCGTGTAGCTCTGCAGAAAGTAAAGTGCACACTAGTTCTTTAAAGCTCGCAGTATGCAGTAAGCCACTGGAAGCTTCAACTGATAATCTGGATTCAGGAGAGAAATCTGAATCAGAGCTGGAACAAATTGAAGAAGGGCTAAATGACGGTGTCATCAAACCGTAGAAAAACGAGCCAGCGGGCTCATAGAAAATCACAGTAGCAAATTATTTGCCAGAGTAGCCATCGCCTGGCACCGAGAGCGAGGCACAAGAGGATGGTTGGCGAGAAAAACATGGTTCATGACAAGCTGCAGGGCATCTGTAAACCAGCTTCTGAAGCTGTGGCGAAGGCTGCTAACTTGAATGGCACGAGCACTGCGGCAACTGCAGAAGGTCAGTTTCGAAAATGCGGCAGCGCGCAAGGAAAGCCGAACCCGACGGTTTCGTGAAAAAGAAAAACTTGCCGGTCCCGAAGTTCGTGATATCGAAGGCCCGCCGCGCGAAATGTAACTGCAGCTCAAGAACTAGAGGCGCGCAGGAGAGAGCAGCTGGGGCAGTTTGCGGATATCGGCCGCGCGCGAAGAAAGACAAACTAGACGGTTTCGCAGAAAAGAAAAAAAGGACAGCTCAAGAAGCCTACAAGTTTCAAGGCTGCCTTTCCATGTATCCGCCCGAAATTGTCACCGCGGAGCTCATCAATTTACTAGCGTCGCAATGAAAGCTAAGCTGATTGTAGGCGTGCCCAGGCAAAGCGAAAGTTGCCTGCGTCATTGTGTAGGCAATACGGGACCTCTGCAGGGTAGTTGAAACTTGCCGCGCGCTACCTAGAACCATGTACACCTACCGCGTGAATAAGCGCCGCCGATATTGAGAGGAAACATTTAACGGGGGGGGGGGGGGGGGATTTCCTCACCGATAGCAGGGTAAAGCCATTATCATCAATCCATCCAGAAGAGTACTCGCAGGCATTTCGTTCACACACGATCGGGCCCTCCTCTCACTCTCACCTTTCCAAACGATACTGAGGGTTGGAGACGTGCAGCCGGTTGTGGAACAAATCATGACCGCGACAGGCCTACACCTTTCGGCTTTTATCGGGTGTCGGCTGTTAAAGCTACTGCCGGGCCGCGATCGCGCAGGGCGCTGCTGAAGAACACCCTTTCGAGTCGCAACTCGTGACGTCAGCAGATTCCGGGAGTCAAAGTATCTGCTGTAGAATCATTCAGCTCCGTTCAGCTGCAACGACTTTGCGGCGTCTTCTTGCCGGAGGACGAGCTGTCATGATCAGGCACCGACTTCCAGCCTCAGTCACGATGTGCTGTCAGCTGTCAAAAACTGTCAGATATACGTCTGTTCGGTCTGTTTTGCTAGACTGCACAGCAAGGCGGACGTTTTGTGCGTAATATGGATCAACTGTCAGACCGTTAATTAACATAATTAACTTATGAACTTTTCATTTTTGAGATTAGGGACCAAAGTTATATTACGAAATTGATGGCCATCAACATCGAAGGTAAGCCCTGTTCTTAAATTCCCAAATCCCCAATCTGTTTTCTCTTAGGTTCACATGGAAGTTACCATGCAAGGTTTTAACAAGCCGTTAAAAATCTCGCGCGAGATCTTGTTGGTACCACGTGCAGCAAGTAAATGAACACTTTCCTATGCAAAGCCTCTCCCGCACTAGTAATCTACTCATCACGTGGCAACGCCGCGCCGTCATTGGATCACAAGGCCTGCTGCCGCACTGCCGCCGCGAAGGAATTCCAACTCGAGCCGCTCGATCCGCCACCGCCACTCGAAACAGGTATCCGCCCCGCGGCGGCGTGATCCGTAGGCGTGTTCGCTTGGATGTGAACGAGCGATTTAAACGCGATCTCACCGCATTAAGATTTGTCGGAAGGGAATTGGCTGCGCGTACAGCGCGCTTGCTGGGCTCCGGGACAGAAAGCTAGTGATAAAATGACGATTTCGATGGCGTCGCCGGATCCCTCCGCAGTGTGCCCTACAGGGATAGATTTCTCTCCAACAACACGCTCGACCACCGAACCCGCGAAGAAGCCTCTTTAAAATCGATTTTCTTCGTGACTCCGCGAGCGCTAATCGTGTGTTATCACCTTAAATAAGAGCCCAATTTCTGACGGCTATCTTCACTTCGTTTCGTTGGTGGCGGGATGTCCCATTGCTGTGCGCTATACTGCTCGTCTCATTAACAGCCTGATTACTTTTGCTACTGTAGACATTGCTGTAGACCTAATCAGTTATTTAACTATCTTATTCACATTGCTAATTACATTGTCCACTTCACCGGTTTCAGGCTACCTCCGTTGTTGAGAACACGCTCGATTTTCTCCATATTAAACTTTCTTATGTGGGTTACCTTTCGCTTATTGATTAGACTTGATAGCTCAGCCAGTTCTATTCTATTCTGTCTATTCTGCGGTTAGAGGCTTTCATCCTTTGGCATTTCTTAAGACCTTTCTGCTCCAGAGAGAGCTTTCCGGTATCCTGTCTAACCATCCTACAGTCTACTTCTACTGCGCACACCGTCATGATAGCTGTGGGATTTTCGTTCACTGATTGAGCATTAAGATCTTCGTACACGTTTAAAGCAGAATACCTGCTATGCAGCGAGATCCTTAATTCCTCTACTTTCCCTCTTACCGCTAACTCGCTGAAGGGCTTCCGCTTCGTTCGTTTTGTCCGTTCCCTCGTCAAGTATAGGCCTATTCGAGACCTCACCATCCCGTGGTCACTATAACGCACCATTCTGAGAACCTACACGTCCTGCAGGATGTCAAGGTGGGCGCACAGCAGAGAGTGTATTTTATTTTTAGACTCACTATTGCGGCTCTTCCACGTCCATTTCTTCTTCTCTCCTTTGCGGAAGAAGGTATTCATGACCTCTAAATTATTTCTCTCTGCAAACTCTACCAATAACTCCGACCTGCTAATCAGAACCTATGCCATAGTCGCCCACTGTCTGCTAACCAGCCTGATCTTTGCCAACTTTGACATTGAAGTCACCCATCAGTACAGTACTATGTTTCTACTTTGCTCGTTGCCGATTCCACGTCTTCATCGAAGTTTCCGGCGATCTAGTCATCATGGCTGGATGTAGGCACGTAGGCCTGCCCAAGCAGCACATGACATCGGTCCAATGTAGGATCTGAGTTGGCAAACGACAGCCCTGTGAAGGCCCCGCGTTGCCTCTGTTCTCCCAGCCTTGGCTCAGCCATTTTTAGAAGTTGGCGGTATTGGACCAGTTTCTCAGACGTTCTCCCAGCCTTGGCTCAGCCATTTTTAGAAGTTGGTAGTATTGGACCAATTTCTCGGACGTTTCACCCGCCTTGGCTCAGCCATTTTTAGAAGTTGGTAGTATTGGACCAATTTCTCGGACGTTTCACCCGCCTTGGCTCAGCCATTTTTAGAAGTTGGTAGTATTGGACCAATTTCTCGGACGTTTCACCCGCCTTGGCTCAGCCATTTTTAGAAGTTGGCAGTATTGGACCACTTTCTCGAATGTTTCCCCTGCATTGACTTTGCCATATTTAGAAGCTGGCCAATTCCTGCAACAGGCAACGCAACTTTGAAGTGCCGACTGCTATGGAGCATCATGCAGTTGCTATTGTGACTTCTTAGTTTTCTCAATTGCGGCGATAGGCGCGATATATATATATATATATAGCTCGCACATTGTTAATTATTTATAAGCATATATAGTTCGGGGCGTAGATAATGATATCTTCGTAAAAACCCGCATAACCTCCTGTGAGATTTTTTAAATCTCAGTTTTTTAAACTAAAATATGCAAAGTTGCATGCATGCATGCGATTATTTCCCCCTTTAAGGTTGTGGTCTTCGTTCTGTGTAAATGTAAAAAGTCCAGTCGTGCAATGAAAGAATGCGAGTCGGAGAAACATACATGCAGCACCGATTTTCAGGCCTGAATTTCAAAAACTATAAATAGCATTTTATAAAAATAACTTCTCGACTCTAACGTTAAATACGCTGTACCTTGATGTGCTTGGGCGTCGCAGTTAATGCGGTATACCTGCAGAACAGCACCAAAACATATATGCATGGCGCAACGTGTCGAGCACTCCATTAAAGCAGGAATGGGTAAACAATAACGTGCGTTTGCTCCATGATAGGACAGCGCTGACCATGCGCTTATATAAGAGATACATATAGCTTAAGAAAAAAACGTTACATCGTCTGCGGGAACTCGAATTGGAAGAATACGAAGGCATTGCGCCTCCACGGTACTCGTTCTCTCCCTTTGCCTCGTATGCAGCCCATATGAGTTATATGTGTCAGTATATGTGCCTCATATGAACACATATAGGCTTCATACGAGTTCATATGTGCCTCGTTTGACTCATATGGGCACCATATGAGCCATATGTGTCGACAAATGCGCCTCGTATCAGCACATATACTTCATACGAGTTCATGTGTGTCACAAATTAATGTGTCTCGTATGAACGCGTATAGGCTGCGTACGAGCTCATACGCGTCACAAATGTCACAGATGAACACATCTGCTGCATATATAGTAGTTCACGCGCTACGGAAAGGTGACTTGTATGGATTACATATGTGGCATACCTTAACTGACACGCGACACTCGTGCGTACACAAGAGCTCCGATATGCACCGTATCAGCTTACATCAATCTCGTGCGAAACACACAGCCGCTGATGAGTGCCTCTCATAGAGTGGGCCTTGCTGTTTGAAACACGCGGAAAAGAAGGGATGAACAAGCGATTAACAAGTGCCCAACCAACGCATAAAAAAAACTCTTGGCCTGTTTCAAATATTTTTCTCCTTGATTCTCTGCTTGTGCCCTCCTGTTGTAAACCGCGCCTATCCAAACAGTATGACGTTAGGCGTTTCCAATGTGCTTGGACAAACGTTCAGCCAGAAGGCAAATGTTGCCTTCTGGGCTTAGTTGAGCTAATAACGCCAGGTATTTTCATGCAAGAGCTCCGACTGTAGTTAACAATATGTGCGCAATGAGAGTACTACGATCAATGGTGCAGGCGCTGTGAAAATTAAAATACATACAAATATCAGATCTTTCAGTGCTTATCACAGAGCACATCAAGATCCACAATATCAGTGGAAGTGCAATCGGCTGTAGTTCAGCTCCTTATACCTTAAAAATAAACATTTGTCCTCGCACCTAACCGTCGAATTCTATAGTAGTGGGAAGCATAGCATAAGTCTTGTCATCGAAATGTAAACCAGTTTTTACCATGCCAGCAGTGGTGTAGTGGGTAGTGTAGTGAGCTGTAGATCTCTAGGTCGGTGGTTCGAATCCAGAACGGCGCGTAGTTTTTTTTTTTCGCGTCCGAATTTTTTTTTTTACTTTCTTTAGTTTACTAACTTCAATGGAAGCTATTTTATTGTTAATTGCCTTATAATTTCAACCGCAGCCCTTCCCTTTCCTTTCCTTTCCCAAAAATTGTAAACCAGACACATATGACACATACGAGGTATTCCATAATCATACGAGATATTCCATAATCTCGTATGAACCAGACACATATGACACATATATACGAGATTTTTCGATAGGGACGTATTAATCGCTATCGGTTAATCGTCTTCATATTGATTACGGTCATAGATTTCAATCACGCGTCTTCAGCGCGCACTTCGCTTCTGCGTCGCGTGGTTGCTTCGGACGGTAGCAAGAGTTGGGGGGTGCGTACGTCGACTGATGTTTCGGAGTGCGATCGTTTCCTGCCGCCTTGATCCAAGCTTGAAGACGTAGATGCGACCGGCCGTTGTGAAATACCGAGATCTTGCAAGATCTCACGGTATTCTTTTTCAACGATACGGTACTTGCGTTGCTTTGCATTCATGGCGAAATGCAGAAGCTTTGCGGTGAAAGACGAGGACCGCAACAGCCGCACAAAGGGACAGCAGACAGGCAGTACGACCAACACCTCCACACCACAAAAGAAAAACAAGCGCGAGCACTCGCGGCATGACTCGCGGGCAGGGTTGCCGTTGGGAACATTTTAAAAGGAGCCAAAACTTGAGCTGAAAGTAGTCAAAAGTAGCCATGCCATTCCATCTTAGCTGTCGCGTAAAATACGATGTTTTGCTCATTAATAAATTGAAGTGTAAAAAAATTGATAAAAATTATTCTTGGCGGTGTTGTCAACACTAAGCTTCAAAGAAATTTTCCGAAACTAAACGTGTGTTTATCCACCGCTTTACGCATAAACGTAGGCAACGTAGGCCATCCGCTCTCGCTCCCACGTGCGTTCCAAGCCAATCCCAATCCATAGCTTGTGGTCATTTCGTTTGGACGTTTGGCAGCAAAGCGCTCGCTTGTGAATTTTTATTTCTTCAAGCTTTTTGAAGTTTGGTGGCGGCACGCGTGAGTCACCGAGGGGAACCAGGAGGCACTGCTTGCGTAAGTATACATTCTGTCCTTTTTTCCCTTTCATGTTAGTTGTCAGCTAATATTTACTTGTGAACTTGTCAAGAGTGAGGACAATGAGCACGCCTCGTGTGTCGCCCCTTTATCTAACTTGTCTGTAGGCATCTGTCAGCAGTTGTCTTTTGATTAACTCAGCGGCGCATTGCAAGGTGTAACTGCGTGTAAGGGTTGGGGTAATATGAAGTAACACACACGTACACGAAGGGAAGCGCTTCTAAATGTCGTGTGTGTTTGTGTGTTCCTTCATCAGGGTGAACGCACTATCCCGGCAAATCTTGTTGGCGCATTGCTTCTGAGAGGGTTTGTTTCTCACGGCACATCGTACATTTATGTACGTGTATAGATATTATGATCATGATCGCAATGACAGTCGTCACGTGGTTACGGCGCTCGGCTGCTGACTCGAAATAGGCGGGTTCGATCCCGGCTGCGGCGGTCGAATTTCGATGGAGGCGAAATTCTAGAGGCCCGTGTACTGTGCGCGATATCGGTGCACTCTAAAGAACCCCAGGTGGTCGAAATTTCCGGAGCCGTTCTCTGCGGCGCCCCCCATGACCAACCAGTTGCCACGTGCGATGCAGTTGAGTGTTTTTCATCGCCAATTTTTGCTTTTGTGAGGCTAATCGCTTGGTTCAGGCATGCATGTCAGACGTCATAGAGTCGCAGCCTGCATGCCTTGTGCTTGATTGACAAATGCTTCCATGGCAGTGTTGACATTGTTGCGTTGCGAGTCTCCGTGCGATGAGAGAAATGTGACAAGAACAGGATGAATGAACACAATTCTTCTGTACTGCCAGAAGTAATGCTGCTCCTGCCAGTGATCGGTTACAGAAAAAAAATTGAGAGTACTTTTTATTTATGTGTGTCCCTTCCCGCTACTGAGAGCCTTGTATTACAAAGTCTAGATCAGTGTGACTCTACATATAGCGAGTGCTAGTTTCGAGCTCGCTAATTGAACGCGCTTGTTTTCTCTCTTCCTCATTTGGTCAATCTTGTGTTTTACTGGTTTCTTTTTTCATCACTATGCTCCTGGTAGACTGCACTCAGTTTGATGTTCAATGCAGTGAAGTTGCACGCCACTATTGCTGGCTGTTATTTGGTTCACATGACAGCAGGCACAGAAATATTGTTTAAATAAGTCCCAAATTGCAGGCGCTCGTGACACTTGTAACTCTCAACTCATGAAAGTTCAGAAGTGCGTTGCGAAGTAGAACGAGATGGTTGTAAGAGTACCTGTCAGTTGTCATGGTAGTGTGAAGTTTTCGGCACCCAAACAGGCAAGTGCCAGTAGAGTATGGCACAGACAGTGTCTGGTAAAAATCTTTGTTTCCCCATTAATCTTTTGTCGTGTTTCCTCTGTGCAGCATGTCAAAACCATTCGCTGTGGTGAAGTTTCCTCTTGAGGACGACTGCCTTGCAGTCATTCCTGTCGGATGGCTCACAGAGACAAAAGAAGAGTGCTACTGGCCTGTGGCCAGGAGCTCGGAGGTGACGCGGCTCGCAAAAGCTGAGGCCGAGCCAGCTCTCGGAGGGGAGTGGATGCGTTGCCCAGTGGTCGTCGTTACCACTTGCCATAAGTAGTCTTATTGCAGACATATTGATGGTAGCTTCATCAGCGATTGTAAAGGCCTCTTTGCTAGATTCTGTGAGTCTGCACCTCTGCATGGCTAAATTATGACTAAGAAGTCATGTTGATAGCCACCGCTTAGCCAGCTGTCAAAAAGAGGAGCAGAATGAACTGTTAGCTATTGCACTTGTAAGCTGATGAACTACTTCTGAAACTCATTAGTGCCTTGTTTTTGAAGACCTGTAGTTCCCAGAATTAGTGCTGCACTCAGTATGCTTAATAATATTTAGTACAGAAAGGTTTAGTATGGTAATTTTTTTTTTGCATTATGAAACATTTTTTGGCACACAAAAAGCACAGACAAGGAAAGAGCACACAATACAAATGCCAGACATCAATTGATGCTTTGCGTTGTGTGCTCTTTCCTCATCCATGTTTGTTGTGCACTGAGACAGTGTTTCATAATGCAAATTCAGAACCAACTCATCCAGCTGTTTACATTTAGTTCAGTTTGAATTGTTAGCCTGTCGCAGTGGCTGAGTGGTCCATGCTGCTGAGCCGAGGGCCCAGGTTACATCCTGTCTGTGGTGAAATGGAGCAGTGCAGAATGCGCTTGTGCTGTGTAATATCAGTGCATGTTAAACAACCCCATGTGGTCTAAATTAATCTGGAGTCTTCCGCTACGTCATTCTTCATAGCTTAAAGCTGTTAAATCCTAGAAACCAGAATCACACTTTTAATTGTAAATAAAACAATGCCTCTGCCACATGAGTGTTTCACAGGCTTTCAAACTGATAGTCTGTTGGCCTGAGTGTTGCTATACAGGCAGCTGAACGGGCATCAAGTCAGCAAAGCAGCCCTCGGACATATTTTGTAGTGACAATTCTGTTAAGTATGGATACGTGTTTAATTATGAGGAATTATGTGAGTTAGTTTTTGAAACCCATAGTTTGTACGAGATTTTGGTGCATGGTATTGAGGGTGCCTAAGACTGTATGCTGTTTGGGCAATTAAATATGTGCTCTCGAAAGTCTGCCAGTTTCCTTTCATAAGGTTTCTGATATAAACAGCAAGCTTCTTGTGGTAAGCGGCCGTGATGGTTAGCAGTCTATGGTTGAGGAAGGAAGGACCCGTGCTCTCACTGTAATGTAAGTTATCAATCGCTCGTACAGCTCTTTTTTGTAAAGTAAGTACTTTCACAAAATTGGTTGAGGTAGTCGTTCCCCAGATCAACAAACAATATTGTACATGCGAAAAGACTAGAGAGAAATAAATTTGTAGTTTGAATTTTCGAGGCAGTATTGTGCGAAATTTATTTAGGATACCAACAGAGCGAGCCATTTTAGTGCAAATGTAGTTTACACGATCTGTCCAGAGTAAATGTTCTTCAAAAATGACTCCAAGGAACATTGTAGAGCTGACACGAGTTATAGGAGCTTGCTCGAAGTGAATTTGGAAGTTGTTCGGAACTTCCTTATTTTTGGCTCTAAACAGTATGTACTTTGTTTTCCTGACATTAAGTTCTAACCTATTTGATTTTAACCAAACAGACAATTGGGATAACCAACTATTGGAGGCTGCTTGCAAAATATTACTATCTTGCCCTGAAAAAAATACGTTAGTATCGTCTGCATAGATTATAATGTTGTCTGCTGGATGAAGGTTGACGATATCATTAATATATAATAAGAACAACGTTGGTCCTAGAACGGAGCCCTGTGGCACACCAGACACAATCTGACCGATCCCAGATGAAATACCGTTAATGATAGTTGTTTGAGATCGGTTGTCAAGGTAGCTAGCAAATAAGGTTAAAGGAACGCCGCGTATTCCATAACACTGCATTTTTTCAAGCAATATCTTATGGTTAACCGAGTCAAACGCTTTCCTCATATCAAGGAATATGCCAACTGTTAGCAGTTTATTTTCTATGTTTTCAATTAGCTTTTCTTTGATTTCCAGTAAGGCGGCCTCAGTTGTTTTGTTTTTTTTTTAAATCCGTACTGTTGCTTGGAGATGACATGGTTTTTGTCGAGATATTGAGAATGTTTGCAGGATCCTACAAGAGCGCCGAAAAAAAGGTGTGGCGCTACGAGTTCACTTCAGCCCTAGAAAGCTCGGCAGTTTCTGGTAATTGAAATTCTCATATTTCTTTATTGATGAGAAATTATTTTGCATACTCAACAAGACGTTCATGTGCAATTCTTTTTTAGGAAATGAGGGCCACAACGATGTTGTACAGCTGCCGTCACCACGTAAGACATGAATTCTCATTTGTTAAGCCGCCGCGGTGGCTCAGTGGTTACGGCGCTCGGCTGCTGACCCGAAAGACGCGGGTTCGATCCCGGCCAAGGCGGTCGAATTTTGATGGAGGCGAAATTCTAGAGGCCCGTGTGCTGTGCGATGTCAGTGCACGTTGAAGAACCCCAGGTGGTCGAAATTTCCGGAGCCCTTCACTACGGCGTCCCTCATAGCCTGAGTCGCCTTTGGATGTTAACCGCCTTAAAACTAAAACAGCATTTCTCATTTCTATTTAATGTAAGGTCGACATTGTGTTAGTTTTGATTGGGGATTTATGGTAGTATGCTTGCAAAATCTGGGAAAAAAACTCCACCGTAGCTAATTGCACTTGCAGAGAAATGGAACGTGCTCAGACTTGGCATCAGCTTTTTACATTTGCCATGCTCTCAGATCAGCAGTGAATCTGCCAGTAACCATTTCGTGGCAAACTCTCTTACCCACGTTAACAGTACTGCGAACAGGTTTCTATTCACATGACATATATTCCGCTCTCTGTTTTTGGTTTCGCCATGACAGTTTCTTTTGTGTCCTTAAATGAACCGCATTTTCCAGTGTATAAGACGCACCCGCCATACATGCAGGCTGTAATTGAAAAAGTTGCTATATAAGACGCACCCTTATATAAGACGCACCCCAGTTTTCCCAGTTGGGCTAGTGAGGATCAATTAAACACGCTTGCGCGACCATCACGAAATTCACCGTACTTGTGAGAAATTCTTAAGCAACGCTAAGTGGTCGAAAAAGGCAACACTCACGTCATTCCTGCCCACGTTTTGGAAAAAAAGAAAGAAAAACGAAAAAACTCTCCCACATGTCCATAAGAACATTTTATTTCTACTTAAAACCTTTGAAGTCTTCACCTTCGGATGCGCTATCAAAAAGTTCACCCATTTCTGGTGGCAACGCGACTGAAATATTCTCTTCGCACTACGTACATGGAGCAAACAAAGTGGCAAAGGGTGGCTGAAAAAAGAACGCCGGCTTGTCCTGGCTTGTCTTGACAATGGCGAGAAGCGTGATTGTCGTCATCTTTTGGCATTTCACATTACTTTTGCTTGGGGCCTCCGAAACGGTGGTGTGTTTGTGATCCTGGAAGTCGTCATCCCCGTCGTTTCATGATAAAGTTCACCTAAAAAAAGTTGCGCACGGTGGTCCCCGTATTGAAGTATTAACCGTGTTACAACCGCTTCATTGCTAGTGATATTTTTTCGGTAAAAAAGGCTTGAACATGAACCTGAGTAATTTCTGAACTCTCTAAAAAAAACAAAAAATTCGCATATAAGACGCACCCTTGTATAGGACGCACCAGCAAGATTTTTGAAAAAAGCCGCGTCTTATACACCGGAAAATACGGTACCAATGCACCATGCTGGTGCATGAGAAATGTAATTATTGAAGTACTATAGACACATATTTAAAAAATTGAAAACTGATTTTTCAGGAAAGAAAGTGGTGCAGTAATTCTCTCGCATTTCGGTGGACATTCATAAGAGAAGGGATAAAGGAGGGAGTGTGAGAAGAAAGGAAGAAGGAGGTGCCATAGCGCCCTGGGATAATTTCAGCCGACTGGGGATCTTCAACGTGCACTGACATCGCACAGCACACGGGCACCTCTTGCGTTTCGCCTCCATCGAAACGCGCCGCCGCAGTCGGATCACAACGTTCTTTTATGTGTCATAGGTATCTGCATGATGTGACATTGTTTGTCACGTCAACTACTTGTCATGGAGGTGTCGGTTTTGATGGGTTTTGAATTATGAAGCCTTTGTACAGCCTGTGATTGAAACCAAATTAAAATATCTTTTCGGCCAAAGGAAGTGTTACTATTGCCTGGGGGGCATCTCTATATAACCAGGAATTTGTTTCTGAACTTCGTAATTTTGTGTCTATTGTGTTTTAAAAAGATCACCTGTATGCAAAACAGCCTGGCCATGCAACTGTTCTGTCCCTTCTCCAAAAATATCCTGAAGTAGCATTTCTGCATTCAATTAGGATAGAAATGTGACATTGTGGTTGTACACAGTAGTGTGTTCTGTACTTCCTGGATTGCCATCAATGACGCATGTTCATCTCCAGCCCCACTGAATCACGCTGGGGAGAGCGTGAACGAAAACAGTGCGCCACCCAGCAAGCTGGAGGGGTCGACAGCTGGGACTGTTGATGGTGAGATTTTCACTTTGTTTACTTTTGTGCAAAAAGAGAAATGCAAGCCAAACATGGGGACACAGTGAGAGGACAGAACAAATGCTGCTTGTCCCGTCTTTTCACTGTGTTCCTTTCTTTTAATTACACTCCTATTTTGTCTAGTATCAAGTGACACAACAAAATATAGAAGCTAGATCTGCTTTGCCTTAAAGAAAAACAGCAAATTTTAAATTTCTCATTGTACCTGCTGCTGCCGAGCAGCAGTCAACGGGCCCAGAAAGACCTAGAGAATATACTTATTCAGGAAGATATTTGCACGGAGTTCTCCTCAGTGGCTCTTGAAACTGTGCTAGGAGCACATTTCTAGTTTCAAACTATGTGCTTTGAAAGGGGTCACTCTGAAAATCATCACATGTATTTCTCAAAAACGATTGTATTGAACTGAAGTGGTACTGGAATTTACAACCTAGTACTTCCATTGCTTTCTCCTCTTGTGATTCATAGTGGAGTGGTTGTTGTGTGCCCTTCCCAAGAGCTGTATGTTGTGCTTTTGTTGGGTTCTTTTGGATCCTGGCATTTCTGTTGCCTCTCTCGGCCTACATCACCACCAGGAAGCCACTCCTGCGAATTGCACTCTACACAGTAGTCCCATGTTCTGTGCATTTGTTTCCTTACCAGCATAATTTGGTCGCTTGGTCGCGGTTGGTCAGCAAGGCCCATATTGTAATTTTTCATTGTCTTTCAAAGTATTTTAAAAGTTTACTGGTTGGAAGTCAATGCAGTGCCTTGGATGCAGCGAAATGTGCTGAAAAAAAATTAATTGAGCTATCACAAAGCTCCCTGCTGAAGGAGATAAGCAGCCAATAATAGTGGCATGCTCTGAAGGAGGACCTCTTGCTTAGGAAAGAACTGAACAGCCTAACTGCCTTGTGGAGCACATCAGCTGGCTCCTAGTCTTGTCTTGCCTGCAGCAAAATGGATGCGTGGTAAGAGATAAATGTGACCTTGTTTTATGTCTCAACGGTTTGGCACCTCCTGTGCCTAGCAAGAAACATTTGGTCCATCTCTTTGTTGCATTTCGCCTGTCAGCTAAGGGCTATAATTCCATAAGGGCTATCTTTGTTGCAGTTTTAATGCATTGATCCCTGCCAGCACTTGCAGTTAGAACAGATGTCTACCTCCAGCATTTTGGCCAA
This sequence comes from Amblyomma mixtum, assembly GCF_055824585.1. Taxonomy (NCBI): domain Eukaryota; kingdom Metazoa; phylum Arthropoda; class Arachnida; order Ixodida; family Ixodidae; genus Amblyomma; species Amblyomma mixtum. The sequence continues at coordinate 416,676,962 of NC_143014.1, read as the reverse complement.
TGTGGGTTTTGCCGTGAGCAATACTTTCCAAATGGTGCAATGCTATATTAAGGGCACAGGCCTGCTCTGCTTTCTCGCTTCTATTAGCACATGCTTCTCATGACACTGGAAGAATCCATTTGCGACTAACTGCTGCCATCTCTGCCATGGTGCAATAGCAGTGGAAATGCCCATGAAGCAATGTAAAAATTGGCGAAGCTCATAGACTGAGAAGTCCTTTACACAACAAGGCTGCAGGTTCTGTGCTAGCTATCACACATAGAGCAGCTCCATTTCACCTAGGGGTTTGTCAGTGCATGGTGACATTTATGGCATTTAAATTAGGCTAGCAAGGAATAGAACATGAATTAGAAGTGTCCTGGAGGATAAAAACTGGTGGAAGTTTAGGAGCATAGTACAGAGTGTGTTGCTGCCTACTGTTAGCCTCATACTGTTCTTTATTGTACCTCAGTGCGCAAATGATATTATTGCGCCCAGGTTAACCCTGCTCTCACTGAAATTGTTGATTGCTTCAGTTTCAGCTACCCTGCTGAAGCTGATGTGCCTGGTGCTGGAGGTCCGACAGCAGCAGCGCGACTTAATGCAGCGGTTACAAAGGCTGGAGGATCATGTGCTGCTGCGGTCGGACCGGCAGCTGGAGCAGAGGACTCGGCCAGTGTCCCCCTCGCCACCGCCTCCCACCCTTGCACTGCCCGCATTCTCCCCCGAGGAGTTGGACACTGTGGAAGCTGCCGTCCAGGACGACAGCGTGGCTGCTGGACTGGTGATTTAATGTTTCTGATAATTCGTGTCTGGAAAAAATGAATGCCTACTAACGATTTGCATGCATAATGTAATTGCGAGGTTTGTGAAGAAATCTTGAGCTCCAAGAGTGTTTGCATGCCGTGCTCTGTGAATAACATGCTCTTCATAGATATAATTCCTACTGTTGTGCTGGAGTGTGCTGTCACAGTGTGTTTTGTTAATGTAAATGTCTTGTTCATGAAAGTTGCTTGCTGATATACACACTGGCTGTTTCAGTGAACATTTTCAGGAATTCCTAAGAATAGGGAGTTCAAAATAGAAGAAATATTTGCAGGTACACACGCACAGTTATGCAGTAAATTATGTCCACCACTGCTGAGAGATCGTTCCTCCAAAAAAAAAAATTGTTTTCCCATATCGAACTTGCGCTTCTTTAGGAATTTTTGAGAGTGTTCACTGGAACGCCCTGTCGATTCCTTGTGTGGTGAGATTTACTGTTGGAAGCAAAAGTGGTACGCAATGCCCAGCCGGTAGCAGAGCTTGCAAAAACTGCATCACGTGTCGGGACAGCTGTTAGGGGACTCTCTTTATCTGCTCTTTGGCTCCTATCAATTTGTTGGGCTCAGTAGCAGTGCTGAACATGTGGTGCTCGCAATATTGCTTACGGCAAGTGCCAGTTGTCACATCATGTTTCAGCCACGCAATGCAAAGAAAATGCCACCTGCGAGACTGCTGTCGCATCAGAGCGTTTAGGCGAGAAGGAGCGCTAAACAGCAAACCAAGCTACTGATGCTGGTTCTGTGCGAAGCATTGCACCTGTCACATCTTGTAGTAGCTTGGTATTTGGCGGTGCAGTCACAGGCTTTTTTGGGGCAGTTGCTCTCAGATGGTGTCACTCAATGTCATTCGATGTAGTTTTCCAGAGCTCTGCCAGTGGCCGGTCGTTGCATAACAGACTTGGTTCCAACAAATTTTTTTTCTCAGTCAAATATTTCTGTGATTACATTATTGTTTTACATCGATCAACAGCAAAAAAAAATCCCCTATGCTTTTGTTGCCTGTGGCTGCCTTTCTTCGTAGGTGTCTCATAACGAGCCCCTCATTTTCCTTACATTTGTCATTTATTGTTGTGCTGTTTTAATTTAGTTCAGCAGTGGACTTTGTAGCTAACATTAAGGATGTTGTAAGGTCTGTTTTACAGGAAGCTGAGCTTTCGGTTAATATACTGTTGCATGAACTGCTGTGAACACAGCTGGAAGTTGGTCCTCTCTCAGTGCGTCTTTAATTTCGGCTAGGTTTCCCAAATAATGGGGCAGCTTTAACCCACCTCTTCCCTGTCTTTTGCTCACATTATGCACATTTCATTACTTAATCTGCTGCCAAAAACAAGCAACATCGTTTAATTAAATGTGGTTGCTAAGCACGCAGCTTTACTCAGGTGCTTGGGGATTTAAATAAGCGCCCTTTGTATAGCATTAATTAGACTGCTCAATTTCAGGGTAGTGAGCCCCGCCATGGTGGCTCAGTGGTTAGGGCACTCGACTGCTGAACCCAAAGACTCAGGTTCAAACCCAGCCGTGATGGCCAGTTTTCCATGGAGGCGAAAAGCAAGGCGCCCGTGTGCAGTGTGATGTCAGTGGCGCATGTTAAAGACCCCACGTGGTCGAAACTTCCGGAGCCCTCCACTATGGTGTCCCTCATCATAGCCTGAGTCACTTTGGAACTTTAAGTTCTACAAACCAAATCAATTTTAGCGTAACGGCTGTGCAGAGAAAACACATCCAGTACATAGATATCTGCAAAAAGCATTATAGTTATAATATAATAATGTCCAAGATGCAAAGCATAATGGGTAGGAGTTGGCCACCTTTGCTTAATCGCTAAAGTTTCCCTGCTCTTAGTAAACTGGGAAAAAAAAGAATGTCCATATTGGTGGTGGTGCTTTCTGCTGGTAGCAACTAGTCAAGCTATTGTATCATACAGAAATTATGCATTATGATTGTAGGTACTCGCATGGGCTGTTGACAGGTAGTCACACAATTGTCTTAGCTATTCGATTCTGCTAAACTAAATGAAATTATGATTGATGTTTGTGCCTAATAGCTTGTGCACCTGTGGTGTTTCTTTTCAGCGAAAGCAGCTGGTCCGCCTGGGGGGCAAGGGCCTGAGGGAGGTGGGCTCCAACATAATGACCGCCATCATGGGGGTGGCTGTACAGAGGATGTACAGCCTCCATGGCCGCAAGGGCAAGTGGTCATTTATTGCCCTGAAGTTATGCAAGGTGGCAACAGGTATGTTGTTGCAGTAGCTTTTAACTGAATTTTAAAAGATGAGTGGAAGAACATGCACCAGGTTCTGCTGCGCTTTGTTTTCTTTTCTTCTTTTCAGTTGATACTTTACCAGTTTTCTTTTTCATTACAGGTGAATATTTTGTTACTGTTTTTATGGGGGTAGTCATCTGCAGTTTTCTTCCATGTGCATCTGAAGATATATGAGTCAGCAGATGCCTTTCAAAGAAAGCCCTCCCACCAGTCACATCCATCTCTTGTCATGGATCGTAGTCGTGCCTTGTATCTGCCAGCCATTTGTGCTCCCATATGTTAGTAGTGCAAAGTGGTCGTCCGTGATGTCGCAGCAGCTTTATACAGTTGGTTAGAAGAGCTTTCAGGTGGATTTTCTCCTCAAGTTGTATTTGGATACTGTAGGCCTTTCATTTTGGCACGCACTTTGAGTTAACATGTACTTGTGGCCTTTTCTGTTTTCTCTGTTGCTGAAATAATCTTGATTTCTGTTAACGAGCAAAGTTTTTCTGCTGGCCTAAAATGAACGCTTATCTTATGCAGATGCCATCTGTGAGAAGACGGGGGCGGATGTGGTGGAAGCGCAGGGGTTTATTAGGAAGTGGTTGCCAGGTTCGGTGGACCGTGGCGGCGGACGCAAAAGGCGTTTTGCCGAAGCGTTTCTGCCAAGTACCGCTGCCGGCCTGGCAACCACTGCGAGCCCCTGTGCTTCAGCCCCCAGCACAGTGCCCTCCCTTCCCCAAGCGGCCCCCACCTCCCAGAAATCCTCCTCCCGCGCGGCCCTGGCTCCTTCCCAAGGTCCCGCCTCCTGCGCGGCCCTCGCTGCCTCGCAGGACTCGCGCAACCGCGCGTCCCCAGTCACGGTGCCTAATTATTTAATAAATTGTTTCTCAGTTGGATTCTTTCGTTGCCTCATTTTGTTGTGCATGTGTATAGAAGAGATGATTGCAGCTTTGCAATGCCAAAACCCATGGCTTTCCCAATGCGAACATTAACTGGAATGTGAATATTCGCTGAACTGGAAATGCAATGGCATAAACTTCGGGCAAGTGTTAGCAGAAAGGCTGAACAGTGGCCTAATTGTGGTATGTCAAGCCGGTGTTGGTAGAGCGGCTGAAAGTGGGTACAATAGCGGCATGAATGTCGGTTCAGTGTTGGTAGAGCGGCTGAACAGTGGTCTGATAGTGGCATGAATGTCGGCTCAGTGTTGGTAGAGTGGCTGAAAGTGGGTACAATAGCGGCGTGAATGTCGGTTCAGTGTTGGTAGAGCGGCTGAACAGTGGTCTGAGAGTGGCATGAATGTCGGTTCAGTGTTGGTAGAGCGGCTGAACAGTGGTCTGAGAGTGGCATGAATGTCGGTTCAGTGTTGGTAGAGCGGCTGAACAGTGGTCTGATAGTGGCATGAATGTCGGTTCAGTGTTGGTCCGAACATCAGGCCAAGGTTGGAAAAAGTAACTTTTTGCCCCAATGCCGACGTCGGTACGACTTTCGAGCCGGTTTTGACCAGCATTATGCCAGCGTCGGTCCATTGTTGGTGTGCTGCTTGGGTGTAGCACAACGACTTCGTAACGCTTACTATGATTAATTACGATAACTGCCACCCTGTTAATAGTATGACACTTGAAAAGAAAAATCGCGTTTTTTGGTAGATAGCGGACTGGGTTTATACACGAGGTTTAGATTCCAGGTGATCTCGAACATACTTCGAAGGCAGCGGAGTGTCGACGCCTCGCCTAACGTTTATTCTGACACCATTCAAACTTTCAACAATGAATGTGGAACCGACGTAAATACTGAGTCCTTTCGGGTGACAAATATAACATGGGACTGGGATTTCCGTGGTTCAACGCCATGTTTGTCTAAACAAGGAAAAAATTCTCTAAAATTGACATTTACACAACAATGCTACCCCACCTCACGATGTAAGGCTATCATCCTGTGCATCCACGCCAATTTACCCTTCAATGTATTCTGGATTGGTTAGATATGTTATTGTGCGTGTGCGTAAAATGTCTACTTCACCGTACGTCAGCACTTTCTTTCACAAGCTGCACACCAAGACCTTGCCAGTGAAGACACGGCTTCAGAAAAATGGGGCTTTTAGTTTAGTCGGTTAATTGCCGTCTCTGTGACGTTCCAAAGACAATTCAGCAGTGCTTAATTAATTGTAAAGATCCATAATTGTTTTCGAATGCCCTAAAGCGGAAGAAGCGGATTAGACTTTTCATAGTGCACGGTGCCTTACTGCTTTGCCACATGTTGACGAACCCCGAAAGATGTCCTAACTGGACTACACAGCTTATGGAAAACTCGCATGAAAAATTGGTATTGTAAATTAGTTGTTTCTACGAAATCTCATTTCAGCCAAATGATTGCTTCTCTTCAAGGACTCTATCTCCACACGAATTTCTAACCACAGTGCGCTTCCCTATTGGTGGCAGGAATAGCTTTGCCTTCTTACTATAGTGATTCGCTTCCTCAAAGTGCTTGGTTTTCGGGTGATTTTATACCGATAGCGGGAGTCCTTGTGAATAGGTCCTGTGCCCGGAACTTTGTATTACTGTAATAAATTGCACCGCAGCGGAGTGATCTAACGCTACACCCCACAGACAGTCTCAGATTGCTACCACAGCGTATTTTTAACGCGAGGGCATTAGTGGCCCGCATGTCGGAACAAACTGTCCAGCGTCGGCGTTGGCGACCGTTTCAAGCCTCGCAGTCAGCAACCGGCCGCTCCCGCAACCTGGGCCACCTAGGTCATGTGACCTTGTGGTGTCATCACAATCTGCCGGCGGGATTGTGAGCAAACTGACCATTCCGGCAGGTGCCAGTTAAATTAATCATTGGTCGCGAGAGGCTCCTTGGAAAGAGCAACCTGGATCGCACACGTCTCACCGGTGGCAGCAGCTGTCATCGTGTGGCAGTGGCGCATCGCATAACCGCTGCACCACAGCGCTAGCACCGGTATGAGGGCTCTCACGGACATATTAACGTAAAGTTGAGAATGACCTATTGAGCATATATGCAGCTATCGCGTCATTAAAGCTATCGCGTCATACCCTTAAGGCGAGCTTAAGTGTCCCCTGCAGTTTTTTGTGTTCCCGCAAAAGGTACAGCCGTTAGTTTCTGGTCATGCGTCACGTGATGGTAAAGCAAGGCAACTAGACCGCTGTTCTAAATTCTTGGTAACGCGCTCATGCTCGTTGTCAACGGCATCATCCATTTCTGAGGCCCTGACGCAGACTAGAGCGGGGTGGGGATCGCTGGGCAGAGCATACGTGGCCGAGAATAAGTTTGTATCATCTGCCAAGCGTGAAATAGAGCAAGTGCTCGTATAAAAAACATGAGGCAGAGCGGCCGATAACCCATAAAAAGCGTCATCTTTAAGCGTGAAGAAATATCACTGTTCAGTAACAATGCCAAAAAATCAGCAAACGCGCGCGTGTAAAGTGTCAATTTTGCCTGGCACGTACTTTATTCATTTCCGAGAGTCCCTTAGGCGCGGAGTGGCAGAGTTGTGTGTTCAGTACTTCCGAGTTGGGCTGGTGTGAGCTGCGGTCTGCTTGAGCGGTGCGTTCGCTCCCAGCCCCCGTCCGTGGATGGTGGGTTCTTCGGGGGCCGCAGGTACACCACAGGTACAGCAGCGAGGGAGGGAAGCTGTTCTGCGTAGCCGACCGAGTCTTCTTCGGCGCCCACCGCCGGCAGTCTAGTCGCTGCCTGGGTCCCTGGTTGGTAGGTCGGGTGGCCAGCAGCGTCGAGCGAGTGGAAATACACAGTTGCTGTCAGCATGGATGCCGCGAACATGAACAGGCCCAAGAACAGTAACATCCGCATTAGCGTTTCGGAGCTGTCCTCTCGGGCCACCCGGGGCTCCCAGCTCGAGGAGTCCTCGCTCGTGGGCAGGGAATCCAACGCGGGCGCGCCGGCCTCTTGATCCGCGACCCGGTGCTGCGACGCCAACAGGGTAAGCGAAGAATGTCCTGATCGCAGCGCGTTGCCGGCGGCTCGCACGACTCGGCCGAAGAGCGCGGCCGGAGACGGGGGCAGCACCGCTGCCCGAGGCTGTCCGTCGGGTGGAAACCGCTGCACCAACTCGTCGGGACGGGCCTGTGGCCGGCCACTGGTCTCGGTGTCGCCGTCGATTCGCGGGTTTGTCTGTCGCCCGCCGCGAGATGTGGTGTCTTGAGAGGTCCCCCATCTTCCAAACATGATATCTTGGAACATGGCCCCATGTTCTGTTGTCACGGTTCTGGTCCGTGCGGAAGCAAAACGCCGCAATGAGGGCGGGGCTTCTGGTTTCCTCCAGCCATATTTTTCCCATAGCTTCGGTAAAGGCAGCGAGGCGCGGCGTTTCGCCGCTGGAGCGGCAGGCACTTCGAGAGCAGCTTCCACTGAATTCGCGGTGCTAATACGCCCGACGTGGAGCTGCTCCGCGTGAGTATTTCCTAGCGAGGCATGACTCACGCTTGCGATCGGCGATGGAGGTCTCAGGGCGAAAGCGGGTGCTGTGTCGCCTTCGTCGAGGGTCAAAGGGTGCTGCACGTGGATGTTGGGCAACGAGAGGTACCCCCTCCTCATCTCGACATGCCGTTCTGCTGCGCTCATTCCCGATGTGCTTCGAATGCCGCCGCTCGGGTGCTGCCCTCAAGAAGAAAATGGCGCGTGGCCACTGCAGGGGATTGGCCGGATTGGCGAAGACACCGGGGGCGACCCACAGGTCTTTGTTCTTTTCCTTTTCAGAACAGCGCACGCAAGAAATCTACGCTTTCGTCAAATAGACACTTAATATACGTATGTAACATGTTGTGCCAACACAAATAACACCGGGTATTTTCTGTAGTGAACCGAATCGTTGCAGCGGTCTAATAGAATCTAACGCAAGAGACGAAAAGAAGACGAAGAACTGGTGTGCGCTGAACAACAACAACAGTACCCGCCGTGGATATGTGCCATTCAGCCCGAGGACATCATCATCATCATCACAACAACAGTAAGGTACAGGTGGGGACAAAATTAAACGGAGCATATGCTACTCCATGGCTTCTATTATTTTACGCACTCCCTAATTGAAATTGCCAGCAGTAGTATGTGCATGCTTGTAGCGGACGTTAGTGCGCTTTGTCACGGACAAACAATGTTTATTTCTGTACGAAGAGCGTGATTGCACTTGAATTGGAATAGCATTCTCCGTCTACTTATGTGGGCACCTCTACGAGGGTTTCTGTAGTTCAGGGTGTCGAACCGGAAACGGAACCTAACCTGAACCCGAAACCGGAAGCGAACCTGAATTTTCGCCCTGAACCGGAACCGAACCGAACCCATATTTTTTTCGCCATCTTAGAGCTTAACCCGAACCGGAACGATTTGAAGGAACCGTTCCGAACCGGTTCGGGACTCGGCTCAGCCCCACTATTTTTTGCACATCCAACATTTTTTTTTTGCAGCAAAATGAGATAGTCTAGCGCGTAGATTCGCCCATCCCAAGCTGTCTGCGCTAGAAAGTGCGAAAATGGCACCCATTATAAGCGCCAACAGAAATGAATGAAGCCTGGTGTCTGGGAAGAAGCCTAATTGACGCTTCTGTAATGTACTAGCACCAATTCTAAAGCATTGTACCTCAGGTATCTGTGAAATCTTGAGTTATTACTCTTCCCCGTTTACATGTTTGCATATGGTTTCATTCAAATTGTTAGCACTGATCTAAAGCGATGAAGCACTTTAGACACCCAAATTTTTGCTTGCGTGTTTTCTTCTTTCAAGCGATCCTTTCGACATTGGTGTATATGGAGCATCCCGTGGTATTCCCCTACGACCAAGAAATAAATTATATTTGAATTTCTTCCTGACGCTCTTTTGGTTTCTTCAAGAGAGCGATGGCTGTGACGTGTAGTTGAAATCAGGTTACACGAGGCACAAAAAAACGGCAATATGACTGCTAATATGTTGTTAGTTCTAATTCTAGCCTATGAAGCAGGCTGGTTTATGTGCAATAGTTAGTGAACACAACGTATCAGCGTTTATATCACAGTTTTTCCGCTCCTGACGGGACCTAAAGTTCAACTGCACGTTACAGCTTCGTTCCGTTGATGAAACCGAAACCGGATGAGAGACTAAATTCTTTTCTAAATTATTCAGCGGCCGTAGGCGAATACAACACGGTGATCCAGGTATTCTATTACCTAGGGTATCATTTGAAAGAAGGAATCGCGCAATTAAATTAGTTATGCATATTACTTTAAAACCGATTGAGGATACCTTCCGCTTCTTTGCGTCATTTACCACAAATATATGAAACATTGCCGCAACTACTCAACAACGTTGTTGCCGTGTTTTTTGAGGAAAGAAAATGGCGCCGTAATAGTCTCACTTCTCGATGGATTCCTCAATCGCGCCGTAAGGGAAGGGATGAAGGTGGGAGTCAAAGAAGAAAGAGAGAATGGGTTGCCGTAGGAGAGGCCGCCGGAAAAATTTGGACCTACTAGAGATCTTTAACGTGCACTGACACCGCACAGCACACGGGTGCCTTTTGCGTTTCGCCTCCATCGACATGCCGCCGGGTTCGAACCCGGGTACACCGAACAAGTAGCAGAGCGTCCTAAACACTGAGCCACTGAAGTGGGTAGTGCCACATTTACTTTTTAAGCATTGGTTCTCTCCGACAGCAGGTAATAAATAAAAGCCCTCGCGGTGGATGCGTGGCGCCATAAAGAAAAAAATGCCTCAGTGGCTGTGGAGCTCAGCTGCCAATCCAAGGCTGCGGGTTCGATCCTGGCCTCGAGGGCCGCATTTCGATGGAGCGAAATGCAAAAACGCGCGTGCGCTGGCGCACGTTGAAAAAAATTGCTGATGGTTGGGCTTGGTTAAACTTAGTGTATACACAAAACCTTCTTACACGCTGCTGAACGGGTTGTCCGATATTTCTGTGAAACTGCCTCGCTGCAGTCCCAAATTCGCTGACACGAATCACGTGATTACTCCGTCTCTCTGACTTGGTTTCTATCGGCTGTTGTTGAGCAGACGTCGAGGCGGCGGCTTCGTTCACGACTCGTTGTCGTCGCTTCTCCGCTTCTTGTCGTTGTCTTTTAGCTAGCCGGTATTCGGGTGTCTCAGCCGCGCGCTAGGCCCTCCTGGCTTCCTTCTCGCATTGTTGGCTTGCGTTGTACCATGCTACGACTTTGGGATCCGTCGCCGTAGCTACTCGTAACCTGTGCTGATGCCGTACTGAGTGCGTACGCTTGCAATCCACGTCCTCATCTATTAAGCATCTGACAAGCGAGCGAAAGCTCACGATCACCCTGACAAGCGAGTGCAGCTGCACGTGCCGCCGCGGTAAGAGTGCGGCGCATGCGCAGTAATGCGCATAGCTCACTGATGAGGTCACGTGCGGCGACGCGGAGGAGACCGGCGCATCGGCGGCGACGGCGCGTGGCGGACTCCTGTGGCTGGGCCCAACAGGTTGCCAAAGAAACGGCGCATGCACAGATGTGGCCTTGGATCCGACCCGGCGAAATGCTCCGCATTTAGCGTAGTGAAGGTTTCGCTTCAAAAATTGCTAGTGGTTTGACTCTTCTCAACCTAGTTAGATAGACCGAAAGCTTCATTACACTTGGCTACGCTTGGTTAGACGCCTGAAGCCTCTCGCAGGCATCTCAGGCACACTGTCAGCCATGCTCCCATACACGGCGAAACAGCATGAGAAAGCGGCATCGCCTCCTAAAGCGACCTCCGAGTCACGTGCATAATCTCATGGCCACATCGCCTCCTAAAGCGACCTCCGAGTCACGTGCATAAACTCATGGCCACATCTGGTGAAGCGGTGGTCAGCGCACCGCGGTCGGAGCAGCGGCGTGGCTACCCTAGCGTGGCGGCTGCAGCTGCGGCGAGTCACGTGGTCTTAGTCACGTGGTCTTAGCCTTAGGAAAGCATTAGGAGCAATGAAAAGAAGGAAAGCAGATGGTGAGGATCAGGTAACCGCGGATTTGTTGAATTTCGGACGGAAGATTATGCTACAAAAACTAGCCACTATGTATAGGCGGGGATACAGTGGCGGCAACTGACAAAGGACAGGGTTAATTGGAGAGACATGGGAGAGGCCTTTGCCCTGCAGTGGGTGTAGTCAGGCTGATGATGATGATGATGATGATGTATAGGCAATGCCTTGTGACCTCGAGCATACCGAAGCTTGGAAAAACGCTAACATTATCTGAATTCATACGAAAGGAGACGTCAAGAACATCAAAAATTACAGACCGTATAGAGAAAAGCGCAGAATATAACCGACCCCTATATATATACTTCATATTTTGAGAAAGCATTTGACTCAGTGGAAAATTCAGCTGCCATACAGGCATTGCGCAATCAGGGTGCAGAAGAGTGTTATGTGCAAATATTGGAAGATATCTATAACGACTGCGCAGCTATCATAGTCCTCCATAAAGTCAGGAATAAAATTCCAATAGGGAAGGGTGTCAGGCAGGGAGACCGAATCTCGCCAATGCTATTCACCGCCTGTTTACAGGAGGTATTCCGAGGCCTGAATTGGGAACAGTAGGGGATGAGAGTTAACGTAGAATACCTAAGTAATCTTCGATTCGCTGATGACATTGCCTTGCTAAGTCACTCAGTACATGAACTGCAAAGCATTTAGACAGGCAGTGCACAGCGATGGGTCTGAAAATTAACATGCAGAAAACCAAAGTAATGTTCAAAAGTCTAGCAAGGTAACAGCAGTTCGCACTTGGTAGCGAGGGGCTGGGAGTAGTAGGGGAATATTTCTACATAGGGTAGGTAGTGACCGATGATCCGGATCATGAAAGAAAAATAACTAGAAGAATACGAATGATGTGGAGCGCATATGGCAGGTTCTATTAGATCATGAATGGCAGTTTACAGGTATCTCTCAAGAAAAAAGTATACGACCGCTGTATCTTACCGGTACTCACCTATGGGACAGAAACGTGGACGCTAACAAAGAAGGTTCAACTTAAGGACAATGCAGCGAGCTATGTAAAGAATATTGATAGGTGTAACATAACGAGATGGGATGCGGACGGAGTGGGGGAGGAAACAAACGTGGGTTAATGACATCCTAGTCGAAATTAAGAGGAAGAAATGTGTTTGAGCAGGGCATGTAATGCGAAGGCAAGATAACCGACGGTCCTTAAGAATAACAGAGTGGATTCCAAGAGACGGCAAGCGTAGCAGGGACGGCAGAAAGTTAGTCACAACAATCCGCCTCACAGGTGGGCGATGGGGGGGGGGGGGGGGGGGGTACGAAAGGGCATTTTTACCAGCGAGTGCCCGTATGTGCGCCCACCGGGGTGTGGTGTGCATCAAGGGCGTACGCTGCACGCACGTACGCACGCGCACACACGCAACCCCCCCCCCCCCCTACGCAATCAGTGCGGTTATTTTTGGGAAAGGCGGCTATACTGCTGACGCACTAAAAAAACAACTAAAAGGGTATCCATACTCCGAGCTGGATTCGTACCAGTGGCGGCGCAACAGAAAAGCTCCGTTTAGAGATGCCTAGGCCACTCGGTCATCTCCGAGGCTTCTTGTTATATTTGTTGCATGGAACATTAGGAACCTTTTTGACCCTCCTCGTGCCTCGCTTGATATCGCAGAATTCAGAGATCTCGGTATAAGTCCTACGCTACCATGACTCCCTTACTCCGCCCGCACTTCAAAATTCCGGAACCAGCCAGGAAGTTGAACTTGCAGAGCATATTTCTGCTGCGATAAAGAGCACTGTTCTTTGAATATCTACCTCGTTGAAAGAGGCAGTTATGCGTGTCCAGCATGCGGGTTTTCCACACGCTTAGTGGTACTATACTTGAATTCCAGAGTCTTTCATCGCAGATAGATATATTATAGTTAAGTGCATGATCTCAATGTCTTTTTAAGAGACTGATGAAGTATGTACCTGCCAAAAAAACGCAGCATCACGACAAAAAAAAATAATTTTTTTGCTCAATATTTCTCGTTGTCCGCACAGGCAGCAGTGCTCTGACAACGGCACAAACGCCTTCTTGGCGCGATGGTACGGCCTAACGCGTAAGATCCATGTTTGAAGCATGAAAAAAGTTTCTCCGGCCGTTTGAAACTACAGTCGAGCCCATTTATAAGGAACCTGGTGGTCACGCAAATTCCGTTCGTTATATCCGATGTTCGTGGTAAGTTGACACTCCGTATAACATCCAAAAATACTAAGGCCACTAAAAGTGGCGTTTATTTCTTATAAAAAAGCTTCATGCGCACCTGCTTGGGCAAAGCGGAGCCTGCAGCGGCTCTTTCCAGGCAATCTAGGGCGGTCATTTAGTCCTCGTCAAGACCCTTGCGGCCAACAATCAAATTTAGGGACGGGGTAACTAATCGTGGCTGAAGCGACCACGACGGCCACATAAATAAGATACCTGGCAGTGCGAGAGTGCTCGTAGTTGCCGTTCAACGTCTTCGTCAGAGCATCCGCTTCTGTGATTTTGTGGTCCGCAGGAACGTAGTTATCCGAGGAAACATCTGGCCAGTTATGGGTCAACGAAGCGTTTTCACAAATCTACATGTGCCTGGTCACGTGTGTTTCGAGCTGCTTGTTCCGTTCCAGGGCTCATGCTGTGACGAAAGTAGCGCAACGCTCGTGCCACAGAGTGCATCAGTTGCACTGAACGCTCTATGACGCTGCCTGCACTTGATAGCAGTGCAAAAGATGGAGCCGACTTGGCAGGCTATGCATACCACGTGACCAGAGCGGCAAGCAAGGCTTTCAAAATTCTCAAATCAGTGCTGCTAGTTGATCCACAACCATGGTCAGTAGTTTTGCTTTCGACGGGATGCTTTGGCGAGCCGGCGAACACACAGTAGGCCACCGATGCGGGCTTGTCCGCTGGTTACTTACTATTTCAATAAAAAGTTATAGCATATTCTTAGCGTGTTCACGTTACCGTGACAGCGTTACCAGACGCCGCACTTTTCGGTTAGCGCTGCCCACCACAGGGCCGCCTTTTATTGCATTTTTGGGTCTACGTATTCTTTCTCGGGCGGTGTTATGAAGGTTGAGAGGCGCTCTCATCTCCGCGCTTACTTGAAGCACAACCTCTTCAACTCCGAAGGTAGTTTACGGCGCCTCCTCGTTCGCTATAACCGAGAGGTGCGGACAAATTTTTTGGTTGTATCTGCGGCGCATTGCTATTGCTCTTATGCATATTTTAACGGTAGCGCCGTGCCCGTTCGTAATAAGCAAGCGTTCGTTATGTCTGCGGCCGTTATAAGTGGGCTGGACTACATCCGCTGATTTCGCTTTAATACACTGGCATCAAAAAGCTGGGTAAGCTACAGATATATCGGTAAAGGAAATACTGACCAATCACAACCTTTGTCATTTGCTTTGTGGACAGGTCGTACAGTTATTCAAAAAAAAGCGAATAGTGAGGAAACCGAATGGATCAGCATAAAGTTCTGTCACGACCATGCCCAGAAAAGACAGACGAGCACTTCGTCGCCTATTTAGCACAGTGGCCAGAAAGGGGTTGTTTTGTACTTTTGAAAATAAATGCTATGAAACAAGTTTGTGGAAAAATGGTGCACGGCTGATTCACCAGACTCTATCAAGGGCCCAAAAAATCTGTAGATGCACAGGCTCCCTTTGAAAAAGTTACAAAAATTCTATGTAGTGCAAGCATACCTTCTTCCAAGCAGAATGCTGAATTTGCAAAGAATGGTGCAACGCAACATCCCAACGAAGATGTTACCAATTGGAGTCTGTGCAGAAAAGAAGCGTTGTCAACCCGTCTAAGCGTGCCTTTTTATCATACTGTTCTAATCAGAACAAAAGAAGTTGACGTCATCATAACAGTCTAAAGTAGTAAGTTTTCACTGTGCTAGCGAGAAGGTACGATTAGCTGTGCTTTTGAAGGTACTGAGCTATAGGGGCTCGCGATATATAACGCGAGTCTCAAAGGTGATTTAAGTAAAAATGTTTGGTAAGCTCTGGATAGGGAGAGCCAGAGCTCCCAAAAGGCTCTCGTTTGGTGGGGGATAGGCGGTTGAAGGGTTCTCGCATATTTTCGTACCATATAGGAAAGGACGGGGGGGGGGGGTTGACCGGCAAGTCGGTTTCGGGGTGACGGAAAGGTGCCTGTCTGTACACAGGTGCCGATAGATGACAGCTTCGTTCCTCATTAGTGCGGGGGAACGTAGAGGCCACGTGCGGCGGTCATCTCGCCGCCCGCGTAAGTGCACTGCGTACGAGTAATTCCCGACTGACTCGAGCTTCAGGATTACCAATTACTCGCGCAATGGGTTCTCCGAAACTGCTCAAGCTAGAGGGTTTTGTAGATAAAAAATCCAGCGGCTTTTCGCCTTATACCTAGTCAAACGCATTATAGCGCACACATTCGATATACAATTTCGAGTACATTTCGTTTTGTGGCTCTTGCCTTAAATTCGCCTTTTTTACGCTGAAAATAAATAAAGTAGGTAAAGGACTGCCCGAACCGGTTCGAACCGGAACGGAATGGCGCTCTGGAGCTGAACCCGGAACTGAACCCGAAAGGCGTGAACTCGAACCTGAACCGAACCCAAAAAATTCCGGTTCTACACCCTGCTGGCATGATATCCCGTTCAGCCTTCTTGAACGCTGTTTTCTTTCCTATTCGGAATGCCTATCTTTACCCGAGCTGAGGCAGCAGCGCTAGCGGCACAATTTCAATCAAATACGCTGGCATTAGGGGGTATGTGGGTTGGATTTCACTAGGCAGTACCGCAAATAGAAAATTGAGATGTGCCATCAGAGATATTAATACTATTGGTTTTTTTTTCGTTCTCTGCCTAAAATTAGCAGATGGCGAAAGCCTGCGGTATTGCTCGAGCGTCCGACAGAACAGAATTTCTGCGGACCACTATAATAATCATGTCACTGAAACTAAGAAGTCGCTGAAAATCGCGTCCCCGCGAGGCTGGCGCATTCCCAGTGCGCGCGCAAGCGTTCCGCCACGGTTCGATTTCACCGCCGCATCTTCTCTCGGTGCTGCCCCGCGTCGCCTCTTCGCCTCTGGTCAGGGCTACAGTGTAACCACAGCAAGCAAGGCGTTTCGACCCATAGTTAGCGTAAATATCCTCCCAGGCGTCATCGCAGCCACAGTGACGATGTTTGAAGGCGCCTGGAGGCACAGTTCCGTAAAGCCTTCTCTTCTCTTTTCAGACGCGGGGAGACATTCTTCAGCGTTGTCGGCGGCACTCAACGTGCGATCTGGCCATGTCCGCGAGCAGGCAAGTCTGGAAAGGGAGCACCCCTCCGACGATCGGGAAGCTGGACCTCAAGTCACGTGCTCGCCTACGTCGTGCAAGCGGCCCGGGAAGCCACAGACCTCCAAAATTTTCGAAGCGTCTAATTGCCCTAGAGGTTGCCTAATTGATGCTGCGTTTTCTGGCGAGGCTCCTTTGGTGCGTCCTCTTGCGGTGTCCAAGGAAGTTTATTACAAAACATGCGTTCAGAAGCTTTGGTTTTCATAGTCATCATTGGAAAGCAAGAATGCTGTTCAAAACTGCGACTATTTCGTGGAGCTTACACGCCTTGCAATCCGCGCCGGCAATTTGGTGCGGCACCGGATTCACTAATCGCTGTTCTTTGCATTTTGCAACCATTGCGACTCTACGAGCTTGATAATGTCCACTGACGCTTCATACAGCCCCGGAGCGCTTTCCATCAGTTGGGCTGTCAGCTGGGTTTGAAACCGATCGGCCAAAACTGGTTTGAACCACGTAACAGTGGTTAACCAAAAGTATGGTTCTGTTCAGGCCTAAAGATTTTGTCTTAGTTGGCTAGTGTATGAGAAAGGCCCTCCACTGCCTAAAGCGCTTATTGCCGCTGCTCAGAACTTAGCATTTTCAGATGGCAATAGGTGGATTAGTCTTGCCTGCGGACTTTGGCCGCACTGCATTAAACAACATGCAGCACAGCCGCGAATCCCGCGGAGATGTAGGAGCACGTCACGTGACTCCTGCCCCCCGAGCAAATACTGCGTCGTTTGAATCCACTTTAGGGTGGTTTCATGTGAGCCATAATCATTGTTACACCACAAATACGAGAGCGTACAACTCAGTACAAGTTGGGCCTCTTGCTACAGGCAGATCACTATTAGCTGATTCGGAGAAGGAAATCTTTCCTTGCTGCCCATCTTGTGTTGTGCGCGCATGTCATTCTCGACAGAAGTTGCGAAAGCGAGGCAAAGGAACAACAGATCGACACGTCCATGGTACCGCGATTGGCCAATAATCGGAAAGGCTGTCTTGCGTTTACACATTCACCTTCTCTATTCAGTGCCAATTGCCCCATAGAGTCGTATGATAGGAAATTATTCTCTTTTCATTAATGCATTTCTTGATTCTCATAGAAAGGCAAAGCGCCGGTGCACCCAGTGTCTTTCTGTGTCGCGTACGTACCACTTTGCCCTCCACCCCCTGAAAAAAAAAAATACCTGCTCCGGCACTTCCTCCTATTTCGTCGTTTCTCAGTATTTTCAAAGGGATGCTGTGTTACTCACACTCTTCTCTCGGTGCAGGGTGTTCTGATCGGCGAATTCGTATCCGAGCACGTCATGACCATATCCCAGCACTGCACCTTCGTGAGTGAGGACGGAACCCAGCCGTTGGGCTCGACATTGACACGGCACCAGCCCGACCGTTTAGAGTGAGTGCGTTTCCAGCCGCAGTTAAAAACCGTTCTTACTCAGGAGCTCCGCATGGTTGAACGTCTGCGGTATATATACGATCATTAGACGCAATGCATCCAACCTGTAGACTTCCAAAGCCACCCCTTGCGAAACGGATCTGAAAACAACACAACCACCAGGCTGTGCTACCTACTGCTCTATAAAACTTTATAATTATCAAAAATGAATTCTGTGCCCGACACTAGATAAAAGGATTGGGTGATAGATTGTTAACGTAACGAGGGTAACGCAATCAAGCATTGCGAAGCAACTCTTAGCGAAAACTTATACGTTTCTAATATATGGTGGGCGATTTAAATTGTATTTTAAACAATTTGTATTTATGAATGCACTAAAAAGATTTAGGAAATAATTACCTGAAATTTCATGCTTAGTATTCGAAATATATTCTTAGAATATGTCAAAGATACGCCACTTAGAGGGTACTTCGAGCAGTTTTTAAATACGTGAACAAATATATATACAGTTTTAGCATCTTGCGATTGTATTAAAAGTGTACGTTTATAAATATATAATTAATTCATCTGTAGTATACTTCAATTTTAACAAATGGGCAGTCCTTTCAGACGTACCTTCAGCACACTTCTGGCTGCTGTAGAACAGTCTGTTGCTGCTCGAAAGCGCGTTTCGGGAAATGAAATTTGCGTGTTGTCAATCTATTCGAAGTGCACTTCCATAAATGTGCAATTAATTCGTCCACAGAATACTTAATTTCTCACAAATGGGCAGTCCCCATTAGAATATTTGCAGCACACTTCAAGCTGCCGTTGAAGAATCTAATGCTCAAAATCGAGTTTCGTGAAATCGCATTTGAGTGTTGGCAATGTATTTAAACTGCACTTTCTTAAATACGCAATTAATCCGTCCAAAGTATACTTAAATTGTAACATATGGGTAATCCGCGTAAACAAATTTCCATTACATTTCAAACTACCGCGGAACAATATAGGGCTAGAAATGATGTTTGAGGCATCAGTGATAACTCTCTTTCCTGTCGTCCTTTCGTTTATAGTAACTTCTAGCACGAAGGTAATCACCATTTATTTACATTGCGTGCGGAGAACGTGATAGCATTATACCAACAAACGCGCCTTGGGCACTTCTGGGCCCGAACATGCTAGCGAAAAGGACCCCGACTGGCAAAGCCGACCGGCTCCCTTTGACTCACGTGTATTTGTTGGTTGACAGCTCAAGTCCTGACCTATGCCTGACGGAAGTTTCGAATAGCAGTTCGGTTCTAGATAGCCCTCCGATTAGAACGCGACCAGTACGGCACATCTGTGACAATTTGGTGGCCCACAGTCCGTGCAAAAACTCCTCAATGGGAAAGATAGTGCGTTGTCTCTCGGTGGGTATGTTTTTAGTGTATTAAATATATAATAAGGGAGTAATTACTCATTGACATCCACCAGAGCGCAGCCATACGGCTGCAAAGGAAAGCTATACAGCTTTCTCAGAGACTTCGTAGTTAAAGAAAAATTCGTCCCGGTCCGGGGTTCGAACCCAGGACCACCGCTACACCGGAGCAGTCGCTCTGCCAATGGAGCTAACCAGGACGGCAAGCTTATGGTAGGGCGAGAGCGAAATGATCAATAACTCGAAGTGGGAACTGTGTTGGTCAAATGTTTTTAGGGGAATCCCCCAAGGTGGAGTAGATTTGTAATAAGGGAGTAATTACTCATTGGCATCCACCAGAGCACAGCCATACGGCTGCAAAGGAAAGCTATACAGCTTTCTCAGAGACTTCGTAGTTAAAGAAAAATTCGTCCTGGTCCGGGGTTCGAACCCAGGACCACCGCTACACCGGAGCAGTCGCTCTACCAATGGAGCTAACCAGGACGGCAAGCTTATGGTCGGGCGAGAGCGAATTGATCAATAACTCGAAGTGGGAACTGTGTTGGTCAAATGTTTTAGGGGAATCCCGCAAGGTGGAGTCGATTTGTAATAAGGGATAAGCTTGCCGGCATCCGGCATAAGCTTGCCGTCCTGGTTAGCTCCATTGGTAGAGCGACTGCTCCGGTGTAGCGGTGGTCCTGGGTTCGAACCCCGGACCAGGACGAATTTTTCTTTAACTACGAAGTCTCTGAGAAAGCTGTATAGCTTTCCTTTGCAGCCGTATGGCTGCGCACTGGTGGATGCCAATGAGTGATTACTCCCTTATTACAAATCTACTCCACCTTGGGGGATTCCCCTAAAAACATTTGACCAACACAGTTCCCACTTCGAGTTATTGATCAATTCGCTCTCGCCCCACCATAAGCTTGCCGTCCTGGTTAGCTTCATTGGTAGAGCGACTGCTCCGGTGTAGCGGTGGTCCTGGGCTCGAACCCCGGACCAGAACGAATTTTTCTTTAACTACGAAGTCTCTGAGAAAGCTGTATAGCTTTCCTTTGCAGCCGTATGGCTGCGCTCTGGTGGATGCCAATGAGTAATTTCTCCCTTATTACAAATCTACTCCACCTTGGGGGATTCCCCTAAAAACATTTGACCAACACAGTTCCCACTTCGAGTTATTGATCAATTCGCTCTCGCCCTACCATAAGCTTGCCGTCCTGGTTAGCTCCATTGGTAGAGCGACTGCTCCGGTGTAGCGGTGGTCCTGGGTTCGAACCCCGGACAAGGACGAATTTTTCTTTAACTACGAAATCTCTGAGAAAGCTGTATAGCTTTCCTTTGCAGCCGTATGGCTGCGCTCAGGTGGATGTCAATGAGTAATTACTCCCGTATTAAATATATATATTTTTTTGCATATTTTAATGAATCATAAATATACTGAGCGGGCAAAAATGTATTTTTCATGTATTTTCAAGAACGTTCAAAAAATTATTTCCAGTATGCTTAGAAAGCAATCCCCTTGCAGTTTAAGCATAGGGACAAAACATGCGAAATAAATATGTAATTAATACAATATGTTCGAAATGCATTTTAGCACAACCTTTGTTCGCTTGCGAGGACGTTCAGCAGATGCTGACCATATGAGCTTCCTGTCGTCCTCTGTCACTACGATGGCCTGCCGGACGGCTGTATTGTCCTTAAGAAGGACGAGGCCAAGGTGAACTGCAAAGCCATATGGTGAAAGCACCTTTTTATGCTGTGCATACAACTGTGGTGTTCGGCGGTGCTGTTTGTGCTAAAGGCGCCTGCCGCGACCTGAATTATCGAAACGCACTCACGCCACGGCCACTCGATCGCTGGCGCCATGCATGGGCAGGAAGCCATTCGTATCTGTTTTGCAGGCCTCAAAGCGTTTGTCTGGCCATCACACGTTAGGAAGCACTCCGTCCATGACCTGTTTAAAGCCGTGCCGTTATTGCGCAGGGCCTACTTTGGGTTGGACTCCATAACGCACCACTGCGCTACGGCAGCGACTTCAGTGGGGCGGATGGTCAGGCCTCCGCAATTCAGCTGGACTCATACTCAGGCAGCCTACTTCGGCAACGTTGATGCCGCGGTGCTGGGCCCAGCTAGCTGCTCCATCCACCATGTCGGGGGAAGCGACTGGTCATTGCCCTCTGCATCGAAGGCTGCTGTCAACGGGAAACAGTGGCAGGGCGAAAGTCGGGGTGAAAATCCTCTGAGAGTTCCTGCACCCAAAGACAGCAGCCCAGGGTGGGCCCAAGCCGGGTGTTGCACTAGTCGGCGACGATGGAGCTGCTACTGCGGCACCAGGCAAGTGGGGTAAGTGAATGTGGTTCGTTGATCGCTTGTTCCTGCGCGATATACGAGCGTTCTCCCTGGTACGGAGGAATTCTCCGGGCCAAAGGCTCATGGCAGCGGCGAACACGGGCGAAAATGCGCCACACTTCTCGTTGTTGCCCCTTCTTCTTCTGCTGCTCCTGCTTCTACCGGCAGCGCTCACTGCGCCGTTCTCCTATATCAGAGCCGGGAGTACAGCGCAACGCTACTGTGGGTGGGATGACCTCCACACTTCGAAGGTTCTGCGGAGGAGAGGGTTGGGGAAATGAAATGCAGCGCCGTTGGCTCGACTGGTGTGCTAATAACTCTCACGGCAGCCATCCTCTGGAATTTGTAGCGATGGAAGGTGCTGTCTTTTAAACTGATTTTCGGTCGGCAATTCTGCGAACAAGAAGAGCGCCCCGAAGCTGAAATACCAGCGCTTACATCCGGCGGTGCGACCATGGACACATGGAACAGTCCATCCCAAAAAGTTTTAGGTGGCGGCTACGCCTCGATGCATGGGCGGGTTGGGCGCGATGCCACCTGCCCAAATAACTCATTTTCAATCAAAAAGTTTTGAGGCGATCCTTTGCGCCGATCAAGGCTTCGAGAAAAGACCTGCCCAGCAAATTGAGATTTTATGGGGAGACTTCTACCGAGGAAGTTTTCTTTACACTTGGGTACTGATTTTTTTCATGTTACGCTACAATTATCATGCTATTATCATTTTGAGACGAAGTTGCGCTATACTATTACGCTGTCTAGGATTTATTCTTTTTAATTTTAGTTCACCATGTTCTTTTTCTTACGTTGCGCCCGCGTCTATTTACTTGCGCCGCTTTATGTGGAGTGTTTGCTATTCTATCAAGTCCGCAGTAGTGGTAAATATAAGAGGGAAATAAGTATGGCGATTAATTTGTGGATACTTGCTGGATTGATTAGAGCAGCAAAGTTGTTTCTGTTTTATACTTTCTTATTCGCGTATAATATCGAAATATTATAATCAAATTTAATGCAGAAGTAACAAGAAATCTAGCCAATTTTGCAAAAGGTTTGTCCCTCTCGCGCTCACCTCACCAACAATGACCACGCAGGTCCCGCAGGGGTTTTACTGCAGGACAGTTGAGACCTTAGTTGAAAGCATTAAGCACGAAAAGCGCTGTCTCTCATGATTAGCATCTACGCACAGAATGATCTTTTGGGCGTGCCACGTTTCACGATATAAAATTTCTAAAATCAATTTCAGTGCTTAATTTCGTTTTGCCCCAGGTAGTACGAGTGCTCTTGCATGGCAATAGAGGGATTAATTATTATAGAGGTGCACTAACTGTTACTCAGGGGAGGTGTCATCTACTCGAATGTATGAGGTTCATTACTTCATGATATTCTTATTGTTAATGGTTGTGTTAGTTCGGGGCGTGGGAGCCCCGCATGCGAGGAACCTCTCAACGCAGTTGCTGGGTGGAGACTGGAGGTTTATTGCTTTAGAGGGAGAGAGAGAGAGAGAGAGAGGGCGAGTGTACAAGAAAACACTTTCGCTGCTGTGGAATGCAGACGGTCACGGTAAGGGAATGGGGAATGCGTCAGTCGACGGGGCTGTGGGGATCAGACGTCGTCGGGGGAGACAGACGCCTGCTTGCTTTTGTGGGAGCGGCCGGCCCGCGCTTGTTTCTTGGAAGCGGACGGCGAGTATGCGCGGAGGAGGCAAGGGCTGCTGGAGCGGCCTTGCGTCGCTTGGTCGACGAACACGACATCCCTTCCTCCTTAGTTGTGGTGACCGTATCGGTCGGGCGGGCACCGTTCACGCTGGGGTCGTAGCGCTTGCTGTTGCGTGGACCCGTTGGGTTGGTCTCCGCAAGGTTGTGTCGCACGGTCGTCCAGACTGGCCACAGGTTCTCCATGTTCGGAGGGGGGCGCTGATGGTAGGTCGTGCGCAGGCGAAGTTTCCGCTGGCAGCGTGATCACGTACGTAGCTGGCACAGTGTATTGTTCACTTGCTGCTGGTCCGTTCGTCCGATCGTGTGGCGGCGGATCTTTCGTCGGGTAGGCTGCTGCACCTTGCTTAATGTGGTCAAGGTGCCGACGAACCGTTCCGTTGTTGTGTTGGGAAGTCGTGCACTTCTGCGGAGCTCGTCGCTCCCCTGAGTGCTCGCTGCTGCCTTGACACACTTTTTGATGACAGTGTCAGGTCCAAAACACGTTGAAATGTCGTCTTTCTCCGCGAACAGTCTCTGTTGGGGGCGCTCGTCGTGGATCCCGCAGACGAACCTGTCGCGAAGCATGACATCCTGGGGCAGCTGGTGGGGTTCTGTATAGCTTTCCTTCGGCGTCCTCGATGTTGCAAGCGTTGTCGTCAGTACTCCAGAGTTGCAGTCGGCTGTCAAAATTCTGATGTCTGCGACGTAGCTGCTGATCGATTTGCTTTCTGTCGGCGTCGTCGATGTTGCAGGCGTTGTCGTCAGCACTCCAGGATTGCAGTCGGCTGTCAAACTTCCGAGAGCTGCGACGTAGCTGCTGATCGACTGTTACGGCAGTTGGTCACGTCGCTGGAAAACGTAACGGCTGTACAGCTCGGATGGTCAAGCGTACCGGCTGTAAACCTCGGATGGTCTGCCATCGACGTGCTTCTGGAGAAGTGTGACTAGGTCTCCATAGCTGACTTCTCCGGGTGGTCTAGGATCGAAGTGCTTCAGGAGAAGTGTGACTAGGTATCCATAGCTGACTTCTCCGGGAGTCTTCGGTGTGACCAGCACGCGAGCAGTCTCGAAGGTGTCGGTCCGCATAGCGTCAGGAGGAGCGCGTGCTTCTTTGCTTCGTCGGAGACATCGTTTGCCACGAGGTAGAATGTGAGGCGCTGAATCCACGATCCACGAAAAGGCTTGATGACACCGTGCAGTCCTCCAGTAGCCATCGGCGACACCTCGAACTGCGTACGCTCTACATCCCACTTCTCGTCGCCAGTGTTAATGGTTGTGTTAGCTCGGGGCGTGGGAGCCCCGCATGCGAGGAACCTCTCAACACAGTTGCTGTGTGGAGACTGGAGGTTTATTGCTTTAGAGGGAGAGAGAGAGAGAGGGCGAGTGTACAAGAAAACACTTTCGCTGCTGTGGAATGCAGACGGTCACGGTAAGGGAATGGGGAATGCGTCAGTCGACGGGGCTGTGGGGATCAGACGTCGTCGGGGGAGACAGACGCCTACTTGCTTTTGTGGGAGCGGCCGGCCTGCGCTTGTTTCTTGGAAGCGGGCGGCGAGTATGCGCGGAGGAGGCAAGGGCTGCTGGAGCGGCCTTGCGTCGCTTGGTCGACGAACACGATACTTATCACCCTGATATTAGACAAACAACCAAATGCAGTGGTTTGCGACACCGGCGCATAATATATGTGGTTACATACGGGAACACACAACCAACATCTGTCGCCGAAGGATTCATTACGCGCAGTAAAGGGACAGTGCTGATGGCACTGGTGCAATCACTTTTCTGCACGATGTGCAGCTTTCCAATAAGTGTTGCTTACTCAAGCTGGGGCAGTTACAACCTTGAAGGCGTGGCAAAAGAGTGATGATTTCCGCGTCCATGGGGCCTCCTTTTCACAAGCACCGCGAGGGCGCCTCGACCAGCATTGCCGGCTCTCCGACGTCGAGTTGCTTATCGCGGGGTCCTGTTTATTCACAGTGATGTGCTCAGGACGAACTGGTGCTTCTCTCTTTCTGTGCCGCTATCTCGCAGGTTGCCAGCTACTCTCACCAAGGCTTGCCAGAGCAAAGTGTCGAAAGGGAACCCCACAAGGAAGGCTTCAGAAGAGCGCAAGAGAAGGGCTTCTGACAAGGAACCAGTGTCAGCAGAAACCCGCACTAAGAGAAGGCTATCAAGGGGATCTGCTATGCACACATGGGCAGCCAAAAAGACCGAAAATTCACCCAGAACCAAACTTGCAGGACTATGTCTTAGGCGGAAGTTGGAGACGCCCAGATTCAGCGGAAAAAACAGCGTGAAACAACGTGCTCAGAGAGCAGGCAAAAGGCTGGACACACAATGCCCTCGCAAGCAATCAGAGACGCCCATTCCGAGATTGGCCACCGTTTCCAGGAAGCAGTCTTTAACTCCCAGCCCCAATCGACGGCCACAAACATGCCCCGTGGAAGAACCTCAAGAGCCTGGCATACCAAGCGCTGCAAGGCAGGATGCTCCACAAGATATGACTGGGCAGTGCAGAGCAAGCAGAACAAGGCAGGAGGTGCCAGTGACGCCCAGTCTTCGAAAGCCAACTTCTCAGACACCGAACCCTGAAAGGAAACCAGGACTGCGCACTCCTGCCAAGGAAAAGACTCCGAATACTTTGAATACTAAGAGAGCCTGGCGGCATTCTTTTTACACAAGCGTAGAGCAGGAGCTGCTGCCATTGACAATCTCCATTAAGGAAAAAACGCCGTTGAAGAAGATAAGGGACAGGACTGCAAGAACTCCAATTTCAGCGGAGGCTAGAAGAGATTCTGCACCGGCAGCACCTTATCACAGATCACATCCGGCTCCAGAGAAGCGCAAAACTACCAAAGAACGTGCGTCATTATCACTCGAGCAGAGTCCCCGGAAGCGAACTGCTCAGACACCGAGTCCCACACGAGCGTCCGCCATGTCTGTGCCTGTTGACGACAAAGCACCAAGTCCTGCAAAGAAAATCGCAAGGTTGCAACAGTGTGCCTCTTCAGCGGTCGTCGGGGAACGCTTTCCAAAGCAATGTTCCGGCGTAGAGAAAGTGCCCTGCAAGAACGCAGGTGGCAGAACATCAAGACGCTTCCCTGCCGCGGGAGGTGCGAAAGAGGTGCTGCCTACTTCTGTCCTACGCAGCTGCTGCCTGACACCTGACAGGCCGCAGGGCCCACAAGGCCGCAGTGCAGGACTAACATCCAGGCTAAGTGGTTCTCGTTTCAGGTCTCGCTCTGCAGCTATCGCACACGATGCTCTTGACAGCAGTGCAGAGGACGATAGTACTAGAAATGACCAAGATACAAGACTTCAGAGGAGAAATGAGGCAACTTCCCGACTAGACTACGCAACCAAAATGGGCTAACCTGGCCCACCGCAGTTTTCGACTCTCGAGGAGAGCGCTGGCCAGAATTGCTGAAGCACCTTGAACCCCAGCAGAAAAGGTTCCGGAGCCCATCTTCACGGCACACCGCAGCCATATCACCGCCAAGGGCAAGGCCAACGAAGGAGCGGAGCCGTCAGCTGGAAATGAGGAGGCACCGTCTCCTGAAAACCAGTAACCTTCGAGAAAACGGGCTAACAGATCAGCTGATGCTGAAGGTTACGAGCTTGTCCAGCCTGCAGAGCCTTCTGGTAAAGGCTCTAAAACAAAGCCATTCCTTCTGCGAGCGAGGAGGACACTCCAAAAAGAAGCGGCGGAGGCGCGCCTTTAATGTGTCTGTGCTGTCACGGACACCTCAGCCCAGCAGCAGAAGGCGCCCAGGAAGCCAGTGTTTGGCTACAAGCTCAATCTGGGGCAGCCAACCGTTCCGATGTACCCAATGACCCCATCGCCATCCGCCAAGACTCCCAGCGCGAAAACCACAAAAATATATTTATAGTGTCCGCTTTTTTTCAAGTTGACGCAAATTTCTAAAGTTAGTTTTTTTTCTCTAAAGCGGAGACAGAAAGGATTTACTTCCGTAATTACTGGATAAGTTTCATTCAATCTGCCTATGTTTTAAAGGGCCTGGAAGGATAAGTGATTATCACATTTTGTAATAAATTTGTTCTTGTGAGCCCGCCGCAGCATGGTTTTCGGTGTGGCAAGTCCACGGAAACTGCATTGCTGACACACAAAAAGTTGTACCTTTTGAACTCAAACAATTGTGCATCGCAATTTACGTGGATGCTTAAAACGTGTTTGACTGCCTCACTCAAGAAACCCTCTTAAGAAAACTGGAGCTGTAGGGTGTTCGTGGCAAAACTCTACATCATCTCTAGCCTTACGAGCAGAACCGCGTTCAGTGCGTCAGCAATGAAAACCCTACATCGACCTTTGAAGGCATTTCGAAAGATGTTCCTCAGAAAAGCCTTCTCCTGCCACTACATGTTATGTATTAATGACACCACAACTGTTGGTAACAAAGCTCAGTACTTTATCTACGCTGATCATACTGCCTCATTGTTTCAGGGCAGCGATATGCATTCTCTCTTACACGCATCTAATGACACCATGGGAGAATTTAATAAATGGAGTGATTTGAATTTGCTGCTCATGAACCCTGCAAATAGAATCCGTCCTTTTCAATTCAGGACAGCGTGCGACGCCAGTAGGCTATGAATTATTGACAGCTATCGAATAGATTAACACAATAAACTCTAGGTGTGTTCTTCAATGGAAACGTGATGGGAATCGCTCTGCTAGAATGTTTAAATGCAGTTCTGAAAAAGCGCCATAATAATCACCAGATCTCTATCTGGTCCTTTTTCCATGTGCGAAAAATCGCTTTTCTTCCTGTCTTCGTAAAGCTTATATTTATAACGCTATGTTTGTTTCTCACTTTAATTATGGCTTTTGGTATGAAAGAATTTACTCATAAAAATGTAAACAAACCTTACGTTTTGTAAAAAAAGCAATTTGTTTTGTTAGAAATGATTTTTATACCTATTCTCAAGGAATACTGGAACGTGTTAACATTATCACGGTACATAACTTACGAGACTATTGTTTAACTGTCGAGGGTAAAAATCCATTCACAATAATTCTGGATTTATTTTTGTAGTTATCAGATTTGAAGGTTAATGTTCCCATTTACCTACTACGTTAAGAAGATTTTTGGTTTCTTTCTAGTTGTAGAACTCGAATCGTGCGCAAGATGTGTTATTTCATGCCGCGACTTTTAAATGCCTTGTGTAACAGCAACGTAGAGGCGGAAAAATGTAACCTGCTTTCCATCCAAGCTAGTATCTTGCAATACCTGTGTTAACATGAAGGGCGCTAAGGTGATAATATAACTTATGTATTTCTTCTTTTCTTTCTCTTTTGTTTGTTAAGAATTCTCAGTGTATGCATTGATATGTATGTGATTTTGTATGCTGTATGTTCGCTATCTGCCATGTAGAGCACGGCTCGGGTACCATTCAAGCGAGAATAGTCAGCTTTTTGCCTCAGTCTCCCAGCATCTTCATGGTATATATAAAAAGTGAAATGAAAAAAGGGTATTGCATATTGGTGAAAATATTTGAGGACCAAATTTTTCTACAGCTGGAGTGCACTGTAGACATGTAGCCTGCACAGGGCGTTGAAAGCGCTCTTGTAAAAAGTTTTAACTGCGAACGAGGTTTTAAATGTACTTATATCGTTTTCTCTTAAGCAAAAAAAAATATTTTGTAGGCACTCCTTGCTTCCCGTCACAAGTTGAATTTTGAGCATTTGATACACTGTGCCTCGCAGGAACGTGGCCGGCTCAGTGAGAGCAGGGTTTTAGATATCGGCTTCAGGACCAGAATGGTGCCTAATACAGCGGAAGGGCGACGAGGATTTGCATGTTTCACTTGCACCCCGACTTCAAATGTTGGCGATCGAGGAGTGGAAAATTCTCCTTAGATGAAAATTAGGCTGCTTGAAGCGTATTGTTGGCAGCACAAGCTTCGGTGAGCGTGACAAAGTGAGGCCACGCAGCAGGAAGCTCTGCACAGGGTTAGGGTTCTGGTCTAGTTGGTTCACTTTCCTGTGAAGTTCAGAACGGCGCAAGAAACATGAACAAGTGCCTTTCTTGTCATCTCTTACATTGTCCTGCTTTGTTGCTTCGCTTTTCCTTTCAAGGTTGTTTGCGTTTCTGCCACTGATGTCTGTCTACTGTTCTTGAGAGCAGTGTTGGCGCCAAAAAGGATTCCTACATGTTTTTGTTCTTTGCGATCATCTTTACGTGCTTTCGAATCGCGATGAGATGCTCTGGGTTTGGCTGTTTTTGTGAGCTGCACAAGCTAGTTGCACAGTGTTCGCACTTGTCACAAACACATTCTGATAAGAAAGGGGTCGGGGGGTCGGTGCTGCGCTTATAGTACAGGGAGGGACAAGGCATTACCTTATTGATGGATATATTTTTGCTCTACAATAAATGTCGACATTATTGCTTCATTTTGTTTTTTTGAGAAGTTGCTTCTATGATAAAAGAGGCAAATACCTGAAACATTTAGCAAGAAAGCTACGTGCGTATTTGTGTATCAAATTAGAGGAAATTTTATGTACCGATGTAATAAATTCTGTGGCAGGCAACGCAATGTAATCTGGTTGACTACACCGCGACACCTACATAAAACTCCCTCCCATTGAGTGCGCTAAATTCGTTAAGAGTGGCACCGCCTGTGCCCAGATGTCGATCTTTTCTGGAGATTCTCAGAGCATCGACTAATTTCTGTGGGAACATTGCAGGCAGTCTGCGGGGAAGAAGGGAGACAATGAGAGTGAAGTCATCTGAATAAACCTTCAGAACGCATTTCGTCGGGCACCTTGCTC
Source organism: Amblyomma mixtum (assembly GCF_055824585.1). Lineage (NCBI taxonomy): Eukaryota > Metazoa > Arthropoda > Arachnida > Ixodida > Ixodidae > Amblyomma > Amblyomma mixtum. The sequence goes on along the minus strand of NC_143014.1, from coordinate 416,647,024 downwards.
AACTACAATGTCTTGGAAAGCATCGACTTGAAAGCTTTAAGGCTCGCCCAGACTGCCCTCCGACGTCATCGGGTTGGGTGACCCAACGTGGGCGTGTTCGCAAATAGGTCTGTGTTTGTGAGTGTGTGGTTGTGTGTGCTTGCGCGCCTGCGTTTGTGTGTTATGCATGCGTGTGTGCGTGTGTGCGTGCGTGCGTGTGCGAGCACGGGATTGTGTATCTGCTTGCGTGTGTGTGCTCGCGCGCGCGGGCGAGCGCGCGCGTGTGTGTGTGTGTGTGCGCGTGTGTGTATGTGCATGCGTGTGTGTGCGCGTGAGTGCGTGTGTGTGTGTGTGTGCGCGTGTGTGTGTGCGTGCACGCTTGTGTGTATGTGCATGCGTGTGTGTGTGTGCGCGTGGCTTGCTTCTGGAAGCCCCTCCCGTGGACCCACCCCTGCAACCACCGCTAACGGCGTAGCCTCCTTGGACAACGATATCTGGGAGTGACTGTGCTAAGAAGCGCTCGTAACGTTTATAGGAAGGCGGGTGGTCCTCTTCGCCCACGGGAAGTTGCGTTCAGGCGTTTCGGCGCAGCGTGCGACGAATCATGGCCGAAAGTACCCCACGCGTTCTTCCCGTCCTCTCTGAGGTCATCTACACTGCGTGAGCGGCACTCGCTTGCAACCCTAATTGTGAGTGAGACGGCCTCAATTCCAAGAAGATTTGTCCCTATCGCGGTCCTTATTGTTGTAGTATATACATGCCTTTTCAATTTCACCTGATGTTCGTTTCTTTGCAAGAGCTCGTACCATCGTGCTCGTGCAGTATGCCTCATTCATGATTATGGGTGAGCTCCGCGGTCTGAACTCCCCATGAATCACTGTTCGCTATGGCCAACTTATGTGCACCATTTTCGACTGTTTCAACAAAGTGGGTGAGTATGAAATGCTCTGCGGTATTTGTTTACAATTTTGCGCCCGATAGAACGTCTGAAAACATTTGGTAAATATACAATGTGCGTGACCATCTGTGACGATTCTGCGTGGTAATCAGAAAAATGACTGGACATATTTAAGTTGGGCGTGGGAGATCGAGACCCTTACCATTATGGTAGAGATTATTTCAAATGAGCGTGTCACTATCGATGTTTGTAACAGGAAGTTATCGGAATAAACAGCTTCCCTCTGAACGTTCCGCCGACAAATATCATGCGAAAGTAGTATAAGGCGGGGAAGCAAGCGAATCACAGGCGCTATTCACCGATATCTCCTGTTCTTTCCACGTACGTTAAATGCATTGTCATTCCCTCTTATTGGACGGTGGCGGCCCCGATCGCCAAGCACCTGCGAATTTTACTCTACTGCGCCGGGAGGCTGTTAGCTCAACGCAGTCGCAGTCTTTCCAAAGCCCGGAAGCGCATTCTGATTGTAATAACCATGCGGACTGAAATTATCACGGTGATTATATGCCATGACATGATAGCACGAGGGTACTTATGCGAATACTAGACCGACGGTGTCAGTTGTGACCTGCGGCACCGGGAAGCCGGAAACGACGACAGTGACCACAAGAAAGTGCAGCGAAACAACACTTTTCAAAAGACAGCCTTTGGGTTATATTTAACTGATGCAGCTGGAGTGGGGAGGGGTGGGGGAGTACGAGTGTCATAAGTGGCCGGTGCAAATGTGCGTCATGCATGGGCACGAAAGGTCGCTCATTCATCAACACAACGCGGGTCTCTGCTGTGACAGGCACAGCGAGGGAGGATGTCAGAGTCAGTTGCGTTGATGCGGCGTTGACAGTGTTCGAGTTTCCCACTGTTCAAAGCAGGCGTGGAGTGTGGGCGTTATTGGTAGGGTGTGACGGGAGCGGCCGACACCGAAAACGGCGATGCTATCATTTCGGCGCTCATACAGCTCTCGCTGAAAAAATCTAATCTTTTCGTCTGCTAATCAACGTTGAACACTCTTTTCCTACCACTCAAAAGCATGGTACTTTTATGTCGGCCTAATGGTTCACGATTCGTTAACGCATTCGGCTTCAACTGGGATTTTATCAGTCACCAATGCTGTTGATTGCCGAACGGTATTATTATGATTCTTGTTGCTGCGCCCATGGATAAGCGCACATACATAGGAGAGGGTTTGAACACAAAAGGAAGACATCAACGCCTGGTATTAGCACGCAGGTATTAGGCAGAGCGAAAAGTGAAAAATTACAAAACAATCAGCGATTTCATTAGCAAAAAAAATGGTTAGTATAGGCTACGGCTTAGTAAAAAGCTTCGGCAGCAGGAGCATCGTTCCTGCATTATACCACTTTTTCTTCCTTTCTTCTACTTCTGGCTCTGCTTCGGTCGCTTCTTTTTGCCTTTTTGCCATTTATTTTCTTCTTTACTGGTTAGCTTTGTGTTGTTTTCGGTACATCCTTCTTCTCTTCTTTGGTCTTTCTTTTTATTACCCTTTCTGTGCCTTTCTCTCCTTCTTCGGTGCGTTCTCATTGGCTCAGTTCACCCTTTCCTTAATTTTTCTCTTCTTTCCTTTCCTCTTCTTTTTCTTCCCCTTACTCTTGTCTTCTTCTTGCTGTCCCTTTTCTAATTATTGGCTGCACTTTTAAGTTGTCTTCTTTGCTTTTTCTTTCTTCATGTTGATATATTTCTTCTTTCTTCTATTATGTCTCTCGACTTCAGTTCTTTCCTCTTCTACTTTTTCTTTTTTTCGTCCCTTCTAACGGGGCTTCTCTTGGCCTCTCGTTTGGCTTGCCATAACTTGTGGATGCCATGGGTTCCGGAAGAAAAGGGATGGTGGAGAAGAGGAATATAAAAAAAACGAACAGGGCGCGACCAGGCCCGCAAGCTGGGAATTCTTGCTGACGAACAAATTAACTTGCAGACCGCGGTGAGACCTCTCGCGCAGCTGTAGCCCAGTTGTGTAGCGTCAAACGAGAGTAAACTGGGTACTGACAGAGGAAGCTGCATCTTATATAAAAATAACAGCTGTTTCTTACCGGTAATCACCTATTGCGCAGAAGCGCGGAAGGTAACCAAGAGAGCGCAGTGTTTCAGAGAAGAAACGAGTCTTAATTCACATTAGCCGGAGTCGCGAAGAGAAATGAAGATGGGCAGGGCATGTAATGCGAAGGAAAGATAACCGATGGCTTTTAAGAGTAACGGATTATAAGAGAAGGCAAGCGCAGCAGGGACGGTAGAAATATAGGGGGACGGGTGAAATTAGGAAGTCACCGGCGATACGGTCACCCCGCTGGCACAAGACTGGGCTGATTCATGAGGTATGAGGGAGACATTTTCAGTGCAGTGGGCCTGGTAAGACTGTTGATGAAGATGATAGGCAGCCTTACATTCTGGAAAGGAATTTCAAGGAAAGCTTAGCGGAAGGACGCGAAAGAAAAGAATGAAATTATTCCCTGTCTCACGCTCGGTGTGCTAAGGACACATATAACTAGTGTCCAGCACGCATGCTGGCTTCGATGGCTTTAACAGTAAAATCTGCTTGCTTGAAACTGGCAGTCGCCCACAAGAGAAAAGAATTAGGTGCAGAAAGGCGCTCTTAAGGAAAGCTATGCGAAAAAAGTGCAGAATTGCAGAAAAATATGAGAAAAAAATCTGCACATCCATAAGGCAGACCTAAAGATGCTTTTCTCAAATTCTTTACTAATTCGATTCTGCAATTTTTACTGCATTGTTTGCACAGATCTTTCTGGAATTCTTCCTGCTACCCGTTGCGTTTATTGTTATTTATTCGTGTTCTTGTTTTTTTTCTGATTTATTTGCAGTCATTTTCCCGAATTCATCTAGTTTTCACCTTTTTATTTTTTGTTTTTTATTTTAGGGTTTTTAATTTCTTTCTTTCTATTTTAGTTAAATTTACTGTTGCATTTGAGTATTGTTTTCATTTTTTTACTTGATCATTTTTTTTGAGCTCCGAGCCTCCATAACCTTGGAGAATGGGAGGAGTAACACTTTCGCTATAGAAATCATCCGTCGCATTATCAAGAATTCCACACGAATTCTACACGAAGGGACCCACACGAACCAGGCTTGACGAACATGGCGAGGCTATAGACCGCAAAAGAAATGGCAAAAATATATCCGGCCTGAAAATTTCAGGCCTGTCAAAATCAAAGTTCATCAGCCAGAGAAATGACGTATTTCTCCGGACACAGCTTTCTGTTCGCCTAACCACGGGCACAAATTCCGCGCAGGATGTACGAGAGAGAAGGCGGCTGCGGGGGGAGCGGGTGTGTGTGTTTATTTCCTTGAGTTAAGCTGCAATGAATTGATTCCGACACGAGCCATTTTCTTCACAGTGTGCAACATCAGGCGCAGCAATACAGCGCGACTAGTATTGCGCTAGGCCGTCCTACGCCATGCTTCCTGCGCCCTTACGCATCAATAAAAATTTAAGTGTCCTCTCCGGCCACAAAATATTATCCTTTGAGTAACCATTATATATAGCTCCTCCAGAAGTTTTACGCTGCCATCCTAGTCACTGACATGAAATCTCTTTAGCCCCCTTGAATGGTGTTTTCTTTGCCATTCGGGATGCCCATTTTTACCCGAGATGAGGCAGCAGCGCTAGCAGCGCCATTTAAATCATAATACCCTGGCATTATGGTGTATTTGTGTCGGATTTCATCAGTCAATACCGCAATTAGAGAATTGAGATGTGCCGTCAGAGGTATTATTACTGTTGCTATCCTTTCTGTTCTGTGCTCAAAATTCACAGATGGCAAAATTGTGCTGTTTTGCTTGAGTGTCCGATAGAACAGAATTTTTGCGAAGCACTACAATCATCATGCCACTGCAGTGCAGAAGAGGCTGAAAATTGCCACCCCGCGATGCTCGCGCATTTCCATTGAGCGTGCAAGCGTTCTGCCACGGTTCGATTTCATAGCCGGGTCTTCTCTCGGTGCTGGCCCGCGTCGCCTCTTCGCCTCTGGTGAGAGCTTCTGTGCAACCACAGCAAGCAAGGCCTTTTCACCCATAGTTCAGGTAAATATCCTTCCACGCGTAACCGCCGCCACAGTCGCTACGTATGAAGGTGCCTGGAGACACAGTGCCGTAATGCCTTCTTCTGTTTTCTTTCCAGACGCGTGCAGTCATTCTTCTGGGCTGCCGGCTGTACTCAACGTGCGAACTCGCCATGTTCGCGAGCCCTCAAGTCTGGAAAGGGAGCACCCCTCCGACGTTCGGGAAGCTGGGCCTCAAGCCTCGTGCTCGCCTACTTCGTTCAAGCGACCCGGTAAGCCGCGCACACACTAAGTTATCGATGCGCCTAATTGCGCTAGAAGTTGCTTAATCGATGGTGCATTTTGGGGTGAGGCTGGGTTTGGTACGGCTTCTTTGGGTGTCCAAGGGAGTTTATTACGAAGCATGTGTTCAGCAGTTTTGGTTTTCATAAATCATAATTTAAAAGCAAGGATGGCGTTCAAAACTACGACTAATTCGTGGAACTTACGCACTTTGCAATACACGCCGGCATTTTGGCATGTTGCCGGATTCATTTAACGGCCGTTCTTTGTAATTTGCAACCAGTTTGACACTACGTGCTTCACAAGATTAACTGAAGCTTCATAAAGCCCCGGAGGGCTTTAAACAAGTTGGGCTGCCCGCTGAATTTCAAACTGATCGGCCAAAGCGGTTAAAACCGAGGTCTTAGGTGTAACAAATGTTTTCAAGGGGTGTGGTTCTGTTCAGACCCAATGATTTTCTCTTATTTGCATAGTGTATTGTGTTCATGTGTTCAGCAGTTTTGGTTTTCATAAATCATAATTTAAAAGCAAGGATGGCGTTCAAAACTACGACTAATTCGTGGAACTTACGCACTTTGCAATACACGCCGGCATTTTGGCATGTTGCCGGATTCATTTAACGGCCGTTCTTTGTACTTTGCAACCAGTTTGACACTACGTGCTTCACAAGATTAACTGAAGCTTCATAAAGCCCCGGAGGGCTTTAAACAAGTTGGGCTGCCCGCTGAATTTCAAACTGATCGGCCAAAGCGGTTAAAACCGAGGTCTTAGGTGTAACAAATGTTTTCAAGGGGTGTGGTTCTGTTCAGACCCAATGATTTTCTCTTATTTGCATAGTGTATTGAAAAAAGCCCTCCGCATGAGTAAAGCACTTATTGCCGCTAATCAGACATTAGCATTTGCAGGTCTAAATAGGCGGATTAGTCATGCCTACAGGGTTTCGCCGCACTGCATTAAGCAACATGCAACAAAGGCGCGTATTCCACGGAGAATTAGGAGCACGTCACGTTACTCCTGCCCCCCCCCCCCCCCCCCCCCGAGCAAATGCTACATCGGTGAATCAACTTTCAGGTCATTTCATGATAGCCATAATCTTGGTGACACCTGAAATGCGAGAGCGTACCACTCAGTGCAGGTAGGGCTCTTGCTACAGGCAGATGACTATTAGCTTATTCGGAGAAGTAAATCGTTCCTTGCTGCCCATGCCTTATTGTGTGATCACGCCATTCTCGACAGAAGCTTTCGGCAGAAATTGCGAACGCTAGGAAAAGGAACGAGAAACCGACAAGACCACGGTGCCGCGGTTCTCCACTAGTCTGAAAGGCAGTCTTGTGTTTACAAAACTACCTTCTCTATTCAGTGCAAATTGTCTCATGGTGGCGAATGCTAGGAAATTATTCTCCTTTCATTAAAGCCTTTCTTGTCTGTCATAGAAAAGCAGAGCGCCAGTGCATCCAGTGTTTTTGTTCTTCGCGTACGAATTTGTTCCCCCAACCGCCCCCCCACCCCCCAAAAAAAATGCACTGGCTTCTTCTGCCCATTTTGTCGTTTCTCAACATCTTCAAAGGGTGTTACATACTCCTCTCTCGGCGCAAGTCGTTCTGGTCGGCGCATTCGTATCTTAGCACGTCATTACCGTCTCCCAGCACTACACTTTCATGAGTGAGGACGGAACCCAGCCGTTCGCCTCGACATTGCCACGGCACCTTCACGACCATTTAGACTGAGCGCGCTTCCAGGCTTATTTAAAAATCCTTCTTACTAAGAAGCTCTGCATGGTTGAACGTCTGCGGAATAGATACGATCGTTCGACGCATTGCGTCCCATCTGTGGACTTCCAAAGCTACCCCTTGCGAAACGGATCTTAACTAAACGCAACGACGAGGCTGTTCTAACTACTGTCCTCTCAAACTTTATAATTATCAGAAATAATTCTCGCTTTAAAATAGTTAAAATGATTGGCGACGGATTGTTAACGTAAGGAAGAGAACGCAGTGAAGCATTGTGAAGCAACAGACAGCACCTTATGTGGACTTTCGGCAGACGCGGACAGTATGAGTTTCCTGTCGTCCTCTGTCACTGCTGTGTCCTGCTGTACGGCTGTATTGTCCTTAAGAAGGACGACGATTATGTGAACGGCGACGGCATGGTGAAAACAATTTTCTTTTATCCTGTGCATACAACTGTGGTGATTTGCAGTGCTGTTTGTGTTAATCGCGTCAGGAAGCTGTTCGTATTTGTCTTGCCTGGCTCAGCCATCAAGCATTCCAAAGAGGTCCGACAAAAAATTACACTGGAATTAACTGGTCGCCTTTTAGCACTGTGAGCCTTCTTCAGAAAGGACAGCCGCCTGAGCGTTCCGACGAAGACCTGATTAAAGACGTGCAATTAATGCGCAGGGCCCACCTAGCGTTGGACTACATAACGCGCCACTGCGGTACGCCAGCGACCTGGGTGGGGCGGATAGTCAAGCCTCCGGCGTTCAGCTGAACCCAGACTCAGGCGGCCTTCTTCAGCGACGTTGGTGCCGCCGTGCTGGGCCCAGCTTGCTGCTGCATCCACCCTTTCGGGAAAAGCGACTGAGCACTGCCCTCTGCTTCGAAGGCGGCTGTCAACGGGAAACAGAGCGCCGGGGCGAAAGACGGGGTGCATGTCGCCCGACAGTTCCTGCGCCCAAACCACAGCCCATTGCGATCCCCACTCGCGTGTCGGACTCTTCGGCGACGGTGGGGCTCCTGCTTCGGCATCAGGCAGCCCAAAGGGCCCAGGCAAGTGAGGTAAGTCGAGGTTGTGAGTCAATCACTTCTTCTTGCGGGATATACGAGGGTTGTCCCTTGTACGGACGGGGTACAAGGGACACCCCATTTCTTGATGTTGCCCCTGGCGCTGCTGGTGCTCTTGCTGCTGCTTCTACCTGCAGCGCTCACTGTGGTCGTCTCCTGAACCACAGCCGTGAGTACATCACGGCGCTACTGTAGGCAGTAAGACCTGCACACCTCGAAGGTTCAGCGGAACAGCGGGTTGGTGGGGGATTGCAGCGCCGTTGGCTCGACTGGTGGGCTATTAAGTCTCACGGCGGCCATCTTGTCGAGTGTGTAGCGTTGGAAGCTGCTGTCTATCTACTCATCTCCAGTCGGTAATTCTGAGAACAAGAGAGCGCCCCCAAGCTGTAATAGTAGCGCTTATATCCTGCGGTGCCAGCATGGACACATTGAACAGTCCATCCCAAAAAGTTTTAGGTGGCGGGTACGCCTCGATGCAAGGACGGGATGCCCGCGATGCCACCCTCACCGAATGAAAGCTTATTTTTCATCAGAGTTTTTAGGCGGGCCTTTGCTTCATTCAAGGCTTCCATACCCATCCTGGCCAGCATATTGAGTAAAGATAGGGAGATTTCCAGCAAGCAAATTTTTATTACACTTGTTCACTAACTCATTTTTTGTTACGTTCCGCTACAATTATCACGTTTTTATCATGTTGTGATGATGGTGCGCTATCCTGTTACACAGCCTAGGATTTAGTCTTTGCCAACTAGTTCGCCAGGTTCTTTTTCTAACCTTGCGCGAGTAACTATTTACTTGGGTGGCTTTATATGGAGTGTTTGCTATTCGAGCAAGTCCACAGCCGTGATCAATATGATAGGAAAACAAGTCTGGCGAATCATTTATTGATACCTACTTGAATTTAGTGGACCAGCGCAGTTGTTTCACTTTTATAACTTCTTTCTTCGCCGACAATGCCGAAATGTCATGCACAAATTCAATCGAGATTTAAAAAGAAATATTCCGAATTTGTGCAAAAACTTTCTCCCTCTCGCATTCGTCTTACGTGCAGTAACCGTGCAGGTCACCCAGAGGTTTTACTGCAGGAGAGCTGAGCAACATCGTTTAAAGCATTAAACACGGAAAACGCTGTCTGTCATGATTAGCATCTAGGGACAGAATGAACTTTTGGGCGTGCCATGTTTCACGGTATAAAATCTTAAAATGAAATTCAGCGGTTTATTTGCTTTTGCCACTGGTAGTACGGTCTACACTTTTATGGGGATTTCCTTCAAAATATTCTTATCTGACGTATAATATATAAGCAATGAATTCCTGCGGTTTGCAGCACCTGCGAATAATATACGCGCTTAGATACGGGAATCCGCAACTAACATCGGTTGCCGAGGGATTCATTACGCCAATAAAGGGACAGTGCTGATAGCACTGGCACAATCGCTTTCATGCACCGTGTGCAACTGTGCAATAAATGCGTCATTACTGCAGGATGGGCAGTTATAAGTTCGAAGCCGCGGCAAAACAGTGGTGATTTCCCCGTGCAGGCGGCCTGCTTTTCACAAGCATCCCATGGGTGACTCCACGAGCATACCCCGCGATCACACATCGAGTTCCTTATCGAGCGGTCCTGTTTAGTCACAGTGATGTGCTCGGGAAGAACTGGTAGGCTAGCTGGTTACGCATACCGAACGATCCCCACCCCACAAAATAGACTACAACTGACAGAAAACACACCACAAAGCGCCTTTCGCAGTGATGCGATCGTCGAAAGCTGTTTAGCCTCTTCTGACAGCGGCAGCTACACGAAAGGCAGTTGCGATACTTTTCGCGTTCGGCGGCATCCAATGAACTCTTCCGAGCACTCAAAGCCGCGATGCGACCTGTGCGAAAAGCAAAACCATCTAGCTGTTTTTATCTCATGCGTACGAAGAGCACTACTGGCGTTGGCGGCTCTGAAAAAATAGCCAGAACAGAGAGGTAGAAGTACCAAGAAAGCGTAAGCTTCTCAGATCACGTCGTAAGTGCTATCTTTTACAGACCTTACAAAAAACAAAATTTTCATTTCTTCCCGTTGCACGCAGCCCTACAATGGCGCCAGTGGTGATTACGAAGACGAGGATAACGTTCTCAACGTCATGCTATTGCTTGTCAGGTCTTCCGTTGTGTCAAGTGAACAACGACAAGTCCTCCTTTATAAAACACGCATTAAGATGACACGCTGAATTCGCTTGAAGACTACTAATAAATCTTGGCATAGGAATATACTGTTGCTAGGTAGATTTCTTTCTGTATTTATATGAGGGGTTTTGGCGCAGTTCCCTCTGGAGGCATAACAGACGCCCAAAAAGACCCTGACGTGAATACGCCACCCTACAGCACTCGCAAGAAACACAATTCCTAAGAAATGGTTTTACAGCTTTCACATACAACATATGCATGAAGATAAAGACAACTGCCACAATCAACACCTACTCAGTGTTTAATTTTGATGAGCGGAGACTACAAATGAACGGCGGAATATAGAAGTAAAAGAAAACTGTTACGCTTCTTTCATAATTTGTACAGGCAAACATAACAGCTGTGTTTGCGTACAAATTGTGTTAAAGACATACAAGGGAAATACCACGGTTTGAAATTTCCATAAGCTGCACCGTGAAGACGCTATGGACTGAGTTTTTATTATCACATTTCAGCGATGTTCTCAGGCAAGGCGTGTGTTGACAACACTATATAACCACTTCGCGCCAACGCTCATTTTACGGTCATTTGACAGGGGTCGATGCTTGATGATGCAAGGGCCGCTGCCATGCACGTTACGCAGAAGCCCTATTGCGCCACGAATTCCTTGGCCTCCTGACCAAGGCCACCACCGGCCGACCTGTCCACCTTTTCCTCATCAAAATTCCTTTCTCTCTCTCTCTTGGCCTCCTGACCAATTCTGAAAGTGAATCTTTCGTAATTGCATTTTGTAGGAGGAATCTATATAAACCCCAAATTTTCATCAGGGGTTCCTTTTCAATTATAAATCAGTAGCTTTGACCATGTCCCCGTGCTCGCAGCCTGGAGCACCTGACACTGCGAGGCCTGGACCACTCGAACAACAGCGGGCTCCGGGGCGAGTTGTGGCACGGAGTGGCGTCGCCCGAGAAAGCCTGGGGGAGATTGGTTCTCCGTCAAACATCCCGCCGGAGGCCGCACTTGTCTTCGATGCCCACCTGGCGTCGTTTATAGAGCATGAGGACGCAGCGGTGGACAAGCGACGTCGCACCGACGTTCCTTAGCATCGCTTCGCCTCGGTAAACGACTTTATTCGTCGTCCTCGCTACGCCGGCCTTGCTGGCGCTTTGTCAACGCGTGGAGTATGCGCCCACAGCTCCTAGCCAGATTCTGATGATATAAAGTGCGGCTCGCGCCCTCGGCTTATAGAGCAGGTAGTATGTGCTCAAGAAACAATCAATGTCGGCGGTTAATACCAGCACAAACAGAAAGGGATACTTAAGTCTATATTCTTGCTTGTGCCTGTAAGGTTCGCCCAGTCTATTAACATGCATATTTTCTTGAGATGCATATGTACAGTCTTTCTCAAAAGTAACCAGGCTGCATGGTTTGCTTCTAGCTTATACAGTGGAGCCCTTACAGCTTCCCTGAAGCTGAAATGATTGTTAAAGCTAAGGACTGGGGGTATTCTTACCTTCCAACAACTTTTGATGTTTAGGAAATTCACAAGGGCTCCAGTATAGAAGCTAGAAACAAACCATGCAGCCTGGTTACTTTTGACAAAGACTGTACCTTATGTTTTTCGTTCCTTTCGATTAGTGCGCTGTCACACATGAGACGTGTGCGTTTCCAAAAGTGCCTCAGTGGTCACTGGTGTGGTCAACGGTTATGAAACCTTACAGACCTCTTATAGAAATATATCTTTAGCTTTTGATTTCAAGTATAATGATTTCGGCATCGCACTCACCAGGTCTTTCTGATGACTTCTGATTAGAGTTTTTTGTGCACTGGTGTAGAAATTGGGTAGCCTGTTTCGGATTACATTTTTTGTGCTGCAAGAGATTTTTATTATTTGTGGTTACAAGCTTCAGGTGCCTTTCTGTATGTTTCGGGATGCATTCAAACTGGTAAATAATGTTTTGGTAAAAAAATAAAACATCAAGAATGACATTTTCTTTCTCAAGTCTTTTCAACACCGCATAAAATATCTGTTAACGGCCCCTTAAAAAGACTGTAAATGTCTAGAAAAAAAAGATATATGTGAGATGTTGGCTTAAACGTGGAACAGTTCAGACCAAGTCCCGCCAATGATTAGAGCAAACTGCCGCCGTCCATAACCTATATTCAACTAATTCGAGCTGTTTACACCGCGGCCTCAAGCTCATTTCCTGGCAGTAAAAGACCAACCAAGAGGTGTTGTCGAGAGCTGATAATAGGCACAGTTTTTCTCAAATGAATCTGGTGATGCGGATGCAATATATAGCAGGCATAAGCCAAGAGGTTTAACTGTAAACTTATGTTAGTTTATGTCGATCACTACTGGGTAAGCAATATAAATGATTCTGGCAGTGCTGCAATGAAATACTGCTCTGTTTTCTTCATACTTCATAAGTTGTTAATAAGAACGGTAAACTGGGCTAGTTGGTAGGAATTCATACTGAAAACTGCGCAAAAAACGAAGACACAGAACGAGAAGGCACAACACGGGCCCGTGTTGCCCCGCCCGTGCTGCGCCCGCGTGCTGCGTGCCGTGCTGCGCTGCGCCCGTGCTGCGTTGCTGCGCCCGTGTTGTGCCTTCTCGTTCTGTGTCTTCGTTTTTTGCGCAGTTTTCAGTATGAATTCATAAGTTGTGATGCAAAATTTTCGATTCGAAACGGTAATTTCAATACTTGTGAGGAATTTACGTTATTAGTATGATGCAAAAAGTTAACGCGAAACCTTTTTAAGAATCTGATATCTCTCTTATGCAAGACCAGAACGGAAGTTGCCTTTGTGATTAATTTTTGATTTATTACGATAAATATAATTATTTATAGTAAATTCAATTCTGACCGGGTACAGAAAACGAATAGAAAAGAAAATAATGGGACAAACAATAACAAAATTGTTACAAAGGTTGATTTATTGTGAACTATTAGTTAAGGCATTTTTGAACAAGTCCTTACCTTGAATGGCTATCGTCGGTGCGGAAAGACGATTCCACTCTGTTCACATATCGTGTTTTCTAAAAGTGACTGGCAACGATGGTTTGTTTCTTGGCCAGGTGGCGAAGCACTTACGGCTGCTCATAAGCTCTGAATCTGTGTTAAGAAAGGTGAACCCTTGTCCTCACGTATTGACTCCTTTTGGTCTTGAGAGGTGCCCTACAGCCCCCGTATACGGTTGAGAAGCAAAAACCTTGTGCTCGTTTTCCTCTGGTAAAGGTGGCAGAAATGACGGAAAAAAAGCTCTGGGTCTGCTGTATAGTATGCCGTCCTTCAAAGTGTGATAAATACACTTAAAATCATGACTTCTAAGGTGTATAAGTTCAAAGGGTGAATTTGACTGATTAATATATAATGTAAAAAGGAAAGCAGCGAAATTTAAGAAGAGAAGCTTGAGTGGGCTGATTATTGACTGGACTTCATTAAGAGTATACTATCTGTTCTAATTTTGATGAGGGTCTCAAATAGTTGTGCCGTACTCGAGTGTGAAAGAAATAATAATAATCATATCTGAAATTCAACCAAATATATTTTAAGGAAGCTCTGCCGGCTTAAATTCATGACTGCTCCCTCATTTCTCGATATACTCGCTATTCCAATGTCTTCCCATTCCCGAGGCTGTGAGGACCGGAGTGTTTACAGACTGCTGTCGCTCTGCACTCCACTTCTTTTCCTGTTCACAGATATGCGCACTGAAGCACCGAAGTGGAACAGGATTGTGGATCGCCGGTGTGCATTCCCAAGCAGTGCTCATGTACGCGGCCGCCTCGTAGGCTGGCCACTGAGCGCTGACGACAGCGGTCAGGAGTGTCACCGCCAGGCGCTATGTGCGATGTTTTATACCTGCAGATAAAGAAGTCCTGCAGTGTCATTTTCAGCGTCTGGGTGTGATTTTCGTCCTAACACACACCATTTTTCCTGGTATGAAGTCGTTCTTTTTTCGGTATATTTACAACAGCATGCACAGGAATTTTTTCGGGCAAACAACATAAACTGCGCCAGAACATGATGGAGTTTAAGCTTAGAGTATTTCAAATCTTCATGGGTAATTTCTTTCAAGTTTCACAAGTATTTTACGGGGTTGATTTTAACCGCTCACGCAATGCTCTGGTTTGTCAACCTTTGCTGCTGTTCACGCGTTTTCTAGAGTCCAGTCCTATAGTACTTTCAGATTGTCTCTGGTTCACACGGTTTTTCCTCTCGCGCTCCCAGAGCCAGGAACTTGTTTCGAGGGGGGGGGGGGGGGGGGGGGGGGCTCATTGCTCCTTCGGGCGACATTTTATTTAGGAATCTCCCGACTTACGTTGACAGAAATTGCGGCAGCGATCGCAGTAGGCTGCAGTGATTTTTATCTATAAAGGGAATACAGCAGCACGGTTTTATTGTCAGCAATACGAACTGCTTTAATCTTCAGGATCGAAATACGGCAAAATATTCATTTGGATATGCTGGCCACCAGTTAACGCGCAACGAAGTCCTCGTAATTAAAAAATTCACTCCACATCTCAAAATCGTGTGCCTGACTTTACAACATGTAGTACACTATTAGTCAAATCCTGAAAAAACATGGTACTCAGCAGTTTTTTTTGGCACTTGAAAACCGCACTGCATAAGCGTTCTGTTTTGACAAGGTGCTGCCGCGTGAAGTGGTGTTTGAGCTGTACTGGAGTGGACTGAAGACTGCAGCCAGAACCTGCTCTGATCTCTCATTTTCCAATAAGTTCTTTTTTCGATTTCTCTCGTTTGTCACGCCATTTCGCGGAGTGCGTGATACAACATTGTTAAACAGCGCCGCAAAATCGTTTTCGACTTGTCTCTTCGGCAGACTTGAGTCCACACTGAAAGTTCGTCGCCGCGTTTCGTACCGGCCTGTCAGAGTAGTAGTTAATGTCGCCGCGCATACGTATATTTAGCTGCTACCGACCGATATTGATATGAGCGAGTTGGCGTGCTTCCTGTTCGTGCTGTGTAAGTCGTCATCTGACACAAGCGGTTGGTAAGCTTTTTATGCTGCATCAATCTCGGTGTTGGTTGTTGTCTTATATGAATCCTTCTGCCTATGGGTGAGATGTCTCATGACTCTGCGATGACTCGTGTAAGCAAAATGAAAACATCGTCCTTCGTTCGTCCCGACACAGTGCGCCTGTGAGTAATCGATTAGAATCGGACAACGTTCCTCAAGACGCTGAGCTTTTATTTTCTCCCCAAGATAATGGCAACTAACTCCCGAAGGTTCAGAGCTTAGGCTTTAGATTAGCTAGCAGAATGGTCGCAGGTTTCCGAGACATCAAACTTTGGCACTGGCAGTCACGAAAGACCTTGGCGTAGCAGCAATCGACGGAAGCAAGTCTTGGCTAGAAGTTCGCCTGGAGTAAGTAATCAATCGAGAGCGCTTGCGACGCGTGCCCAGAAGCAGGTCCATCATGGCCTATAGGATTAATGTAGCAGTGGGGCTCTGTTGGGTGGCCGACAATACCGGCTTGGAAAGCACACTTTCGCTTATTCGAGAACGGAATGCACTAGCCAAAGCATACAGAAAATAAATTTTGGACAATCATACACAACTTATGTGCACACTTATGGGCACACTTATGGGCACAACTTATGGGCACATATGGGCACAACTTATGGGCACTTATGGGCATATGGGCACTTATGGGCACAACTTATGGGCACATATACAACTTATGTTTGTCATCAGGTGTATTTCCCGATAGCATGAAACGTGCTAAAGTGACTGTTATTTATAAATCAGGCGATAAAAATGCATTTTCAAACTATCGCCCCATATCTGTCCTTCCCGTTCTCTCAAAACCGCTTGAGAAGTTAGTATTGCTGAGGCTGGACTCATTCTGCAATAAGCATTCATTAATTTCCCCTTTCCAGTTTGGCTTCCGAAAAGGTATGTCCACAGAGTTAGCCTTACTAACACAAAAAGAAATCATCCTTAATTCATTTTTGGATAAGAAATTAATAATGGGCATTTTCATAGATTTCACAAAAGCGTTCGACAGTTTAAATCACCAAACGCTGATAGCAAAATTAGAATTTTATGGGTTTCGAGGCATTGCCTTGGAATTTCTCAAATCATATCTTTCAAACCGAAAACAGTGCGTTGCTATAAATAACAATTTTTCTTCTCTTATGAACTTGAATGCAGGCGTTCCTCAGGGCAGCATATTGGGGCCACAGCTTTTTAACTTGTATATAAATGATATAGGGAATATAGCCGAGGAATCACAACTTATTGTTTATGCCGATGACACAAGTATTTTTGTTCAATCAGATAATCCCAGTGATTTGTGCAATAACGTAAATTTGACACTACAAAACCTATACGAATGGAGCAATATAAATTCCCTGCAGATCAACAGTGCAAAAACCAAAGCTGTCCTGTTTACACCCTATCAAAAGCCAATTATCTACAACTTTAACATTCATATCGGCAATAATCCTATTGAAGTGGTTTCAGAAGCAAAGACACTTGGTGTGACATTTCATCAGCACTTATCATGGAACTCACACGTGAAGCATATATTAACCAATCTTGCCAAAATATCAGGAGTACTCTGGAGGCTTCGTTATATTTTACCACTGAAATTTAAGCTATTAATATATAACGCGTTGTTCTATGCTCAGCTAAATTACTGCGGACTTGTATGGGGCACAACATCAAAAGAAAACATAAATAAGATTTTTTCTCTGCAGAAGAAAGCCCTTCGTCACGTAGTCAACATTCCAAGTGAAAGCCCATTACATAATACCTATTATGAATACAAAATTATACCTTTTCCAACATTATATGACTTTAACCTGTCGATGAGATATAAACATAGCTTAAAAACTAATAACAATGCATTTTTGTCTTTATGTAGTTTAAAAAGCCTTCCTGACAGGGGGTATGTATTTCGGAATAAAGGAACATGGCACGTGCCATTCACCAGGCTAACACACGGGCTAGATAGCGTCGAAAATCGCCTTCCGAGATTATTGAACAAATTATTAATGATGGAAATCGACCTGCAAACAGCCACTAAATGTAATATAAAACTTCACTTCATCAACCAGTTTCATGGCGTTTAACAGTGTCAACCATCTTCATAACCAAAAACAGAGCTTTTGTATCACGTCATTTCATCCCAGGGTACTGTAGTTGTGTCCATTTGTCTTTACTATTTCTTTTCCCTTATATTCAGGCGAGTTTGTTTATTAACATTGTCATTTTTCAGGTCTGCTATCACGCGAGTGTTTGTTGCATTTTGTTGTATTTTTTATATTGTAAAAGACTGCATTTGTAACATTATTCATTTCCTGCGCGAAAATCGCATGTGCTGTAAATTGTTCTTTTAAACACTTAACATTTCATCCATAACTGCTGCACAAACTGCCATGTAAAGGGGGTGGGGACCCGGTCAAGCTTGCCTCAGAGCAGCTTTTTGTCCCCACTCCTTGCATTTTTATCTGTACTAAAAATGCAAAAATAAAGATTGATTGATTGATTGAACAAGAGGGAGGTGAGCAGAGGAGTAATTTTACTTGGGCCCTTACTATGGCTTTTGTGGAGGAGTGCTTGGTTCACTAAATAGCTCTTGCGGAAAGTCCTCCGAAATGAAGTCAAAGCAATATAGAGGGAAACGCGACATTCGGAAAAATAGAGAGCCGTGGATGCAGAGCTGTACAGAATGCTATCTGTATAGGCTTTGACCTCTGGACAAGAAGAAGAGTGAGCTGTTTCACGCTATCTGACGACAAATATCATTAATACGGTGAGGAGAATCGTGTTTTGTAAATGACAATTACATGCACTGCGTTAACTGGTGGCTACGGTTGAAGAAGCAGGGTTTTCCCCTATTTCCTTGAAGTGTTTGGGTATTTTCCCTGTATGTTACTCCTTACGTTGGGTTGCGCCTGGATACCGGAGGCCACCTCGGGTGCAAACTTTGCTAGCCAGCTGATGAACCAGCATAATTCTCTCAGTGAGGTCACTGTGAGCTATTAAGTGCTGTGTAGTTGCAATAAGTGGGATGATTATGTTTTCCCTGCTGTATTACCAGCGCTGACAGGTGAAAACCACGCCGACACCACCCTGCGAACGCGCTATAGCTACCAAGCGCACGCCGACCACGGGTGTTTTGCTCTGAGGGGGAACCAAGGAACGACGACACTTGATGATACAAACAAGATATTTATTGCGTAAACAACAATTACGCCAGCTAGCAAAAGATACGCTAAAGAATCGAGGTCGTCCGACTCCAAACCAAGGTTGCGGGCATCGAGTTTCCAAGGCGAAGAGAGTGTTGTCTTCCGCGCGCCCAGCAATAACGCCGTGTGTGGCGCTCGTGGCGCTGTGACGGCGGCGGCCACCCTTGCTTGTTAAGGTGACTAGAAAGGACACCGCAGGGAAAGCCCTGAAGCGGACGAAGCGAGGCAAGTCCTCGCAGCGCTGTATTACTATTAGGGCTATGAGATTTCATTAAAATAGTTTACAAATTAATGATAAGCTGCTTTCATGGCACATGAGAATTCCTTTATGACGGAAGAGGTGATACTGCTGTCAAGTTAATAGAATATCGAAACATCACGTATGTCATATATCACCCCGTTCCCCTCCTCGCTGTGCAGTGCAATTCAAGAAGGGCACTTTGGACATCCCATCCCACTTCTGACGTCACCGATTGCGGAGAGAAAAGCGCTCAAAACCATGGCAGCGTTTTTTGCCTAGGCGCGCTGTTTTTGCTTGATTTGCTTTCTTTTGTCGTTCGCGCTGCGCCGTTTCGTTGTTTGACATGTTTCCTTGAATGTGTCTTTTCCGCCGCCTTTCGAGACCGCAAGAAAAAGGCCAGTCTGCACATACCATACTGACGAAAAATATGGATTCCTGTGCGCATTCCGGCACCTCGCTCAACGGAAGGGCCTCTGTGCCTTGAAATGGATAGCGCGAATTTTTTTTCGGTCGCCCTAATTGGACACTAGCCAGCATTTTGTCCCAGCCGTCGATTCTTCCAGCTATACGAAAGCATTTCAGATAAATGCCACGGCGCCGAAGCGAGAAGAGGCCTTCAGGTGACCAACAACTGTAACGGTGAAACTTTCGTTGGCAACCACTGTTCTTATTTCTTCATACGCTACCTAGGTTGTGCACAGTTCTCTAGGATCGGTAGGCCCTAGAATAGTCGAAAGTATACGAGGATACCTAAAGAACGAAAAGTTTTGAAAGCACTATTTTCGGCAAATTCGCAACCACTTCTCGAAGTTCAAATTTTGTGTCATTAGTGACACCGGTTTCCATGGCCAAAAACACCCGCCGCAGAACGACATTCGTGCCTTCCTTTCGGCGTACATGTTCCACGGGATTGCAAATCCATCTGAAACCCGTGAGAAAAACACAGGAAACAACAGAGAGAGAAGCTGCCAGACTTATCTCTACGCAACCTAGAAGACGAGAAGCCAAAAAACTGCAAAGGAGTGGTTCAGGGCGATCGCCATGAGGTGAAAGAGAAAATTTCAAATCTTGACAGGACCTGCAAAGCAACAATGGCGCTCGATGGGGTGCTAGGTGGCCAGGCACGACTTCTTGGTGTTGCCGCTGCTGCTGTGTCGTCTAC
This sequence comes from Amblyomma mixtum, assembly GCF_055824585.1. NCBI lineage: Eukaryota > Metazoa > Arthropoda > Arachnida > Ixodida > Ixodidae > Amblyomma > Amblyomma mixtum. The sequence continues at coordinate 416,627,191 of NC_143014.1, read as the reverse complement.
CGGCAGCGCTCACTGAAGGCTTCTCCTAAATCACAGCCGCGAGTACATCGCTGCGATGCTGAGGCTGGGAATACCTGCACACCTCGAAGGTTTTGCGGAAGAGAGGGTGCATGGGGGTTGATTGGAGCGCGGGTGCTAGACTGGTATGCTAACGAGTCTCCCGGCGGCCATCTTGTCGAGCGTGTAGCGATGGAAGCTGCTGTCTTTCAACTCATTTCCGGTCGCTAATTCTGCGAACAAGAAGAGCGCCTCGAAGCTGAAATAGCAGCGCTTACATCTTGCGGTGCGAGAATAGAACATTGGACCGTGCATTCCAAGAAGTTTTAGGTGCCGGCTACTCCTCGATACAAGGGCGGGATGCCCGCGACGCCACCTTCATCGAATAAAAGCTCATTTTCCTTCAGAGGTTTGAGGCGGGCCTATGCCCCGATCAATGCTTCGAGAAGTGAGCTGCCCAGCAAATTTAGATTTGATGGGGAGATTTCTAGAGGGCAAATTTTCTTTACAGCTGGACACTAACCCTTATTTTGTTATGTTACGCTGCAGTTATCACGTTATTATCATATTGCGATGATGTTGCGCTATCCTGTTACAGAGTCTAGGATTTATTCTTTATCAACTAGTTCACCAGGTTCTTTTTCTAACCTTGGTCCTGCAACTGTTTACTTGCGTGGCTTTATATGAAGTGTTTGCTATTCAACCAAGTCTAAAGTCGTGATGAATAGGAGAGGGAAACAAGTTTGGCGAATCATTTATTGATACCTGTTTGATTTAGTGGATCAGCGCAGTTGTTTCACTATATTATCCTTTTTTTTCGCGTACAATATTGAAATATTATTGTCACGGGGTCGGTGATTACGCGAGGTCATCACCGAGTCATGACAAAGAGGGGGTGGCCGTTTGATGCCCGGCGTAGCCGGTAAGCAAACGTAGTGAATGAGACAGAGGCATGTTACGAGGTAACAACTACAAAACAACGTTGATAGTATCGATTGGAGAATGCGGCAGCTTTCACAGACACGTAATGTACATTCTACAAAACAATTGCGGAAAAACATAGTACTAAATGCACTGAATTAAGTTATAAATTGATTACACCTACACATGTCAGAACACAAGTGAGAGCCCAATTAGCTACAGTCGGTAAAAGTTCAGAAGTGGAACAAACATACAGTTGACCGGGGAGCGCGGCTGCAGTCCATCCACAAACACGCGGTCAGTGCGGCCCCCGCAGGCCACGGTCCTTCCAGAGCAGCTTGCGGCTTCGAGGATGCGGCGCGGCGGCTCGGAGTCCCAGGAGTTCACGGAGGCAGCGTCTCCACCGACGAGTGGACTCAAGTTTCTCCGTCTCAAGAGGAGTCAAGAGCGGACTCAGGTTTCTCCCTCTCGAATTCAGCTCACGTACAGTAATCATGCAAGTCACCCAGAGGTTTTACTGCAAGACAGCTGAGTGCCTTAGTTTAAAGCATTAAATACGGAAAATGCTGTCATGATTAGCATCTGCAGACAGAATGCACTTTTGGGCGTGCCATGTTTCATGGTGTAAAATTTTAAAATCAATTTCAGTGGTTCATTTTCTTTTGCCACTGTTAGCACGGTCTCCACTTATATGGGGATTTACTTCTTAATATACTTATCTGACGTATATTACATAAGCAATGGATTCCAGTGGTTTGCAGTACCTGCGAATAATATATGCGCTTAGATACACGAATCGGCCACTAACATTTGTCGCCGAGGGATTCATTACGCGCAATAAAGGGGCAGTGCTGATGGCAATGGCAGAATCGCTTTCATGCACCGTGTGCAGCTCTGCAATAAATGCGTCATTACTGCAGACTGGGGCAGTCATAAGTTCGAAGCCGCGGCAAGAGAGTGGTGATTTCCCCGCCCAGGCGGCCTCCTTTTCACAAGCATCGCATGGGTGACTCCACGAGCATACCCCGCGACCAGACGTCGAGTTGCTTATCGAGCGGTCCTGTTTAGTTACAGTGATGTGCTCAGGAAAAACTGGTAGGCTAGTTGGTTACGCATACCGAACGATCCCCAGCGCACAAAATAGAGACTACTACTGACAGAAAACACACCAAAACGGGAATTTCGCAGTGATGCGATCGTCGAAAGCTGTTTAACCTTTTCTGACAGCGGCACCTACACGACAGGCATTTGCGAGCCTTTTCGCGTTCGGCAGCATCCGATGAATTCTTACGAGCACTCACAGCGGCGGTACGACCAGTGCGAAAAGGAACACCATCAAGCTGTTTTTACGTCATGCGTATGTACAGCACTGCTGGCGTTGGCGGCACTGACAAAATAGCCATAACAGAAAGCTAGAAATACCAAAAAAGCCTAAGCTTCTCATGTGACGCCTTAAGCGCCGTCTTTTGCAGACCTTACAAAAAAACAAAATGTTTACTTCTTCGCGTTGCACGCAGCCGTACAATGGCGCCAGTGGTGATTACGAAGACGAGGACAACGTTCTCAACGTCATGCTATTGCTTGTCACCCGTCTTTCGTTTTGCCAAGGAAACAACGACAAGACAATTTCTGTTTTATAAAACACGCATTAAGATGACACGCAGATATGTCTTGAAGACTAAAAAAAAATCATCGCATAGGACTATACTGATGCTAGGTGTATTTCTTTCTATATATATTTAAGGGGTTTTTGCGCAGTTCCCTCTGGAGGCATAACGAAAGCTCAAGAAGACCCTGACGTGAATCCGCCACCCTACAGCACTCGCAGGAAACGCAATCCCTAAGAAATGGTTCTACAGCATTCACAAACAACATATGCATGAAGATAAAGACAACTACAACAATGCATTCCTACTCAGTGTTTAATTTTGATGAGCGGAGGCTACAGATGAACGGCGGAATATAGAAGTAAAAGAAAACTGTTACCCTTCTATCATAATTTGCACAGGCAAAAATAACAGATGTGTTTGAGAACAAATTGTGTAAAAGACACACAAAGGCAAATAACATGGTTTGAAACTTCCATTAGTGTCACCGTGAAGACGCTATGGACTGAGTTTTTAGTATTACATCTCAGCGATGTTGTGAGGCAAGACGTGTGTTGACGTTAGTATATCACCACTCGTGCCAACGCTCATTTTACGATCATTTGACGGGTGTCGATGTTTGAAGATGCAAAGGCGGCTGCCATGCACGTTACGCAGAAGCCTGATTGCGCCACGTTTTCCTTGGTCTCCCAACCAATTCGGAAAGTGAATCTTTCGTAATTGCACTTTGTAGGAGGAATCTATACAAACCAGAAATTCTCAGCAGGGGTTCCTTTTCAATTATAAAGCAGTAGCTTTGACCACGTCTCCGTGAGCGCAGCCTGGAACACCAGACACTGCGAGGTCTGGATCACTCGAGCGACAGCAGGCTCCGGGGCGAGTTGTGGCACGGTATGGCATCGTCCGAGGAAGCCTTGGGCGACACTGGCTCTCAGTTAAACACCCCGCCGGAGGTCGCACTTGTCTTCGATGCCCACCTGGCGTCGTTTATAGATCACGAAGACGCAGCGGTGGACAAGCGATGCCGCATCGACGTTAGTTAGCAACGCTTCGCCGCGATAAACGAGTTGATTCGCCGTCCTCACTACGGCGGCCTTGCTGGCGCAGCCGCCGCAGGGGTCCTGGACAAGGTACTCCACATGTGAAGACTCCCAGGACGCTATGAGCAGTCTGTAAAAGTTTGCTCCCCATCTTCTATCTGGAGTAGCATGATAGGCCAATCACCAGGCAGGCCTCTCCATTATTCATTAAAGCCCCTCTCTCCTACCTACTTCTGCCTTTTCTTCTTTCATTTCTTTTTCTCTTGTTATTTCTTTTCTTCTTCTCTCCTTTGGATGATTTTCGCCTTTTTGCCTCCAATCTTTACTTCTTTTTTTGTGGATTTCTTCTTCTTCTTCTTTTTCTTCTTCATCATATCATTTCATCTTCGTTCTCTTTTTTGTTTTCTTCTTCGCCTTTATTTTTTCGTTCTTCTTTAGTCTCCACTTTGCTTTCCTCTTCTCATTCTTTGCCTTCTTCCTTCTCTTCTTCTTGCGGTTCCTCTTCTACCTCTTGGCTTCACTTGTCTTCTGTCTTGTCCGCTTCTTCTTCACGTTTTTCACTTTCATCCCTTCTGTCTCTTGGCTTTTCTTCTGTTTCCTACTTATTTCGCCGTTACCTGTTTTCGCTATATTGGCTTGTCTTGCTTCATGGCTTCGCTTGCCCTGGCTTGCGGATTTCTGCACATAAAAATACAATGGACTTCTTCGAGGTGGTGTCCGTATGCGTTTAACGGCTTTGGCAGTAAAAAAAAATAAATAAACACAACCTGAGCTTCGAATTACGAAGAAAAGGATGCACTTACACACAAATACAGGTATACTATACGGGAGCAAATAGGGAACGAGCTGTTTTATGCCGCACTCCCTTCTAAGAAAGGGAGTGGGCTAGAGGACAGCTTACTCCCTTTTTACTTTTTTTCTGTTTAGAGCAGTGGTGAAGAAAACTAAAATAAAAAAAGAGCACGGCCCCTGTCAGGGCCCCCTAGCATGGAATCATTACTGAGGAAGAAATAAACTTGTACACAGCGGAGCGACCTCTCCCGTGGTTGTAGGCCAGAACCGTTGCACCAAACGAGAGTAAACTGCATACTGACACAGGCACCTGTATCTTATATATAAGATTGTGACAGCGGTATCTCGCCGGTACTAACCATTGGGGAAAATTGGTTGGTTGGTTTATGGGGTTTAACGTCCCAAAGCGACTAAGGCTATGAGAGACGCCGTAGTGGAGGGCTCTGGAAATTTCGACCACCTGGGGTTCTTTAACGTGCAATGACATCGCACAGTACACGGGCCTCTAGAATTTCTCCTCCAAAGAAATTCAACCGCCGCGGAAGGTATCGAACCCGCGTCTTTCGGATCAGCAGCCGATTACCATAACCACTGAGCCACTAAGGCGGCTAATGTGGAAGAAACATGGAAGCTAACAAAAAACTTTCAATTTAAATTGACAAGTAACGTTAAGAGACAAGAAGATGGTTTGGTTTGCTTTATGGGGTTTAACGTCCCAAATCGTCTAAGGCTACGAGAGACGCCGTAGTGGAGGGCTCCGGAAATTTCGACCACCTGGGGTTCTTTAACTTGAACTGACATCGCACAGTACACGGGCCTCTAGAATTTCTCCTTCAAAGAAATTCAACCGCCGCGGCCGGGATCGAACCCGCGTCTTTCGGGTCAGCAGCCGAGCACCGTAACCACTGAGCCACCGCGGCGGCAAGAGACTAGAAGAGAGCAGAGTGTAAAAAAAACCATGCCCATTTCGTCTTGATTTCAACCATAATGTATTTACCTCTCGGTCGTTCCATGACACAGTGAGAAGAGACAAGAAGAGAGCGGAGTGTGTCAATGAACAACCTAGAGGCAAATACATTATGGTTGAAATCAAGACGAAATGGACATGGGCAGGGCATGTAATGTGAAAGCAATATAAGCGATGGTCGTTAAGGCTAACGGACTCCAATGGCAGCAGTGGCGGCAGAAAGTTAGGTGGGCGGAAGACATTGGAAGTTTTCATGGATAAGTTGGCCCAGATGGCAGAAGATTGGGTTAATTGTAGAGATAAGAGGCTTTAGTACTGCAGGGGAAGTAGTCAGGCCGATGATGAGACTGGCAGTCTTAAATTTTTTAAAGCAATTCCAACGATAGGTTTCCAGAGGGAGGCGAATGAAAAGGAGGAAATCATCCAACGTTTCAGGTTCATCGGAGAAAGAACAAATGGCTGATGGAGAATCCCGAAGATCTACGAAGGTAGAAATTTAGGGGAGGAACTCTGCACCAAAAACTCGTCGAAGACAGCTTGCAATGAGGCGGAAGGCACTGACCTAAATTTGACGTCAACTTTAAATGCAGGAAAGGATCAGACAAAAGTAAGGATCATTTGCAGTGCTTCAGCAGCAAAAACTGCTTGCTTGAAAAGGGCTCCCGTCCACAAGAGACAAGAAGGAAGTGCAGAACAGGCCGCAAGGGAATTGATTCGGAATCATCAGCTGTTTCGTTCATTAGGATTCCGCTGTGGCCGAGGGTCCACGCGAACCTGGCCTAATGAAGATCAAAAGGATCAAAACAGAGAATAAGAAAACATGCTCGGTTGGAAGATATAAGGCCTGCACAAACTGGAAGTGCTTCAGCCAAAAAAGACGCTGCTTGGTGAGGACATAACTTTCTGGTCGCCATTATCATGGACAGAAATTGCGAGAAGAGTATAGGGTAGAGGAGAGGGGAGGGTGGGACTATTCGGCTTAGTATAGCTTTAATGAATAAACGCCTACAGCAGTCTTTTCCTTAGATTATGCAGCGCAGGCAGTAGTAATACTCTGCGCGGTTATTGCTCTAAGTGGTCCTATACCATGCTTCGTCGGTACTTACGCATCGATCACTGTCTGTTTTCTCGCCTCCCACGTAATTTTTAGGCTTTTAGTATGTACTATACATTCTTCATACCGCAGTTCTACGCCGCCATCCTATCAATAATATGGCTTCTAATTTGGCTTTCCCAAATGCTGCTCTGTTAGCTTCTCGCAATGCCTATTTTTCCCTGAGGCGAGGCAGCAATGCTAGAAGCATTTTAAAATATTGTTACATTGTTACCCCGTAACAATATTAATACGAAGGCGTTATGCGATATGTGTGGAGCGCTTCATTACGAAATACTGCGAATGGCGAATTAACAAGTATTCTCGTCGATTTTACTACCTTCTATTACGTTCGCGGCCGAACTTCACGGAGTGCGAAAACCTGTAGAATTGCTCGAGCTTGCCCCGAACCGAATTTCTGCGAACCGCTACAATCATCATGTCATCTAAACGGCAAAGATGCTGAAGAACGCGACCCCGCGAGGCTGGCGCATTCCCTGTGCGCGTGCAAGCGGTCTTCCACGGTTCGATTTCGCAGTCGTGTCTTCTCGCCCTGCTTCCCAGCATCTCCTATTCGCCTCTTCTTAGGGCAACTGTGCAACCTGTGCAAGCAAGGCCTTTCCACCCAGAGTTCACGTAAATATCCTTCAAGGTGTCATCGCTGCCACAGTGACGACGTTTGAAGGTGCCTACAACGCCGCCATGCCTTTTTCTTCGTTGTCGTTTTCAGATGCTGGCAAACGTTCTTCTGGGTAGTCTACAGCAACTAACATGGGCACCGGCCATGCCAGCGAGGATTCAAGTCTCGAAACGTAGCACTCCTCCAACGTCCAGGAAATGGAGCCTCACGCCTCGGGCTCGACCACGTCGTGCAGGCGGTCCGGTAAGCTATAACCCCACTAGCTTTCAAGGGCGCCTAGTATCTTCGAGGTTGCTTGCGAGGCAGCGCTACCTGCTGAGGCTGCGTTTTGCACGTCGCCTCTGCGTGGCCAAGGGAGTTCCTCACAAAGTGTTCGTTCAGCGGCTTTGATTTTCATAGGTCTTAACTGAAATGCAGGGCTGCTGTTCAGAGCAGCCCCTATTGCGTGTACCTCAGGCGCCTCGCGATACCCTCTGGCAGTCTCGCAATGTTTCAGGCATGGTGCCGGATTCTCTCATCCGGTTATTTTATTTTGCTATCAGCACAACCTGCTCCACAAGACTATGCGCCGCGGTGTCTCAGTGGTTATGGCGCTCGTCTACTGACCCGAAAAACACAGGTTCGATCCCGGCCGCGCGGCGGTCGAATTTCGATGGATGCGAAATTTTAGAGGCTCGTGCACTGTGCGATGTCACTGCACATTAATGAACCCAAGGTAGTCGAAATTTCCGCAGCCCTTCACTACGGCGTCCCTCATAGCTTGAGTCTCATTGGGACGTTAAAACCCCATAAACCAATGCGCAAGGCTCACTGAGGCTTCATAAAGCCCTGTGGAGTTCTGTATAACTTGGGCTGCCCTGCGCCTTAAAAGCGACGCGCCAAACGTGGTCTGAACACCGGTCTGCGGGATAACAAGGTAGCCCAGTAATGTAATTTTGTTCAGGCCCAATGATTTCATTTTTTTTTTAGATGGATTCACACACCGGACATTTGTCCGATGACCAGGCATCGTGAGACGTAAACTCCCGTTCAGTGGGGCCCACGCTCTGGCTCGAATACTAAGAAATGCTGCATGCATGTCTAATCTCCTTATCGTTACTCCTCTGACCTTCGCCTTTGCAAGTGGAAATGCGCGGATTAGGCATGCCCGCGGTCTTTACATCCACAGAATTTACCAGCAACGCGGCCCAGGCGCGAAACTCATGGCGATGAAGTGGCACCTCACGTGACGCCTTGTCCGCGAACTAAAGGTTTCTCGTGTGAATCCACTTTAAGGTGATTTCCCATTAGGCATAAAATTTCTCACTCTAAAAATGCAGAGAATAACGCTCCCTGCAGGCAGACCACTCAAGCGTCGTTGTTTATTCGAAGAAGGAAATCGCTCCTTTCTGCCGATCACGTATTGTGTGCTTGCATCATTCTCGACATTACCTCTCGGCAGGAATTGCGAGCAAGAGTACTAGAAACAACAGATCGACGTCACCGCGGCACCACGGTTGGCTGATAATTTCAAGGGCAGCCATACTGGGTTGAAAAAGCACTGTCACAATTCAGTGTCATTTGCGACTTACTTCTTCATGGCGGCGGACGGCTGGTAATTATTTGTTCTTGGTCATGTCTATGTTAATTCTAGCAGCAAGGCATGCCCCCGGTGCACCAGTTGTTTTCGTGTCTCGAGTAGGACTTCGCCCAAAACAAACCTGCACCAGTTTCTTCACACACCTCTCTCGTTTTTCGGTATCCTGAAAGGGATGATGAGCCGCCGCGGTGGCTCAGCCGTTATGGTGCTCGGCTGCTGACCCAAAAGACGCGGGTTCGATCCCGGCCGCGGCGGCTAGAATTTCTTTGGAGGAGAAATTCTAGAGGCCCGTGTACTGTGCGATGTCAGTGCACGTTAAAGAACCCCAGGTGGTCGAAATTTCCGGAGCCCTCCACTACGGCGTCTCTCATAGCCTTAGTCGCTTTGGGACGTTAAACCCCATAAACCAAACCAAACCAAAGGGATGATGTGTTGCATACTGCCCCCTCGGTGCAGGTCGTCCGGTTAGGCGCATTGGTATCCGAGCACGGCATGGTCGTCTCCCAGTACAACGCCGTCGTGGGCGAGGACGGAAACCAGCTGATCGGCTCGACATCGCCCCGGCACCAGCCCGACCCTTTAAAGTGAGTGCGCTGCCAGCAATACTTAAATACCCTTTTTACTGACAAGCACTGTGATATCGTTCAACGTCTTCGCAATAAACACATTCTTTGACGCATTGTTTCCAATCAGCGGACTTCCCAAGCCACCCATTGCTAAAGTGACCTTAACACTGCGACCAAAGGCAGCGCTAACTGCTGTAGTGTATAATTTTTGAACCAGCTGAAAGTAACTCCCCGGAGGAAACTTTAACGAAAAGGAAGGAATGGTTGATTGCTCATAAGTAAGGAGAGGAGCACAGTGAAGCATGGTGAATCAACGCTCAGCTCTTCGAGCGGAAATTATGCAGGCGAGGACAGAACGGGCTTCTTGCCGTCCTCTGTCGAAGCAGGTGTCCTGCTAGACGGTTGTGTTGTCTTTCAGAACCACACAGTTGAAGGCACGAAGACTATGTGAACTACGACACCATCGTTAAGGCCTTTATTTTGATGCTGTTTGCACAACTGTGGTGTTTTGTGGTAATGCGTCGGCCGCGACCTGAGTTATTGACAACGCAGTCACGCCACGGCCGCTCGATCGCTTGCACCTTGCATGGGCAGGAAGTACTTCCTATTCCTCTTACCGGGCTCACAGGGTATGCCTGGCCATCACACGCTCCCAAGAGCTCAGACAGGAAATGACACTGAAATGAACGGGTCACCGTTTAGCAGTGTGAGCCCTCTTCAGATAACAACCTGAGCGCTCCGCCGATTACCGGTTTAAACTATGCTATTATGGCGCAGGGCTCCCTCAGGTTTACACTCCATGGCGTGCGACCGCAATACGCCAAAGTTCTGGGTCAGGCGGATGGTCAGGCCTCCAGAATTCAACGCGGCGCATCCTCAGGTTGCGTATTTCACAGCAGTTGGTGCCGGCGTGCTGGGCCCAGCTTGCTGCTCCATCCAACAGATCGAGGAAAGCGACTGGCCACTGCCCTCTGCTTCGAAGGCGGCTGTCGACGGGAAAGGGAGCGCCGAGGCGAAAGTCACCCGAGAGTTCCTACGCGCAAAGACAGCAGCCCAGAGTGGGCACCTTCCACATGTCGCACTTCGGAATGGAGCTGCCGCTGCGGCACCAGGCAGCCACAAGGGCGTAACCGGGAAGTGTGGTAAGTGTTGGTGGTTGGTGTATCGTTTGTTCCTGCACGATATACGACTGTTCTTCCGATTTCAATACGGTGCTAGGCCCCAACACTGATGGCGGCAGGGGCTACACAGGAAAAAACACCACACTTCGTGTTGTTGCCCCTGCTGCTGCTCCTGCTTCTGCCGGCAGTGGTCACTGCGGGCCAACGCCGATACTGTGTCCAACGCCGCGTTACTGTGGGCGGGAAGAGATGCATACATCGGCGGCTTTGAGGAAAGGCGGGGGGGGGGGGGGGGGGGATTATCGCACATGGGATGTTAATGGGACTCCTGGCAGCCAACGTGACGAGTATGCAGCTGTAGAAGCTGCGGCCCTTCCACTCATGTGTGGTCAGTTCTTCTGCGAACGGACTGCTCCGATCGGGAATGGCAGCGCTTACAACCAGCAGTACGAGCTTGCGCACATTAAACCGTTCATACAGAAAAATTTGACGTGGCGGTGAAAGCCGAGGCAAAGGCCGGAGATGCAATCCAGGCAATAAATTGGGTAATGATGCGGAGCTTCGTAACTCAGCTAAGTTCCTTTACAGTTCGCAGTGAAATTTTGTGCTATTATGTAGCAAGAAATAGATATACGCTATCGAGGATTTATTCAACGTCCACTAGTTCATCATCTTTTTGCAAAATCACCTCTGCGCTTATATGGAGTGCACGCTCTTTGCGACCATATGTACCATCTTTGCAAAAAGCAACCGAGCAGCCACTCCGGCGGCCGCAGGGGGCTTGGTGCCGAGCGACGGCGCTGGTATCTTCGGCGCGGGCTGCTGCTACCTGGGGCCCGATTCTCGATATTCACATTCGCCTGTCAGCGCCATATTGCCTCTCTGATTGGCTGTCAGAAGTGTCAATCGCCGTCGATGGGCGTGTCAATCAGGGTCGGTTACAGCAGCGCTTTTCGCGGTGACGTCAATTTGACGTGGCAATGAAAATGCATTTTCGCAGCGCTATTATTGGTGCCCGGCTGGTACATATATGTGATTCTGAAGGGAAAAGAAGCTACAAGCGGTCCGTGCGAGAGCACTTGCGCTCGACTTGCCAATTCGGAGAAAATAGCTGCACACCGGAAATGGCAACTTCCTAAAATCTGATTGGTTGGAACAATATCACGTAAAGCACGTGATAGGCACACATTTTGGAGTGATGTCAGAATGACGTTTCATCACGTTTACGTTGTGCCGCCATTGCAAAAAATGGCTGAAATTCGCCGCCATCATTTCGCCCGGCGAAAGGTACCCGAATCATGCAAATGAGTTAGTGAAATGCTGATTTATACGGCGTTAGGTAGCCGCATTTTAACGGGTATTTATTTCAAGACAAAACTAAGCTTACAAAAGTCTTGTTTTGATTGCACAATATAATGATATCGCGTTGTAAGAGCTCATCTGAAATAAGCAACCCTTGAGAGCGTTAATAGTGAAGGCTTAAGCGTACAGCCGCATGGGGGCGCTAACTGCTTTCCCGTTGCAAACCCTCCGCTCGCAGTGAGAAATCATTCGTCCGTGCAGTTAGTGTAGCGCCAAAATTGCTCGAATGGCGGTGATATGGTGGCTGTCGATTTGCTGCTCGTTGCATTCATTCGTCGTTTGTTAAACCCTAGAAGTGGGAAAGGTGAGCGACTTTCGAGGTCACCGCGATGCTTTCGAGTTGTCTCTGACTAGACAGCTCGTCTGTGCAATCATCTGACGAGGCATATATGTGGTGGCTATGCAAGGATGCATTGCGGCGAGAAGCAGTGCCGAACTGTCGAGCTCTGAGGGGCGATCGCCAGCTGTGAAACGTCGCTGAACGGATGGGCTTTGCGCGCGTGATGAGTGGATGACACGACAGGCGTTCGCGCGGCCGAGCGACAAACTCCAGGAATGTGTCGGGCTTCTGGACGAGACATCCGTGTATGTGTAGTGTCATTCTCATTCCTTTTGCATGCATGCTGGAAATGACTTTAAAACAAGCACAGGAGTACAGTCAGGCCGGAATGAAACGCGAACACGCATATGTCATACATTTCTACTTTGCAGTGACATATTCCTTTACAACCTATTTACGATTGTGCCCTTCGGCAGACCCTTTATCCAGACACATGAATCAGGCTAGCTGCACACTACAGCTGAAAGTATGCAGGTAAAATATTTTGTTTTCCTGACATGCGCTGTTCGCGTTTCATTCCGGCCTGACTGTAGGTACATGCAGGATGCATGCTGCGAATCCGAAATTCTTATTCGGCATTTCGCGTTGCTTTTTTCATCATACTGTTTTCAGTTCTTGCATACGGCACAAGTTGAGAAAACAAACCTAGCATGCTAGTACGTTGGTCGATTTCTTTGTTTTTGGTGTTGATGAATGTGAAAGAAAGCATAGGTGAAATCAGCTGGAAGGCGTCAATTCCTTAACTGTGAAAAAAAATTGCGTGAAACCCTAAAAGAATACTACAACCTGGCTTCAGCATTATTAATGAAGCACACAAAAGTGATTTCACTATTCAAGCTGAAATTTTCATAACAGTGTTACATTATCAGTTACACAGCAGTCACTTGGAAATGGCCGTAGGAGGGTGAAAAAAATTATTTCTCTAAGGGCACACGGAAAACAAATATATATGAGTCTTGTACATTTTATTTAGAGATGTGGAGTTCCTGCCGGTGAAGGTTCCAGCTCACAAGAAGTCTGTGCGGGATCCATCCATGACCCGTTTATCTCTATCCATGTGCTGCCCGCATGGAAATCGTCAAACTGGTGAGCACATGCTTAGTGTGTTGTGGCAGGCATGAAGGGATAGCATGTTTGCCTGCAGTAAGATTGCATTTGGCTAATGATATCTGTCTGCATTTATATATAGTTTATTGAGCAAGGAAGAACAGTGTAGGTAGAACTACATATGAAAATAATGTAAATTAATCATGTCTGTACTTTTCAGGTGACAGCGGAGATAGGTGTGGGTGACACGCAGTGTTGTTCTGTGGCTTTGGATTTCTCTTAGTGACCACAGTGTCAAGGTAGCCTCATTTCGATTCGTGCAAAATGCAAAAGTATGCATGCACTAAAAAACTCAAGGTAGTCATAAACAGTTAAACTTGTGCCCTTTCTTGCAGTGCATTCTGTAGTGGTTTTCGTGAGTATAAAAACACTCTAATAATTATTTGTGTCCATCAGTTTGGGAAATCTGCCATCAAGTACCTCTAGCTATATGACTACAGTTCGTTTTGATACTAATGATTGATTTTGCAGGGAACATATTGTCACGTTGTAGTGACGGCAGTCCAGCGGTCAGGAAGACACCAGAAATACTTGCAAACGAAGCTCTTTATTTGGGCTGACTTGCGCCCACAAAAGAACTGAATCACTCGGTGGCGGCGTAAGCAACAAGCGTGCTCGTCAATCGTCGATCTACGAATGTCCGCCGCTCGCGGCATCGCTCAATTTAAAGGCGGCAAGGAAACTTCCAGATAACAGGACAAGATCATCTACAGTAATCTAGAATAACCTAGATGCAGCCTTTCATGGCTGCGATCAATCGAGATTAGTCTGGTCGCTTCTCGCGTCACGAACAAAAGTGATAACAACCCTTTCCTGCAGCCTTGAGCGTGAACGAACAAACACTACAATGATACGTGGCATTACCCCCCTTCCAAAGAAGCATCGTCTCGATGCTTTAAAATGAAAATAAACGCGGACAATGCTTCGAGAACTTAGAGTCCTTTAGCATTCCTAATAAGGTGTAACAGCAGCGGTAAAAGCTTCAAGTCTGGCCGTGTCGTCGTCGTCGTCGGTGTTGTCGTAGTTTTTGTCGTCGTATTTGTCGTCGTCGTCGTAGGGGTCGTCGTCGTCGTCGTAGGGGTCGTCGTCGTCGTCGTAGGGGTCGTCGTCGTCGTAGGGTTCGTCGTAGTTGAGGCATAGTCTTGTGTTTTCGTTGATGGAGGATCTTAGTTCTTGCGCTCATCAGCAACCTCACCTCCAGAGGCTGCTTTATTCAGTTTAACCTTCGGGGGCTGGGGGAGCGTCCGCGCACTGCGTAGACTCGACTAAGAAATACCAAGCGTGGTGACGATGGCGACGGGGACTCTTGATAGGCGGTTGGGCGGTGGGCATTCTTCCCGGCGCAAAAACTCCTCGATTTCGGCTGGTCGCTGGCCGGGTCGGGGTCGTAGGGCGTCGTAAGGAAACCTTCAGATGCCCATTCTTCTGTATGCGCAGTACCGGAGAATATGACCGGCTTCTCCGCAGTGGAAGCATAGTGGGCGGCGCTGGTCGGGTGTTCTCCACTCGACGCATTTCCTCGGCCGTGTACGACGCTCGTAGGACGGGCGAGTTGGGGCGAGAGGGCGGCGCTCCAGCGCAGCTGGCTAAGGGCGATAGGGGCTTGGGTCCCGTCGTCGAGGTACAGGACGGCGCACTGCTGCGGCGTAAGTCATGGCTGGAGGCTCCAGAGGCTGCGTGGTAGACTGGAGTCAGGTCTTCCGGCGAATAACTCAAAGGGCTGGCGTCACGACTTGCAGGGGTTGTCCGGTACCTGGAAGGCTACCCAGCACCTCCACCAGATGTCACGTTGTAGTGACGGCAGTCCAGCGGTCAGGAAGACACCAGAAATACTTGCAAACGAAGCTCTTTATTTGGGCTGACTTGCGCCCACAAAAGAACTGAATCACTCGGTGGCGGCGTAAGCAACAAGCGTGCTCGTCAATCGTCGATCTACGAATGTCCGCCGCTCGCGGCATCGCTCAATTTAAAGGCGGCAAGGAAACTTCCAGATAGCAGGACAAGATCATCTACAGTAATCTAGAATAACCTAGATGCAGCCTTTCATGGCTGCGATCAATCGAGATTAGTCTGGTCGCTTCTCGCGTCACGAACAAAAGTGATAACAACCCTTTCCTGCAGCCTTGAGCGTGAACGAACAAACACTACAATGATACGTGGCAATATTTTACATTTGTACGTAAAACTAGACTATAGGTGAACTTGCGGCTTCAACAGTTTCACCTATTTTGAAACGCAATGTCTAGCTCGTTGGGAGATTTCAGTGCACAGCGTTGATTAGATGTGCAGCTGATGGTGTGCATTTTATGCAGACGTGGTGGACCACACTCACCATGGGGTCTCATGTGCTCAGGAGCCGGGATATCAGATTCATCTTCGCTCACCCTCGGCTGGACTGGCTGCCTAGCTGGGTGGTCATACCGGGTTCC
This sequence comes from Amblyomma mixtum, assembly GCF_055824585.1. Lineage (NCBI taxonomy): Eukaryota > Metazoa > Arthropoda > Arachnida > Ixodida > Ixodidae > Amblyomma > Amblyomma mixtum. Next base: position 416,611,630 of record NC_143014.1, on the reverse strand, counting down.
TGAACGATTACATGAGGTGTCTGGAAAGGTGTCATGGCCATGGTACAGCATGGTCAAGAGTTCTCTGCGAAGGTCAGCACAGCGTGCATTGTGCAGCACAACGTGTTCATCCACACTCAGCTGCAGGACCATGACACCACTGGCAAGTGGTGATAATAGCAGGACCACCAGCATCTACAACAAGGAGGAGGACCCAGCACCATTTGGATTCTACCTGACAGACAGGAAGTGTATGATCAGCTGTGTGGGAATCGCAATCACTGCTGTGGTTTTCACGTGTAAATATGCCACAAGCAATCAGCGTACATTTGCTCTGCTTCAAGTTTGATACCTGCTAGGCAGCTGGTGAAGTCTTCATCATTTTGGTGCTGTTCTTTAAATAGGACCATATTGTTAGTATCCATGACAGTAGAAATTAGTTTTGTCTGGTGCTGCAGTTTTTTGTGTGTCAGGAAGTGTCCCAAGTGTTTTCAGTCTGCCGTCTGCAAACTTGCTGAGTGTGTGCTTCAACACATGCTTTGGTGATTGTGAAGAAGTGCCGTTCCTTCGTGTGGTGCCTCCCTATGTGTTATGCTTGTACTCAATGCACATTTTATTTGGTGCTTAAGTTCAGTGAAAGACAGGAAGGCACCAAAATTTTTTCCTTCTAGCACCAGAGCGTTGACTGGACATGCTTTCACCAGTGCTTTTCTGTTTGCTTTGGTGTTTGTTGAGAGCCAGCAGTCCAGAACATGCTCAACATACAGCATGGTCACTGTGTCTCTAGTCATTTACAGCATCTCTTTTTCAGGATGCAACGCGTCTTGTGTGGCACTGTTTGTGTGATAAGATCGCAACATGCTTTGCCTCATGGCATCTGGTTGCCTCTGTGTGCTTGCTTTTGACTCCTTCTTTCACATGCTGCTTGTAGTTATTCAGCAATGAGCTATTTTTCCTAAAGGAAAAGTCACGTAATTGTTTCATGGTCATTTTCTAAGATGAAAATGGCCTGGCCAGCGTTTTGACATGTGTACCCATTCCCATCTTCTAGCTGAAATTTGTACCCCTGACGGAAACCTACAAATTGCACATTAATTCAGTTGAAGGTAACTGGAAGTATAAATTATGCAACTGGACGTAATTTGTGTTTTAATGGTAAAGCTCCAAATGGCATTTTGTAGCTGGAAGGGCATGATCCGGTTCAATAATTCAGCTGGAAATGGATCATAGTAGTAGTAGTAGTAAACTTTATTAATCTTTCTGGGTTACTCAGACGGTCTTCCCAGGTCAGGGATCTTTTTCTCTTTCCATGATTTGTGGTCCGGGATCTTTTTCTATGCTGAGCCATCAACCTTGAATGCATGCATTTGAAGATCACTGCCCACCTGTCCTCCCACTGAAGCTCTGTTAGATCCCATTTTCATTGACTTGTCCCCTTGCACTTTGCTTCATATAAATTGGGGATGCTGTTTGGTCATTTTAAGACAAATCCTAGACAGCCTGTTTACCCTCTGCACCCTTAGTGTGACTGGACCATATCAGTGTATGTGCTGCCATTTTTCTGTTTAGCAAAGGCAACTGCTGGCTACTTCGGTTTGCAAACTAGGCAACACTAATGTGCATGTACACCACTGTCAAACGTTTATGAAAGACAGGTCTGACCCGAAAAAATTCTTATCTTTGTAGACGAGACATATTCGTCAATATGTAATGTTGCACTAGGTAATGATTCGCAGTTAGGCTGCCTAATGAATGCTAGGATGCATGAAGTTCAGTGATGAAAATAAATTATTTTGCCAATAATGGCTTCCACAAACTTTTCACTGTGCATGTAAAAGACACCTCACTCCTTTTAAGCAAATTGCAACACCTAAAGAGGCATTGCAACTTGTCTCACCCCCCAAATATGTAGGGGCACACTTAAGCTCAGCATTCATGGGTATGACGCGACAGTGTTTATGGCTCCCTGCAGTGGTTTCTCTCCACACACACAGTCGCTGTTCTTCATTCATGTTCACACATTTATCACAATTGCCTCAACACAGGTTCCACATTCTTGTCTTTGAACTCTTCCACACTGCAGTTCACCTACATAATGTTACTGTAGTTAGTTTCTCACTAATTGGCACATCTCTGGTTCACTGCAGTAATTACATTACTAAGCTTCAAATTAATCCAACAGAACCCAGACATCACTCCCCCCCCCCCCTTTGTACCTCAGCAAAGTCAATGTGCCTACACGGCCTAGTTGGAAGTGTGCCTGGCTGGCGATGCAGGGGTCATGGGTTTCAAGGCAGACAGAAATTTATTTAGGTTTAGGTTTAGGTTTATAGGGTTTAACGTCCCAAAGCGACTAAGGCTATGAGAGATGCCGTAGTGGAGGGCTCCGGAAATTTCGACCACCTGGGGTTCTTTAACGTGCACTGACATCGCACAGTACACGGGCCTCTAGAATTTCTCCTCCAAAGAAATTCAGCCGCCGCGGCCGGAATCAAACCCGCGTCTTTCGGGTCAGCAGCCGAGCACCATAACCACTGAGCCACCGCGGCGGCTAGACAGAAATTTATTAATTTTTTGTATGTAAAATCTAAAGTAGTTTCAGATATGTGTTGACATTTGGTTCAGATTACAAATCCTCTTTTCAGTGACTCACCGCAGACATCCACACGTGAAGCATGTTTTTTGACACAATGCCGACTGTATAACACTGGGTTTTCTGCTGAATGGCAGCCTCTCTCCTTGCCAGTTGTGTGTGCAGGATTTCTGTACTTTTTTTTTCTGGAATGTACGGGATCGTCCACTCTTAGTTAGATGCGCTGCCGCGGTGGCTCAGTGGCTATGGTACTCGGCTGCTGGCCCGAAAGACGCGGGTTCGATCCCGGACCGCGGCGGCTGAATTTCTTTGGAGGAGAAATTCTAGAGGCCCGTGTACTGTGCGATGTCAGTGAACGTTAAAGAACCCCAGGTGGTCGAAATTTCCGGAGCCCTCCACTACGGCGTCTCTCATAGCCTTAGTCGCTTTGGGACGTTAAACCCCATAAACCAAACCAAACTCTTAGTTAGAACACGCTAGTGCATGGCCGTGCTCTTTGGAGGGTCGCTGCGTCCGAAACGGCTGCGCATCGAAGCGAAGTGGCAGATGACGGGAAGCATCATGTCCAGGTACACTTTCTCCTGTGCCACTTTGCTGCGATGAGCGACTGTGTCGCACGCAGTGGCCCTCTGAAGAGTGCGGCCTTGCGCTAGCGTATTCTAACTAAGAGTGGACGACCCTGTACATGTCACCGAATAAGTGTGAAAAAAAATAGCAGCCTGTTTCTACCTTACTTGGTTTGGTTTCATACTTCTGCTTGAACTTTAAGAGAAATTAGCCAGCAAAGCTGTACAAGACGGTAATTTTTCAGGGGGCTTAAATTTTATTCACAGGCACTTGCAATGACTCTGGTGGTATGACATTTTTATTTGAACATCCTTTCTATTAGGCATTCAGTGATTTCATCAACATTTTGCAACCTCTTCTATCATTATATTGGTGATGAATAGTTCCAGTTCATTAATTTAACACTCTCCTCATGGAAAGTCTGAGTTTGGCTTGCTTACTGTTTATCAAGCTGCCTTAATCATCCGCAAAAAGCAATTACACTCCATGTGCACACGCCACAAGGCATTTTAAGTGTTCTATTTTGTTTTTTCTTGCAGTGAAGGAGTGTAATACATACATAGAGGGGAGAAATCTCCAACCTGTCATTTATTCTCGAGCACCAGAGCAGATTTTAAACGCACCTATCAGGCTTGCCCAAACAAACTGAAACCTCCTTTCCAAGGGATGGAATCACAGGAGCGATGGGAGGCTGCTCTGCGCAGGTCACGGGCAGAGCTACAGCTTTGCATCATGGCCTGGGCCTTGAAGGTCGCCGCAGCCAAACAGTGCCTGGTCACCTAGAGTGGCCTGAGGGCCGTCGCCACCCTGTTCAGCACCCCTCCACCCACCCTCACCTGATCCACTGAAGTGGGACTAATAAAGTTGTTACCAACCAAGGGCTGTAATAGCCTTCTTGCCAACGCACTTCACCACGGTAATTTTGAACTGCTCCTTTGAACAAATAATCTCTGAGCTGTATGCAAGCTTTGTTCTCAGTACAGGTAGGCCCTTTGTTATTGGAATGTGGTAATCTACTGTTGGAGAGCAACTTCGATTGGTCCTCAGTGTCCTTTCAGAATTTTGCCGTCATTTCAGCACCTACATCTGGTATGGTGCCCTTCACTGAACTGTAGACGTCATGTTTTGAGTGTACATAGAGGGTTGTCTATTTTAGTTCACAGTAAAGGAAAGTACTTTGAAAGTGAACGCATTTCATTGAACATTACTCTCCTGCAGTGCACAATAGTGGCATCACAGGATCATTATTGCATCAGTGTATAGTGTAAAAGTTGCCTGACGACATTGTGATCCACCGCTCAAAGAGAACCAACAATGGCACAGAGGAAAGATCACGCAGTTGCACATCAGGCAAGAAACATGGCTGAGGCCTCTTGCAGATTGCTCGTGGAGTGCACAGGGCTTGCCAAAACCAATCCACATCATCGCTGCATTAATGGACCTTTTGCCAGAATACCACTGCTTGTCTGTAATGCTGCCTCCCTCAAATACTGTGGGCCATGTTAGCCTTGCATTTCTTGCCCCCTTTGTGTGTTATCTTGCTGCTGTGCATGCTTGTGCTTTTCTTGTTGTGTTGCTGTTCTTCCTTCTTAACTCACTGTTGTTTTTATTCTCCTTCAGCTCCTTGACCTGACCCTGAGACATGTTCAGGCTTAATATGACATGTGCACTAGATAATACGCATGTATGTGCATGCTCTGATAATAACTTGCGTGAAGCGAATAAAGCAAGTGTCTTGCACACTGCATTAAGCTGTTTGTAATGTGGCATTACCCACCTCTATATCCTATCCACCTCTATATTCGTCCCGTTCCCCAATGTTGAGTAGCATATGTGAAGACATTTTTTCTCCAGCCGACTTCACCTCTTGACATCACACGCTGCCCTCTTACAAGGAATGTTGCTGCATTGAAAGGAGCTGCCTGGTGCTGCTGTAGATGCATTACTGTTGTCCTACAGCAAAGGGATGGGCACGACAAATTTTGTTTCACCTCTCACATTTTGGTGCGTACTTGCATCACACGAGTGGTGTAGCTGCCTATATGCCCTTGGTAAGTGCTGTGTGCTCATTGTTAGACAGAATTAACGAGATGGAGGGCCTTTTAAAATACTGAAATTAAATAGCATTATTGAGAGCCTTTTTTATTTGAATGAAATAATGTACCTGCCACTCTACGCCATGCATTTGTGAGGTGCTTTTCTATAAAGTCCGTAAAGTCTGCTTGCAGGCAGACTTCATATAGTTAATGTTCACAAAGCAAAATATGAGTGCCTCAGAGCATGCTAATGAGGTATATATCCTATTCAGATTAAGTGAAACGCCAACACTGCTTCTGTTGACAGCGACTTTTAGCTGTGTCTGTTTTTCTTTAAGTACTGGTGGGAAACAATATCTCCCTATTCTGCTTTCGCATTTGACGCTTGACCCGTGCATTTGACCCGTGCGCTACACCGCTGAAGACGTGACACGGTGAGGTAAAGCTTTCCCGTGCGCTACACCGCTGAAGACGTGACACGGTGAGGTAAAGCTTTCCAATTGCGCCACTGACGCGTTGAGGTTACGATCGAGAGCCAGTCGTTTCTCCACCAATACCTCTCCCCGTGACGCTGATCGCATCTCACAAGTGCGGAATCGCCGCATGCGGCGATAATTAGACGCGACATGCTGCGCGATGGCTTCGGGCGATAAGCGGTCTCTTCATGCAATATAATTATACGCTAAACTCTTATTTCCGTGACGACCGGCCCACAGGGTCTTTCGCGTCGCATTCAGCACAATACACTCAGTACGTGGCGCGTGCGCCGAGACCGCCGCCCCAACGCATTTCACCGTCCATCTCTACGGCGCTACCTTCTCGCCGCAACTCGGCGGTGTTTTTTGTACTTGGCGCCGAGTAGCAGACGACACTGTTTATTTTTTTGTCATACTTTTTTCTTTATTCTTCAATGTCGTCATTCTATTCTGCTGTTACGCATTTTCGCACCGCCCCGATTCACACGTCATGGGTACGCCCCGCTCATGGCGGATTGGCGAATATCGAGAATCGGGCCCCTGGCTGCGATTGTTAACTGGCTGAGGTAAGCATGCACCCTCGCTTATTACGACAGCCCTCCAAGAGCGAGAAAATACTGTCCGCACATAAAACCTGATTGCTTCTTATCATCCAAGGAAGGAGGGCGAGAGCGCAGGCTTACGTCACCCAGTTTATCTCGCACCCGGGGAGCAGCCCTGGGTGCCGCAGCGACGTCGCTAGGCTGAGAGCTTGCTCCCGCTGCCGTCGTGGCTGCCCGGTTACTTTGGAAAATACTTTTCAGACGTGATCATTGAGAGAACTAAGGTTGAACGTTTCTTTATTGATTCCTGTATGATCATTTGGGACAAATGCAGTTCACTGTTTCAGACTAGTTTTCGTCTTGGCGTATTAAAGAAAAAGTGATACCCAAGGTTAATGAAGAAAGCACCAGAATTTTGCGAATGTGTGTAAAAAGTTTGTTTCTGTCTCATATGTATACTCTCGACAGTACTATCCACAATAAATAAATAAACCACGCAGGTCAGCCGAAAGTCTTACTGCAGGATAGTTTGACACGTTAGTTTCAAGAAATAAACAGAGAAAGCGCGGAAAGTCAGATTGAAGGTGTCATCAGTGTTACTGTCGTCATGTGTCATCTCGCCAATTCCGAAATAAAGCACTAGTATTATCTGCCGCCGAGGGATCCACTTCGCTCAGTAAAGGGGGCACTGGCACAATCTGTCACGCGCTGAGTTGTTGAGATCGGCGAGCTTGGACCTGGAAAGAATTCGTAGCAGACCAGGGTGAAGGCGGGTGAGTAGTCAAGACGCAACGATGCGGTAGGGACTGGAGGTGGCGGCAGCAGCGGCGGAAGCAGCGGCTAGGGCGGCGGCGACGTCAAGTGGCAGAATCTGCCCTTGTGTCGCCGGACGGACGTGATGCTGTTGTAAGGTCAGGCTGATGACGTTGAATGAAAGACGGCTGCGGCCTCGCCAGAGGTGCCGTCTTTCGGACATGCGGCGGGGGAGCACGAGCTCGTGTATTCACCTTCTGGGAGATAGCGCCAAATTTCTTTCCCACGGACACACCCTAGAGAAGACTTACCGCTGTGGTGAAATCGACTCAATAGTCTTTACCACTTTCCATCGACCGAGTTACGAGAGAGCATCAGCACCGCCCCCTGCAGTGAGAGGTACCACCAGTGTACGCAACGACACATTTGATTGGACATCGTTCATTGAATTATTTTACAGCCAGGAATGTAGGGAATACGAAGTTTATTTAAAGGGCTGCTGGTCTGTTACCAAGGCATTCATTCCTGGACTGTAAATATGTAAAAATAAACCTACTCTACAGTTTACGTCACACTAGAGTTCGACATCGTCCATCGGAGCCGGAACTTGCGGGGCTGAAGCAGTCAGACAACCTAAGGGCCCCTCGTCTCCAACAGGGTGCCGCTTTGCAATAAATGCGTCGCTACAGCAGGCCGCCGCAGTTAAAGGGGCTTTGAAACACCTTCTCAAGAAAGCACATCAGCTCTCTCAATCACTGCAGTGTGTTCTCAAGAGCACCTGAGCCAAACAATACACTTCTACGCGCAGCATAAAACCCACAACCACGCGCGAAAGTTGACGAGCCTTTCCCGGCCACTTTTAAATGGTCGCACCCTCCTTCGTCGCTCGCACCTGCGTATGCAATTTGCGAGATGGCTACTCGTTAGATTATTTCAGACGTCAGGCAGCGACCTTGACGGCGACAAAAAAGCCGCGCAGCTCCGGCGGGTAAGGAAGCTCCGCGCCCGGAGGTGGTGCCGGCGGAGGTGCGCCGACCTTGCAGCGTGCAAAAAGCGACGAGATAAGAGGGAAAGGCGCGAAGACGCTGAAATTCAAAATTTCACAACAAATAACTAACCTTCTACAAACCGCACAAAAAAAATTCTTGCTGGGCAATATTCGTAAAGCGGGGTGCTTTCATCCCAGGCACACCGAAACTTTATAGAGCCCCTTTCAGAGCCCCTTTAAACGTCTGAGGCCGCGTCAAAACAGTGGCGATTTCCGCTTACAGACACCCTGTTTTCCACAAGCACCGCGTGGGTGATTCCACCAGCCTGTTTCGCATACAGACGACGTGCTGCGTATGGAGCAGTCCTGTTTAGTGCACTGCACGGGCTCGGGCCAGCCCGAAAGCCCGGGCCCGGCCCGGCCCGCGGGCCGGGCCGGGCCGGGACATGATTTATTTTGCCGGGCCTGGGCCGGGCCCGGGCCTGAAGTTGCGGGCCCGGGCCGGGCTCGGGCTTAAAGCTGCGGGCCCGAGCCAGGCTTCGGTCCGTATACAGAAACGGCTGGTGTCCGACTTTTCATTCAATATTGCAGTGTGAAGAACTGCGGCTTTGAAGCAGCGACATGTTTGAGCTATGAGTTATAGTACGCGCTGAGAAAAAAACCAAGCTTTATTGATTCACTTATTTATTTCCTTATTTCCACGCCGCGGTGCAGTAAGAGTAAAATTCAACCGGTCTTAATTGGCCATTGATCATTCGCGTTCCCAAAACATACCTATACACTTTTAGAAATGCATTAGGGAAGAACATATTAGTTTAGGACGCTTATGGTCTTCAAGCACGTATACCATGAAATACTCAAGCCTTTTAGCTTTTCGTTTCTGCTGAAAGGTGACCAGTTCGGCTATGAGCTCAACCTGTGAGATCGCGTTCAGTAAAAAAAATGTCATCCTACTGCTTGCTAGGCAGCTTTAATATTTATACTTCGCAGGCGGCAGAACATAACTGATTACAATCATGGGGGAACGCAGAGTAGACTAGTACGCGTGTATGCAGCCCTTTTTACTTGGCTCTCGGAACTTCCGAGTTCATCTTTGCCCACCTACACGAGACCAGTCTCCAAAAGACGGGCCTGGCGAGAACTACACTTCACCACTTCCTTCTGGGTTAAAAAGAACCAACATTCTTTAAGCCAAACTGCGGTTTCAGAACCTTTGTCGGCCAGTTCCCTATCGGTGTAGTAGCAGTCTACTTGCTCAGTTACTGTGAAACGGGCCGGGCCGGGCCCGGGCTGGGCTTCGCTCCGGGATTCACGGGCCGGGCCGGGCTCACTAGAGCGATAATTTAGCGGGCCCGGGCCGGGCCCGGGCTTCAAGCCGCGGGCCTGGGCCGGGCTCGGGCTTCAGGTCGCGGGCCCGGGCCGGGTCGGGCCTCAAATTCAGGCCCGTGCAGTGCTCTAGTCCTGTTTAGTCAGTGATGTGGCTGTCGAAAGCTGTTAAACCTTGTAGCATGCCTTAGTGGTCTGGCCACAGAACACAACGACACGCCCCAGCACGCCTGCCAAGCACGAGCAGATTCGATTTCTTGTGGCTGCACAGCATAATGGCTGCGACGCTGTATCCCGCTCTCGTCTGACTGAGCGGGTCCTGACAAATATATTTTGTGGAATCACGACAAAGACTTGTGTCAGTACTTCTCTACAACCTCTTTTTACGTCGGCAGCTAACTGAAAGGCACTTTCGAGCCATTTGGCACTCGGATACATCCGATGAACTCTTCCGACCACTAAGCGGTGCTGCGACCAGCGCGAGAAAAAAAATGCAGTGCCTTAGCTCAGCTAGTAGAGAGTATACGTAGCGAGAGTACGGTTAAACTTGATTGCACCTTGTCGTTTAGCTTGGTTTCTCTCCGGCTACGCCCAGTGTTTAGCTTCGGTTTTTATCCGCCCCGTTGCGTCTAATTGCGGCTACATTAAAGACGGGGCATTTGTTATGCAGCAAAGTGTGAGGCATTTATTTTATTTCCGGTTCTTCGTCTTCTAGTTGAAGGCTGGCTTTTTTCAGTCTTTCCGACTGACTATACATATTATCTACCGACGGCTGCACCAAGCCGCCTTCTATATATATATATATATATATATATATATATATATATATATATATACCGGGTGTTTTTTAGAAGGTCCAAAATTTTTTAAGAAAGGTAAATTCCTTTAGATTTATTTTAACCTTGGGGCAATACTGAGGGCTACGGCCGACGCCAGGTAAGAGGCAAACTACTTTAGTTAGTTCGCTGATTAACTGAATACGTTAATTAACTTTTATCATTTTTATTTTAGGGGATATGTTGCATTAGCAGAATTGGAGATCGTCTTCCAAACAGTCCAGCCAAGAAAAAAAAATTTCATGAAAAAAATTTTTGCGCGTTACGAAGCGAGAAAAAGTCACCCTGGTAGGGAGCTTCACACTGTAACACAGCGCCTGTGAGCGCCTGTGACGTAGTTGGCTCCGCCCTGCGCTTTGTGTCAGTGCGTTTTTGTTCCAACGCGGCATTCCGTGAGGCCGCGGAGCGAATCGAAACAAGCAGCGATAGCGCAGGCCGCCCGTCCGGGCTTCAGGTGATATCAGCCGTGTGACGCAATGCGCAGGGCGGTGCGAACTACGTCAGAGGCGCTCCCCGCCGCTGTGTTACGGTGTGAAGATGCCTACCAGGGTGTCTTTTTCGCGCCTCGTAACGGGCGTGAAAAATTTTTAATTGAAATTTTTTTCTCGGTTGGACTGTTTGGAGGACGATCTTCAATTCTGCGAATACGACATACCCCCTAAAATGAAAATTAGAAAAGTTTATTAGCATATTTAGTTAATCAGCGAACTAATTAAAACAGTTTTCCTCTTTCCTGGCACCCGCCGTAGCCTGCAGTATAGCCCCAGTGCTAAAATAAATCTAAAGCAATTTATCTTTTTTCAAAAATTTTGGACCTTCTAAAAAAAACACCCGGTATATACCGGATGTCCCAGCTAAATGCAACCAACCTTTTAAAAAAGGCGAAGTGTCCTAGTCCAGTGAAACCAACTGAGGGTTGTTCTTAGTCGCGTGGCCTAGTCTTGAGTATTTTTTCGCTCTTCAAAGTTAATTAATTAGTTAAATTTAATTAGCTAACTTTTTAATTATTGACTTCAGGAAGAAAGTGTCAATGAAGAAGTTTTAGATCACCTCGAAAAACCGCGAGTAGTGCTATTTCCGTCAAGTTACGATTTACGTAGCTTCATTTATTGGCCTTGAAAGAAAGTTATCACGTGACCAGCTGCTCGCTCACTACTCTGCCCTAATGTGCATCCAAAGTCTCATCGATGAGAGGACTTCAGAAAAAATGTATTTTATTCTTTAAGGCGCGTCTTGGGACGTTGAAGTGGCACAGTTGTCATGTTGAAGCTTTATTTTATTGTGCGGGTTATGGTTACAGACCGGTCAAAAAAGTACTTTACGTAAATATTACTTTGCTGGAAATGTCTCAGTAAGCTGTTTCTCACAGCGATCTACAACTTTTCCATTGACACTTTGTTCCTCAAGTCAATAATTCAAAAGTTAGTTAATTAAGCTTAACTAATTAGTCAACCTTGAAGAACGAAAAAAATACTGCAGACTAGGTCACGCGACTCTAAACAACCCTCATTTGATTTCAGACGGCTAGGAGAACCCGTGTTTGTTAAAAGCTTGGTTACATTTAGATGGGACATCTGGTATATACAGCTGCACCAACCCCCCTCCTCCTACGGCGCATGCGCACAGTTGTTGCAACTCGGTTTCGCCGGCACGCCGCGGCACCGGCTGCTCCTGTGACGCCACGCAAGATGTCGCCGGGAGCGGCGGCCGCCAGTTGCGGCGGTTGCTAGGCAACGGCTCGAGCTCAAGGCGCGACTACGGCGAAACTGGTGCCACAGCGAAACGGCGAGACTGGCGCGTAATGTAGTTCTCGTTAGAAAAAACATCTAATTTTTTGCATGCCATAGGTAGGGCACGAATGATTCGGAGTCCATATGAGGAGTTCGAGGACTAGCGGCATTGATGAGAGTGACAAAATTCTGAGAACACTGCGCAAGAAATAACAAAAAAGTCTAAGCGTCGCACATCATGTCTGGAGGGCTCTGATTCACAGATCGCACAAAAAAAAACAAACTACCGGGGCACTTAAGAACCTAAAACGGTTTTTTCGAGAATTCGAGTCATTCAAGAATTTGAATCTATGAAGCTTCTAGGTAATTCATGCAGAGCATTTTGCCCTAGCACTTAAGATTTCGAAATAATCGTAGATTAAAATCACGACGATGTTCAGGCTTCTCCTCACTTCATTGGAGTATGCGGGGAAACTCGTAATGACGTCATTATCGCCGAAATTTCCGATCTCCGCTGCCTTCGCCTGCATGTTGCTGTGCGTCATCCAATGCCGCCAAAGAATGCTTCGTTCACCTTCGATGGCATTGGTTTTCTGCCACGAAACACCTGTTACTCTGCCGTAAACTGAACGTCGTCACACGTGACGTCGTTATCGGAGCCTCTGCCTGTCACTGAACAGTGCAGAGAAGCCTGCGTGTCCACGCCACTTTATTCGGTGATTACGCCACCATTTCAAATGACAGCGCGAAATGATTTAGGAGGCTTTACATGCATGTTTTACACAATCGGTCATATTAAATTCATCGAATTCTAAAACCACTTCAGCTGCTCTTTAAGACTATGAGTGCGAAAGCACTGTGCACTACTGCTGTGCTCGTTGGTGCCTTTGTGGTTGATTATGTCTGGGGTATTCAGTGTGCTTGTGTAACTTAGTTCGCGTTGGCCCCCAAACCGCACCCCATAAATGCAGAATTGGCCATTCTCTACCAAACATTCATAGATAGCGCCAAGTCCTCGAGAGCAGTGGCGTAGGGTACAAGCGCTGCACTAGGAGGTGGGAGTTTTTGTCACAGCCACCAGTAGGGACTGCGCGACCCACGTTGCTCCTCCCAGTCAACGTCTTCCCGAACACTTGTCTTCGACTTTCACCTGCTGTGGTTCGTAGAAAGCGAGCATAACGACGGCATAACGCTCCTCCGAACCTACAAATATTCGCCCCTTTGGCTGAAACTTGTGCGGTGCTCTCCGAACTTACCAGAGCTTACCCCAGGTACTTTGTGCACATAAATTGTAGACACCTTCTGTACAGGCCACGCATGAGGAAAGTAATGCTTACGCGTTAAAAAAAAAACCTTCTATTAATTTTGATTCCTTCACGTCTACAGCGTCCCTCATAGCCTGAGTTGCTTTGGGACATTAAACCCCAATAAACCAATAAACCAACCTTCACGTTGCACGCTGCCGCATAATGACATCAGTGGTCATTAGGAAGAGGAGGGCTAAGTTCTCACCTTCATGCTAGTTATTTGCAGGTGCATGTCGTTTCGTCAAGAGAACCATGATGGCGTAAATTCCGCTTGATAAAACATCCATTCAGACGACACGCGGCACTAAGGTGAACGTGGCTCGAAAAATCACGAAAAGGGTCTGTAGTTATGCTATTTTTTTCTTTCTTCGAGACAGACAAATATTTGTACACAATTGCTAGAGGAGGCATAAAGAAAGGCCTGAAAAGAGCCTGACGTGGCTATACAACCCTCACATACTCGCAGCAAACGCAGTCTTTAACACACTGTTTCACATAATTCAGACACAGTACATACATGAGGATAAAGACAGCTACAACAGTCAATATTTGTCAACAGAATATAATTTTCAGGAGCGGGAACAAGATTGCAATGGTGCAGTTTACAAGTAAACAAAAAAAAACTTACACTTGTACCACAATTTGCACAGCGAAGCAGATATACTCGCAACTTCTTTGTCAGACGTAGCAACTTCAGCGAAACAAAAAAGGACATATCAGCATGGTTTCAGATTTCTATCACAGTCGCGCAGCGAAGACTCTTTGGACTGGCTTTTCAGCAGCATATCTGTGCGTCGTTGTGAGGCAAGAGGTGTATCTACCTTAGTATCGCCAAATTGGCCAACGCTAATTCCATACGCGTCGCTTTCATGCACGTTACGCAGAAGCTGGTGTGCCCCACATATTCAAGAGAAAGCTTCTCTACGAACTGCAACTTTCAAGGTCAACAAGGTTTCACTTTGACCTTCAGCTACGCTTCCCAAGTCAGATGCCATACCACGTGACAGGCCACAACTGGAGCCGAGCTCCGATTGCGCCGCGCCGCTCGTCTTGCCCCTGAGCCGATCCGGCCGAACCTCCGCCGTACCACGTGACATGACCACGTGATTAGCTATATATAGTGCGCGGCCCTCCGCTTACCAGTCACAAGCCCGTGCCCTTTCCTCTTTCCTATTCTCTACAGTCGTTAACAACAACGCCCGCTTCATTCGGAGCCATTGGGGGCTCGACTCTACTGTGAAATGAATGCAGGTCTTTGGTATCGTTAGGTACAACTGAGTTAAACCCCAGCCGTTTTTTTTTTTGGTCATGCTCTCAATTTTGAAAGATAAACTGTTTCGTAATTCCACCTTGTAGGAGGCATCCAACAAAACCAAAAGTTTTGAGTAGGGGCCATTTTATAAAGCAGCAGTTTTAACTGTGTCCCCGTGGATCCAGCCTGACGCACCTGACGCTGCGAGGCCTGGACCGCTCGATCGGCAGCGTGCTCCGCGGCGAGTTGTGGCACGGAGTGGCCTCGCCCGAGGAAGCCTTCGGCGAGGTTGGCCGCCCGCCAGACAACCCGTCGAAGGGCACGCTTGTTTTCGACGTCCACCTGTTGTCGTTCGTAGAAATCGAGCATAACGACGGTGAAGTGGACAAGTAGCAGGACACCGACGTTCATTAGCATCGTTTCGGAACAGTTTACAAGGTGAGACGCAGGCCGCGTTACGCCGGACTGGCTGGCGCCTTGTCAACGCGTGCAGTGGGCGCCCACGGTTTCTCGACAAATTCTAATGATGTGAAGCCTGTTTTTCAGGCTCATCATAAAGAGCGAGTTGTATGACCTTTAAAAACAACGGATGCCAGCAGTTAAGATTGCTAGAAACAGAAAGCGAGACCTATAGGTATATTCTTTCTTGTGCCTGTGTCAGTCTAATATATTAACACTAGCGTGTTGTCTTCCGACGCATACGAAACTAATATTTTCATTGCTTTTGATTAGCGCGCGGTCGTAAGCGATGTGTGCGTTTCTCGAAGTGGTTACGACGCCTGAGAGGAGTCTTAAATGCGTGATGAGTTTTTGATTTATGAAAAGAGTACTGGAGGTTGGCTGTACAATGCTTGCTATATGTAGAGTAAAGGACACCGGGAGTTCGTACCGCGTACAAGGCCCCAAAAGTGAGCCGATAATTTACAACACAATGTTAAGAACACCCGCTTCCGCGCCTCGCGGCGACCAGCGGTGGCTAGCCTTCGCCCGAACCCGCGCGCATTGCGTCAAGTCGCGCTCTTTACGTCAGCAGCAGAATGCCATGATTTTTTTTGCCGCTACAGGGCCGTCGATGCCTAACCAGTTTAGGAGGCGTTGGCTCCGCCCCCTGGCGAATTCACACGCCCTTCGGCGGAGGGGCCGAGTGCGTGGAGGAGCCGGCAGACCGACATTTCGGCGTGCATAAACTGACGAGAGGAGAGGGAAAGGCTCGAAGTCGCGAAAATTCAAAATTTGACTACAAAAAACTCATGCTTCCACAAGACGCATCAAATGTTTTTTATCTGGAGGATATATGTGAGGCTGCGCGCTTTAACATCATTGGCATATCACATCTTTTTCGAGACCTCGTTTCACAGCCCCTTTAAAGCCAATCATTTTGAAATCGCACTCGGGGTATTTCTGATGGCTTCTGATATGTTTTTGACGCTTTGCTGATGAAAATATCCTCCAGTGTTTCTGATTTATGTCGTTCTTTGTTGTTCTTGATGAGATTCTTATTTATTTGTGGCGTTACATGGCAAATTTAGAATGCATTTCTGTATTTTCTTGATACATTCGAATTACCAATGAGTATTCTGGAAAAAAATATCCTGAATGCAATTATTGTTCTAACTTCTCTTCAACATCGCCTACAAACGCCATGTTGATGCTCCCTTCAACATACTCCACATATACAAAAATATTTATATGCGAAACTTTCGCTGCAATATGAAGAAGTTTAGAGCAAGACTCCCAAAGGTGAGAGAAAAATCCCCACATTTATGCTCTCAAATCAGTAAAAAACGTCTCGAGTGAGAAAATATAAGGCACTCGAACGCAATTGAAATACATGCGTCACCGATACGTTCACCTATTTCGAACTGTTCTATGAGCAGGCTAATGCTCAGATACTGGCAGTAAAAGACCTCCCAACAAGTGTCAGTTGTTAGTTGTTAATAAGCAGAGTATTCTCAAGGAAATTGGACGCCACTTCGCAATTTCCGATAGGTACCAACCAATAGATTTTACTGCAATGTTTATTTAGTTGATGTGCACGATTACAGCTCGAGCAATTGAAAAACTTATTTCGGGCAGTGCTTGACGAAGATATTGCTCTGATGGCTTCATACATCATTATTTGTGGAGAATATTTTCCGTCATACAAGTTTATGCTTGAACTGATAAATATCTAATGATGTCAGACTGATGCCGAAAAGTGAATGCAAATTTTCCTGGGATTTTATGATGTCGGGCTATTCTAAAAATGTAAAGAAAAACCTCCTCATGAATCTATGAGGCCGGTCGTATGCAACACTACAACAGATGTTGCATTTTTCATTAGTTCCTGATGCCCCATTAAGAATAAATTTATTGAGAATAACTGTAGGTGCCGGCCAGGGCATTAGAGGGGAGTGGTCACAAAAGAACACTATATAAAAACATTGTGGGGCCAAAAATGATGAAGTAGTTGTACAGATTAATTCATTGCGCAATATTAGTTTAGGCGTTCTTGAACAAAAGGTTATCTTGAATGGCTACTGTCGGTGCGAGAAGCCGATCCCACTCCGTTGATGTACATGGCAGAAATGACGCACAAGAAACCACTGGTTTTTCGAGAAAGAATACATCCTTGAAAGTGTGATAAATACACTCAGAAATATTATGCTATGCCGTGGGTGTATAACTTCTCTGCATAAATGTGGACGGTAAAATATTTTATGAATAAGGGAAAGCAGCAAGATTTAAGGCAAGAACAGAGTCAACAGGTTTCATTGGGAGTGTGCTGGCTGTTATGATTACAATGAAAGAGGGCCTTTTTTTAACCGTATGAGGGTCCCATGTATGGCGTATTCGAGTTTGGAAGAAACTAATAATATTGATATCAGAAATTCAATATTTATTTTATTAAGGGAACTCTGCCGGCCTATATCCTTTTCTGCTCCCTCATTTCTCGAATTTTTCGCTTTTCGAATGTCTGCCCGTTGCGAAGTTCTGAGGGCCGTAATGGTTACAGACTAATATTGCTGTGCACGCCCGTTCTTTTGCTGTTCACAGATGAGTGCACTGAAGGACCGACGCAGGAACCCGATTATTGGCCACCGTCACGTCTTCGTCATCAATGCCCTTGTACGCAGCGACCTCGCAGTTAGGCCACCTCACACTGACGACTGAGACCAGGGAACGTCGGAACTAGGCGCAATGTGCGATGTTTTATACGCGCAGATAAAGTAGTGCAGCAGTGTCTGTGTCAGCGTCTTGGTGTGATTACGGACATATAAAACATACACCGCCTTTCCCGGCATGAAGTCGTGCTTTATACGGTATAGTTACAACATGTATGCTATGTTTTTTTTTCGGGGAAACTGCAAGGACTTCGCTACGAGAGATCACGAAGTTCACGCGGACAGTTTTTGCACAATCTTCAAGGGTACCTTCTCTCAGGTTTCAAAGTCAACTTACCGCAATAAGTTTTACGTTAAAGCCTACTGACAGAATGGTTTAGGTTGTTGAAACTTTGCTGCTGTTCCTGCATTGTTCCCACATTTTCTAGGTTTTAGTCCTACTGGAATTTATAACTACAATCAGGCACAACGTTTCTGAGAAACGAGAAATATTGTTAAAATTTCGAAAATTTTCTTGCGCTGTCACAAAAGGGGCCAGCATTTGTATTCGATTTACTTTGCCCCATTGCGGGTTCGAAGGCTAAAACAGTTCGTATTGATGTCAGTAAAACTGCTGTTGTATTTCTTATATGGAGAAAATTTACTGCAGCCTTCTATGTTAACTGCTGTAGGTGGTGCCAGTGTATGTGGGTATATGTCACAAAGAGGCAGTGCGTCCACCTCGAACCAGGTGTCAGGATCTGGTAGCCTGGGAGGCAAATGGTCCGAAGCGAAGACAAGCCGAAAGCACTGTCAGTTGCCGTGGAAAATATGCCTTCATGCAGACAACATGCACGGCGTCGGTTTGGGGTTGGCGACGTGTACGCTGCGTGGCATCGTCCGCATGGGCTTCGTATATCACGCAATTGCACGGAATGCGTGATAGACTGTTAAAAAGAGCGCCTCAAAGCTGTTTTCTACAGGCCTCTCCGGCAGCCTGGAGTCCACACTCAAAGCTAGTCGCCGAGTTTGGAATCGACGTGTGGATGTAGGAGGTGTTGCCGCGCATGTGTATAGGGTCTATTCTGAAGCTAAGCAGCAGCAAAAAAAAAACACAATACATTTAATAAAAATATTTTAATGCACCTAGTATTAGACAAAAAATGTTGGCATCGACACAGCGAGCGCAGCCAGTTGCCCACTGCTTGTTGGTGTCTTTTGTATGCCCGTCTCTGCAAACTCGTTGAGCGCCTTCGTTTTCAGCTTTGGGATGTCTTACAAGGTGTCCTTTCAACGCCTGTTTCAACCTCGGAAACAGGTTGCAGTCACAAAGAGACATGCTTAGGCTGTATTGTGGCTGAGGAAGCCTGGTTATACCTTGTCCGGTTGAAATATGTCTCACAGTGAACGACGTGTGCGAGGGAGTATTTTCGTCGCGTAGAACCCACGTTGTCGCGAATGTCGTCCTCAGAATTTCCCTAAAAACTGTGCCTATCAGTAATCGCGTATGACCGTGCGCCATTCCTACAGACCGTGATCGTTTCTTCTCTCCATAAGATAGTTAACCAACCACAAGAGTTCAGTGCCTAGGCGCTGCATTATGTTGCAGAAATCCCGCGGGCTTCAGAAAATTCTGGCCGTGACAGTAACGAACGAGCTTGGCGAAGCGACAGTTGATGGCAGCAGGGGTGGTATTCTCACGGTGTCGCCTTTTGCGACATGTCTCACTAGGGCGGGCCTAAAAAAGTGCGTACAGTTGCTCGAGCAAACGGAAAACGCCTTTGGCACTTTCGTCTGCGGTGCTTTCGTTCACTCCGAGAAGCGACAATTTACCACTGCTGATTCACTAGCAGCAGTAGTTTCGTATCTTTGAAAGCAAGAATATTTGCCATCACATGACGTCTAATGTTCAAAAAACATTTGCAAATTTAATATAAACTTGCTTTACTTCATTTAAGTCTATAAAACACCGCGAAAAAGCTCCAAATCTATTTTTGTTTCATTCCGGACGGTTGTGCTATGTTTCGGCTGCGTTTCGGGCAGTTGCAGACGGTAGCAGTGTAGCTGGAGGTCCCATTAGGCTTGCGCGCTCCAGAATCGACAGCGTATCTCAAAAACTAGGCCAAATTGCAGCTTAAACTTTATCGTCAAAGCAAGGTAAGTCATAGCGAAAAGCAACAACACCAGTAGTTACCGGTAAACATGCCGACCGGAATCGCAAGGACTGCTGAATTGGCTGAAGCGGGAGGCTCTCACTTGGAAGGACGCCGCAAAAGCCGCAACTGCCGATTTTGTTCGTACGCTAAAGAAATTTACCCATTAGCGCTCTGTGCATGCGCACTCTGGACCCGCTATCCCTCTATGCACGCAATTACGCAAAGCCCGCAATACTAAAACTCTCTAGTGTTCAGTTGTAGGCTTGCAAAAGTCGTCAAATTGCTTTAAATCCTCTTTCGCTCGTGCAGACACTGTTTCGTTGCACTAACGTGCATTAAAATGCCTTGAGGGGTCATGTAAATGCGAGCGCAAGCGCTGCCAAGGCCATCTCGTCGCAGCGGGCAACGTCTGCTTCGTCGTCTGTTTACGACGGTGCAAAGTAAGTTCGTATGGGGAGTGGCAGTCCGGCTTAGCAGACGGTAGCCACAGTGCTGTGCTCTTCGACAGCCGATAATGCCGCCGACAAGATTCGTCGGCCAAGGCAAATTGGTCGCGATGCCCACGGACACGCCACTCTTCTTCGCAACTGAAAAACCAGGCAAGGAGAGTGGGGTCCATGGCGTCTAGTGTCAATTTCCTAGCCCGTCGCCCGCGCGAATCGCTTCAGCACATTCCGTTGTTCGACTAAGCGTAGTAAATTGGGGCGACGTCACGATGACGTAGCAGGAAGGCGGATCCGTGCCGTCACGTCGCCGTCATCGCGGCTCGAGCCAATCAGCGAAGAGCGAATGCGACATGTCGCAAAAGTCGACACCGGGAGAATACCACCCCAAGTCTTGGCCAGTAGTGCGCCTGGAGTAGTCTATCGAGTTTGCCGGCTAGAAGTACGTCCATCATGCATTACCTCCAGGACGACTGTAGTTGTGAAGTTCTGTTTCTGCGAAAGAGAATACAAGCTTGGTGAGTGCTGTTTTGTTTATTTGATAAGAAAATGCCCCTCCCAACATATAGAGAAAAAAAAAACCGGGAAATTGGAGGAGGAAGGGGAGATGAGTAGTTTTAGTGGGCACAGGAACAGAGTGCGCACGAGAAAACTGTAAGAAGCATGACTACTTATTTGCGCTTTGCTGCAATGCATGTTACGCTGACGCTCTTTTCACCTAGCTGATACCGGAACCACTATCTCCCGCATGCCGTTCAGCTCACACGCGACCAACGCCACTGCCCGACAGCGGCCCCGTCGACGGATCTCTCATCCCTGCGTGTGTAGCACCTGGTGGAATCGCTCGCCTTCGGCCGTTCAACGCCGTCGACGACTGCATCATCGCCCGCAAGGAATTGAGGCTGTGGCCTCTGCGTCCTCGGATTCAGTGGGAACACTGCAAGAAGCGTGGCTCCGCATTACCGCTGTGCTCCGGAGCAGGTGTGTACGTTTTCCTTTTGTATGCTGAAAAGAGCGATGACATCTGTTCGCTTCTATTCCCGTGCCTAGTGGTGCTACGGGAAACTGTGTGTGATTGCTTTTCTATGGCTTTCCTACTCTTTTGCTCCGGCGACATAGAAACTAACCCGGGCCCCACCTCTCACTCTGAATCACTATTAGAAATTGAATCGCACCTTGAAAACTCTGCAGAACCGATGGCCGTAATTTTTCAACTTGTGAAAGATGTTTACGCCCACTCATTACAAAGTTCGAAGACACAAAGTGAGCTCACCGCAAATATTAAATCCAATAATTCACGGTAGAAAAGCATCGAAACAAAGATAAATAACGATCACAAACGTTTGGATGAACGAGAAGAAAAAGGGAAAGTTCTTGACACCTTCAGCCATGAGTTTGCATGCATGCAAAATTCTACTGAAAGCTTAAATAACACAAAATAACTAGTTAAACACCACCTAAGTGAAAAGAACGACAGGTTACGTCACGATAATATGATTTTTTATGGATTGATAGATTTATCTGAAACCTCGCAACAAACAAAGCATACTGGCCAATGCATTCACGAAAATTGTCGACTCGCTACCAAACGACCCATTTCAGCGTGTTCATTGTTTAGGCATCTCTTCCACTAATAAATGCAGGCAAATTTTGCCAAGTTTACCCACTGCAAAATAAAATAATTAATCCTATCATATTGCAATGATTTTAAAGAACAAACATTTTCAATATGTTAAGATTTTTCACCCACCGCTCAAATTGCGAGAAGGAAACACACCGAGTTTGGAATCATCCATCCGGGATCATCCACATTTCGCCTACGCTACAAGGTATCCATACGCTGCAAATGCTTAATGTAAGTACAATCCATCCAACGACACAATCCATGAAATCGAGCTGCCATCAGAACACGCACCACAAGAACCAGATGCTTCGCCACATGTTCCGTCCTAGGGGCCGACAGGGGTAGTAATTATTCATCATCATCTGATGTTACGATTCTGCATTCTAGCATCAGAAGTATCTTGAATAAAATGATCTTTCATCTGTGATCGACACCTGTTCTGCGCATATCAACGAATTACTAATACTTGGCTGCTATCTCTAATTCATAACGAAATCTTTCACAACACACACCGCTTCCCAATATATCGCAATGACCGAACTAATCAGCGGGAAGGCGGCGTTCTCCTTGCTATTTCGAAAGACATGCTCTCATCATGCGTGTACACTAACAGCGTCTTGGAAACTTTCTGGACATCAGTTATTCGTGACCACCAGAAAATAATATTTGGCGTATGCTACCTCCCTCCTTCTTCTCTACGCTCGTTTATTAACAGCTTTCATAACGAACTTAACATAATAAACAACAGATTTCCATCGGCTTCCTTGTTTTTATTGGGTGATTTCAACTTTCCCAGTATTTCTTGGGATACGTAGCCTCCCAGCCTGTCTTCATTTTCATTCGATGCAAGCGATTGCGGCGGCCGTTGTGGCTCAGCGGTTATGGCGCTTGGCACCTGACCAGAATGACGCGGGTTTGATTCCGGCCGCGGCGGTCGAATTTCGATGGACGCGAAATTCTAGAGCGACGTGTACTGTGTGATGTCAGTGCACGATAAAGAACGCCAGATGGTCGACATTTCCGAAGCCCTTCATTACGGTGTCCCTTAGAGCCTGAGTTGCTTTGGCACATTAAGCCTCAAAAAGAAAAGTGATTTGCTTTATTTATGCTCTGTAGTTTCACTAACCCAGTTAGTCACGAATGCTACCAGAATCTCTGTCAACACAGCCAACACTTTCAATTTGATATAAACAATCGAGTCGCCTTTCCTTCCGCCCTCACCTAATTACCTAGCATAAGTGATCACTCTTTGTTCATTTTCAACGTTAACACTGCCTCTCTCAAGGAATAAAAAAGAAAATGACCATACTTGATTACTTTATAGCAGACTTCGATGCAATTAAGAATAAATTATCAGTATTTACAAAAAACTTCTTCACATACCTTGACTATTGCTCCGTGCAAACTAATTTATTTATTTATTTATTTATTTATTTATACAGAATACCCCTCAAGGCCCTCGAGAGGGTATTACATAGGGGGGGGGGGGCACAGGAAATTTAACACAATAAAACAAAACCACAAATATAAAACAAACAACAAAAGCACAAATAAGACACTTTGGATGACATAAGTAAGGAAAAGAATCAATCAAAAACATAAGTAACATAAGTAAGGTAAAGAATCAAAAGAATGGCAGCGCGGCAAAGAACGAAGATTACTGCAGTAATAAAATTATACAAACAGAACACTAGTACAATGAATCTTTTTAGCAACAAACCCTGCAAAAAAAAGGAAGCCATGAACAAATAAAATAACAATGTATGCGAAGAGTTAAGCAGTAGTTATTGAAGATATAAGTTTAAAATATTTATCAGGATCAGTGGTGGTTGCGATATGTGAAGGCAGAGTGTTCCAGTCAGATATTGTGCGTGGTAAGAATG
The DNA here is from genome assembly GCF_055824585.1 of Amblyomma mixtum. Lineage (NCBI taxonomy): Eukaryota > Metazoa > Arthropoda > Arachnida > Ixodida > Ixodidae > Amblyomma > Amblyomma mixtum. The sequence goes on along the minus strand of NC_143014.1, from coordinate 416,588,056 downwards.
AATGCGCATAGATAAATGTTCTGCACGTGAAACGTCTAACTTTAAAGGGATGATCGCGGCGGTCAAAAATCGAAGGACGCAAAGAAAAAAAGTCGTTATGAAGTGATGGATGATGATAAAGTTTATGAAAAAGTGATAGTCGTGCAATTTTACGGCGGTGACATAAATCCTGGAGACCTGCGCGTTTCTTTAAGGCTGTGATGCTGGTGTTACGTGAATAATCGGAGTAAATAAAACGAACGGCGCGGTTCTGCAATGATTCAATGTTATTTATTAGGTAAGATTGGTAAGGGTCCCAAATAGCCGAGGCATATTCAATTTTAGGTCGAATTAGAGTGGTATAGGCATGAGCACGGAGGCGAGGAGGAGCATGCTTTAGGTTATGTTTTAAGAGACCTAATGACCGATTAGCAGATGCAAGCATAAGGTTAATATGGTGGTTCCATGCTAAGTCTGAATGAAGGTGAAGTCCTAAGTACTTATACGTGGTGACTAGCTCGAGTGAGCTATTATTTAAGGAGTATGCTGTTTGAATTCGAGACATTCGGTTAGTAAAAGACATCAATTTAGTTTTTGAATGATTAAGTTGCATAAGCCAGGTTGAGCACCATGCTGTTACTGAATCCAGGTCAGATTGAAGGGATTGACAATCGGTGTTAGAATAAATTTTGCGATAAATTACACAATCATCAGCAAAAAGTCTGATATGGGAAGAAATGGAATCCGGTAAATCGTTGATAAATATTAGGAAAAGTAAGGGGCCAAGCACACTTCCTTGTGGGACGCCAGAGTGTACTTGGCTGGAAGATGAATTGTGGTTATTGACAGTTGTAAACTGAGACCTGGAAAAGAGAAAATCTTTAACCCATGCAATGATAAGAGGGTGAATATTAAGCAGTGCTAGTTTCATTATTAACCGGTTGTGAGGTACCCTGTCGAAAGCTTTAGAAAAATCAAGAAATATGGAGTCTACTTGAATGCCAGCATCAATCGATGAATGTATGTCTTGAATGAATACGGCAAGTTGCGTTTCGCATGAGTAGCCTTTACGGAACCCATGTTCATATTTAAAGATAATGTTATGTTCTTCAAGACAGTTAATTACCTGCGAGTGAATTACGTGTTCAAGAAGTTTGCACACAGTGCTAGTTAATGAAATGGGTCGGTAATTTAGTGGTGAGGAACGATCGCCAGACTTGAAAATTGGCACAACTTTAGCTAGGCGCCAGTCCAGCGGAATCACGCCTGATGATAAATATTGTGAAAAAATAGCGGACAAGATGCGATGAATACCATCAGATGAATTTTTGAGCATTTTGTTATTAAAGCCAAGGTGATCTGATGCTGATGATGTTTTAAGCTTCCCTAGTAAGGATAAGATACCGGTCTCACTGATAACTATTTCGGACATTGATGTATTAGAAGTGCTGACAGAAATAGGAGGTAGAGGGAGATCTTCACGGGTAAAAATGGATGTGAATGCGTTATTGAAAAGTTCGGCGCATTCGGCCACTGGAACACTGCTGCCTTCCGCGTTGGTAAGAGTAATGTCAGGATGATTAGCGGGGTTTATTATCTGCCAGAACTTCCGTGGATTGTTTGTTAGCATTGCCGGTAGATCGTGTGTGAAGAAGTGCCTACGAGCAGATATCAACTCAGACTGGTATTCCTTATCACATAGTTTGTACCGTTGCCAAGATTCGGAGTGTCTGTTCTTGTCGGCTTGTCTGTAAATGCGCTTTTTTTGTTATTAAGGCGACGTAGATGCCTATTAAACCAAGGCGCTGTGTTAGTGCAAGGGATACTGATGACGGGTATGAATCTGTCAATGAAAGTAGCTAGTTTCACGCTGAACAGGTTCCAGTTCGTTTCCACGGAGCGTGACGAAAAATCGTGAAGAAAATTATCAGCAAAGACTGACAACTGAGCGTTTATTTCGCCGAAGTTTGCTCGGTTGTAGCACCTTATTTGTTTAGTACGAGTTACCTTTTTATGGGGAACAAAATTCAGGTTACCCGTGATTATGGAATGGTCGGAAAGGCCTTCTAAGAGCGCAACGTTGGAGCAAAGGTAAGGATCCCTTGTCAAGATAAGATCGAGAATATTAGCTGTAGTGGCGGAACGACGCGTAGGTTCAGAAATAAGTTGTTGCAAAGAGAAATCGAGACAGGACTGGAGGAAAGCCTGAGCTTCAGGATCATTGGCAGGAGCTGTTAATGACGACCAGTTAATAGCCTGAAAGTTAAAGTCACCAAGTAAAAGTAACCTTGAATTCGGGAAACGACAAGTAAGATCGCTTAGTAAATTAGAAAACTGACTTGCGAATGAAGAATTCATGTCCGGAGGGCGGTAAATGACGCCAATGATGGCTACCGTGGGACCACAACTCAACAGAACCCATACCGATTCTATGTACTCTTCTCTATGGCCGCCACCTCTACGGCCTGTGCGGTCACAACGAAATATGTTGAATTCGGAGTCACAGGCGAAAACGACATCATCAGGAACCATGTCATTTAACCAAGTCTCGGTAAGCGCGATGACCGAGGAACAGCATGAATCAATTAAAGAAGAAAGAGCTACGTTTTTAGAAAGAACTCTCCTTATGTTAGTGTACAGAAAACTGACATCGTAATTGGAGCAACGCTGCGCGTTTGGCCGCACGGGTGGTTTGCCAGCCACTTTACGAGAACTGGAAGAGATGCGCCAGGCAAGGGACACGCGCACTGCGCTACTGGTTTGATCATCCCAGAAATACGAGACACCATTGATAAGCAGTTTATCAACAGACAAACGGACCTTGTCACCTTTTTTTACTGATTTGGCATACTTCCACAGTTGGCTGCGTTTCTCACGAACAGTTTTCGAGTAATCTCGCGAAATGCTGAAATCGGTATTTTTGAGTTTATAGCCCTTACTCATAAGCGTTTCGACTTCTTTTTCGTTGAACAGCTTTGCAATAATGGGTCTCTTTTTTTCCTGAGAAAAACGGCCTATGCGGTGAGCACGGGCTAAGGAAGACAACGTGATACCAAGTTTGCTAGAACAGAATTCGTTCACAAGAAGCTCAGAGTCTTCCCAAGTTTCAGACTCATCAGTGTCCGGAACACCATAAAAAAGAATGTTAGACCGGCGGGAACGATTTTCCAGGTCGTCAAGTTTTACTTGTATGTTGGATACATCGTGTGTACAACTCGTGGCAGATACTGTGGAAGACACTGACTGTTTATTAAGTTCCAGTTCCTGCACACGGGTAGCTAAAGACTAAGTCACTTTGAAGAACTGGAGCAAAATGGTGGTTTGAGCTACTTGGTACATCTTTAAAATTTCACCAGCGCTGCGACTAGGAACAAGAAACAGAAGGAAGACAAGGACAAGCGCTTGTCCTTGTCTTCCTTCTCTGTTTCTTGTTCCTAGTCGCAGCGCTGATGAAATTTTAATGAAGAACTGGAATAGACTCGATTTTAAGTTCAAGTTCGTGCACACGATCGTTTAAAGTCTTCATTTCATTTTGCAAGCCAATATGAATTGTAAGAATCTTGTTAACACTTTCGAGGATATTCGTGTGGTTCATCTCAAGCCTTTGAACAGTTTCATATACCAGTTCGAGCTTTTCCTCTTGGCCCTTCGTCATAGGGCCTGGGTTTGTTTCAACGTCCCCACCCAGGACCAAAATGCGCCAAATGTACACTGCCGCCGAGCGGAAACGTTTCAAAATATGGGGTGGCCACGACACTGCTACAACACAGACATCATCATCACGGTAACAAGAACACTCGTAATAACCAACCTGGAACAGCAGGAACGGTGAGTGGCGAGGCATTTCGTGAGCAGTGCCGTGGCCCAAGGGGGCGGTGAAATCCGAGTGCTTTATGTAGGTGTCCTCGTCAGCTGATAATGTAGCATGTTGCCAGGCCCGACCGTCGAAAGAGTCCAAAATCGCCAGGGGTGCGCACAGATGATCGGATGAGCAGCCGCAGCCGTCCAGAATCCAGCTAGCGCCGCAAGATTGCGGACCGGCCGGCAAGTCGGTGAAGCAGGCAGGTGATAGCCGGTGAGCAGCAGCACCTGGAACAGCAGGAACGGTGAGTGGCGAGGCATTTCGTGAGCAGTGCCGTGGCCCCTTGGGATATGTTCACGTGCAAAATTCATGAACGAACTCAGAAATATATTCCAAGGCGCACCAGCACTTATAATCCTCAAGCCCCGTGGTAAAGCGCCCATATAAGACGCCTATCTAAGAGTGTAAAGCGCCGATATCGTACAGCTAGCCTATCCACATGTAACGCAAATTGGGACGTATACAAGGCCGCCGCTGATGCATATATAACTGCGCTTAAGGAAGCAAGAGATAATTACCTTCCTAACTCTTTATCATCCATGCGATCTACCAACATTAGAAAATTCTGGCGCGTCATCAACCCACATACCGCAGAGTCTATACACTTATCAAAGAATCAAATTGTATTAAATGTATTACTGGGCGTAACTTATATGATGTGACAGGTGACCCTATTTCGGCTCATTTATGCGCATAAACACTTAACGAAATCTTTGTTAAGAACTTCTGAAGACCTTAAGAACTTAAGCCCCAAGCGGTCGAAATTTCCGGCGCCCATTACTACGGCGTCTCTGATAGCCTGAGTCGGTTTGGGACGTTAAACCCCCATAAACCAACTAAACAAATGCTAGTCATGATTTTTCATCAGACTCTCGATAGTTCCATTCTGACAACACAATGGAAAGCCTGGAAGGTGGCTCCACTATTAAAATCAGGAAATAGAACCCCACAACAAATTATCGGCCTAACTCGCTGACTCGTACTTGCTGCATACTATTAGAAAACGCAATCTTCACTGACCTTGCTTTCTCGAGTCTAATTCGTTCTTTACAGCCGAACAGCATAGCTTTCGGAAGTCATTTTCGTGCAAAACCCAAGCTTACCAGCTTCGCTATCAATATTCAACATATTTTAGATCACGCATTAGAAGATGCTGGGTTTTTCTTGATTACTCCAAATCATTCCACAAGGCATGTCGCCCCTTATTACCTTTAAAGCTAGCCCAACTGAATATCGACTGCAATGTTCTGAAATGGATTCAATACTTTCTTCTTTTTCATCGATCGCAGTCCGTTTCCGCTGACAATTTTAACTCAACTTTCAGCGAAGTTTACTCGGGCACGCCACAATGGTCAATGCTTGCTCCCCTTGTATTTCTTATTTACATCAATGATCTCCCTTCCATTGTATTATCTAACAATGTTTTGTTACCAAGATATGCCAAGTACCGATGCGAGTACCAAGATATGCCAACACTCCGCCTGTGTACTACCTAAACAACGTTCCCTTAGAAGCGATCCCTTCAAATAAGTACTTCGGTGTCCATATCTCTGCTGACCTTGACTGGACACGCCATATTGAGTACATTACTAACAAGCTAACCGCATGTTGGGTTCCGTGAGCCGTAACGTTTCCATAGTCCCACATTCCTTGAAATTATTACTTTACAGAACACTAATACGTCCTAACCTGGAATACGCCGCCGCCGTATGGAGTCCCGATTATCAAAAACTAATTACTTTGCTTGACCTGGTCCAAAATAAACGCTGCTCGTTTTATCTTGTACACCGTTAACCGTACCGCGAGTGTAACATGCATGAAAGCTAATCTTTCTTTACATCTTTAAGCTCACCCCTGGAGGATAATCAATCTGAGCCCTTTTCATAAACAGTATCATCCTTCCATGCTACGCGATGCCCTCATGTCGTGCCCCAGATACGTGTCAAACCGCGTTGGTCATCGTCACAAAGTTGGCATTGGAATATGTAACACAATGAAGGCATTTCAGTCTTTCTCGCCTCGTGCATCACGTGAATGGAACCGCCTTCCCGCAGATATCGTCGACATTAGTGACAATCAACATTTTGGAATGGCACTTTAGATAACATTGTATTAGAGGGGGATGAAAAACTGTTTTCCAATATGCATCGCTTTAGTTTAAGTAATTTTATGTATGTATGTATGTATGTACGTATGTATGTATGTATGTATGTATGTATGTATGTATGTATGTATGTATGTATGTATGTATGCATGTATGCATGTATGCATGCATGCATGTATGTATGTATGTATGTATGTATGTATGTATGTATGTATGTATGTATGTATGTATGTATGTATGTATGTATGTATGTATGTATGTATGTATGTATGTATGTATGTATGTATGTATGTATGTATGTATGTATGTATGTATATATGTATGTATGTATGTATGTATGTAGGTATGTAGGTATGTAGGTATGTATGTATGTATGTATGTATGTATGTATGTATCTATGTATGTATGTATGCATGCATGTATGTATGTATGTATGTATGTATGTATGTATGTATGTATGTATGTATGTATGTATGTATGTATGTATGTATGTATGTATGTATGTATGTATGTATGTATGTATGTATGTATGTATGTATGTATGTATGTATGTATGTATGTATGTATGTATGTATGTATGTATGTATGTATGTATGTATGTATGTATGTATGTATGTATGTATGTATGTATGTACGTACGTACGTACGTATGTATGTATGTATGTATGTATGTATGTATGTACGTACGTAGGTACGTAGGTACGTACGTACGTACGTACGCATGTACGCATGTATGTATGTATGTATGTATGTATGTATGTATGTACGTATGTATGTATTTTGTCTTGCAATCAATCCCCTCTTCAATACCTTTGGCCCTGAGGGTACAATAAATGAAATGAAATTTCACTTAGGCCCAACTAGTACCGATGAGGAGGAATGCCTGGTCCATTACATAGCGCTCGTTGAAAGTACTCCGAGAGCGAAATCCAATGCAGAGGAAAATTCAACTGTGCGAGAAAAAGAGGGGATTTGGTTTGGTTTATACGGGTTTAACATCCAGTGAAGTTCGCGGTGCTGTACATTGTTTTCCGCATCCGGTTCGCGTTAGTGCAATGCACATTACGTTCTTTCTCTTGTGCCCTCCACACAACTGCAGGGAAGGGTGTGAATCACACTCGCTACACAGCGGGATAAGAGAGCGCCGGATAGCGGAAGATGCGGGAAAGGTCAAACTCCCTGCAGGGACGGATTCATTACGTCGCATCCTGTTGTGCACGTGCTTGCGGCGAGACGGATCCGGGTCACAGTGCGTGGCTTGTGTCCCATGTCTGCAGCGACGTGCGTTGACAGCTCGAAGCGCGCTCAACAGGTTATTGCCACGCTAGTGCAGGCATGAGGAGTGACGATGCTGAACAGATGGGTTGAAGTGACTTTCCTTGAACTTGGGTCAACCGGATGTTGAAATAATCTGCATCATGGGAAAGTGAGAGTGTTCGTGAAGGTTGCAGCAGGAAAGTATAATTCTCCAAATCGTGATGGTAGAAAGTGTACATATGTGTATAGTGCTTGTTGCGATGAGTTACCTTCTTTCCCCAATGATTCATTCGTTGTGTTGTCCTCTCAGAAATGTTGATTGGCAATGTTTTGCTTTCCCCAATAATTTATTGGGTGGATGTTTGTGGAGTTACCTGATTGGTTACTATCCCCATCGAGGGCGGGGACATAGGGTTTAAAACCAGCTCTTTCGGCAGGACCGAGGGCTGGTTTCGTCACGTAGAACTACGAGTCAGTCAAGTGTAAATATGTTTTCTCCTTGCAGTTATCTTCCTTTGTGTTATTAATGGTTATTAAAAGTTGACCTCTCCAGAAGTATCCTTTAGTAATGTGATTGAGAATTTCGAATCTGCAAGACGTCAAGCATCCTACAACTGTCATTATCAACCCAATTCCCCTCTACAAAATCCAGAGGGGACATCAACTGGCGCAGTCGAGACAGGGTTTGCTACGTCTTTCTCCTCGAGGTATCTGACGGAGGGGCGGAAGATCAAGTCGGTGGACAAGCTGCAGAGCGGTACGTCCTAAAGGACGAACGTGAGTCAGCGTCATAGAGTGACGTTGGAAGCTTCGGAGACGGCTGGCAATGTCAACGGGACGTAGGAGGCTAAAGTCAGGGAGGAGCTGAAGGAGCCAGGAGACCGACGTGTCGTGGAGGCGCCAAATCCGTGACCTGCGGAAGGAACCGGGCGTCCACTTTGAGGTTCAAGACAAGAACCAGACGCCCAGCGAGTCAAACGCCACAGACGTCAGCAAGCTGCTGAATGAACCGGGTTGTTGAATCGAGAAAGTTCTAGCTGCAAGGTGACGTCATCAGAGAGGTTCAAGTCAGCGAGCTGCTGTCAGAGCCGGGGCTCAACTCATCCGCATCGAGAAGCTTACTGTCGTCACTAAGGGCGACGAGATCACCGTGGCAGAAGCAGCAACTTGTGACAAGGTAGGAGACCTTTCTGCTTCCTCCGAATTCAACATGGCTGTGTAGTTGTAACGTTACATGTTTGGAGTAGGTATGACGAATGACACAAAAATGGATGCCGCGGGGGCGATCTAGGAAGCGCACCGCAATTGCCATCGACAGAGCAGATGTCTGAAATTGACAAGTTGAAATTCTTAATCGAACGGGAAAAGACAGAGCTTGCACATATGCAACTAAAATGAAAGCAGGGACCGAAAGTTGCTAGCGAGATCCAATTTGCTGCAGTTCAATGTTTTGATTGCATGAAATTTGGGCATTTAATGACTGACTGTCCGAACTCGAAGCAAGAACAATATATTCTTGTGGTGAGGAGAGACGAGCGGAAAAGGGTAGCCCATGTGGAGATGCTGGTGCCTGATAAGCTGTGTTCCCAATTCGAGGCGACAGTCAATAGGATCAGTCAACCAGACTGATGTCCGGGTTTCGACGTGGACGCTCTTCAATCGACAGCGTGGTCGACCTAGTGTCATCCGTCCAGCGCCAAAAACATTTGAAGCGCTTGACCGCGGCGTTGTTCCTGGATGTAAAGGGCGCATACGACAATGTAACCCACCAGGCTATTTTGGACGTTCTGAAAACTGCCGAGCTTGGTGGCCGCGTATTCTGCTGGATACGTAGTTATTTATCCAACAGATCTCTCTTTGTGCAGACAGAGGAAGGCCCAACATCTTCTCATTTCACTTCCCTTGAGTCCCGCAGGGTGGAGTGCTCAGCCCAACGCTGTTCAACCTTACACTTGTCGGGCTTGTCGATATACTACCACAGTCGGCGCAACTCTCAATATATGCGGATGACATCTGTATCTGGGCATCTGGAGTTACGCGCCCACAAGTTCGAGCGAGACTTCAAAAGGCGTCAAGTATTCTTGCTGCCTACCTTCGCCAGCAAGGCCTACAGATTTCAACCGAAAAGTGCTCGCTGGTTGCCTTTACACGAAAGAACATGTCTCCTTATACCGTATGCATAAACGGCACAGCAATACCCTACGTAAAGAGCCATCGGTTTCTGGGAGTAATCATCGACCGAAATCTATCATGGACCCCTCATATCTCATACATGAAAAAGAGACTGACAGCGATTTCTCACGTTCTCGCCTTTCTTGGGGGAAAGTCGTGGGGAGCGTCGGTGCGGTCGATGATGCAGCTCTACAACGCCTTATTCATGGGATTTCTTCGCTACAGCCTCCCTGTACTTGGAACTATTCGAAAAACAAACATACGAAGTCTGCAGAGCGCTCAAGCTCAAGCTCTCCGGACTTGCCTAGGATTGCCAAAATGTGCCTCTACGGCCGCATCTGTACTTATCGCCCAGGAGCATCCAATCCCTACCTACTTAACAGTTGACGCACTGAGGGCACATTTCCGGCACATTTCCCGGGTTCCCTCTCACCATCTTGCCAGTCTTCCTATTACCAGGCCGCGCACATCGTTTACAGACGTCATTGACGCACATCCCGCCATTCTGCCGTCCCAGTTTACACCTGCCTCTAGACCGTCCTCGCCACTTTGGAGCCTGCATAATCCCCGTGTGCTTCTTTCGATACCTGGCATCAGGAAGAAGATAGACTTATCGCCGACAGAACTACAACAAGTCACCCTTGAATATTTACATGAGCACCATGCAAACCGGGTGCACGTTTACACCGACGGCTCAGTGAACCCTATCTCTTCTTCTGGCTCCGTCGACATACCCGCAAGCACTACAGAAATTAGAGTTAGGACAGGTCACCGCACTTCTTCGACGGGTGCAGAACTCACCGCTCTTCGTGTCGCCATTGAATGCATCAGTCAGCAGCGCCCTCAGCGGTGGTCTATTTTCACCGATTCGAAAGCTGCCCTCCAAGGCTTACAAGCTGCTCTTCGCCGTGGAGCCCATGAACAACTGGTCGCAGAAATTCGACAGCTACATCACTCTGCCATCAACAAAGGGCATTACATTATCTACCAATGGCTACCGGGGCACAGCGGCATAGCAGGTAATCACCGCGCGGATGAGGTCGCGCGAACTGCGCACGACGACGGCGATTTTGTATCGATCCCCATTTCGAGATCGGATGCAGCGAGCAGGCTTCGCGCACTTGCGCGGGACATCACGCTTGCCGCGTGGAATTCCGGCCAATTTTGCAATTCCCGTTTACAATCCTTGGACCCAGACCTGAAGCTCCGGCTACCATCAGGCCTACCACGACGAGAAGAAACTTTGCTGTGTCGCCTCTGGCTTGGTGTAGCGTTCACCAATCACTACTCATTCTTAATCGGTATGGCTGATAGTCCTGCATGTTCCATCTGCGGGCAAGACGAGACCATAACCCACATTCTTTGTGACTGCCCTGCCTACACCACCGAAAGGCAGTCTCTCAGCCGTGCGCTGGAGCGCCTAGATACACGCCCTTTCACGGAAATGAAGATTCTCGGCCCCTGGCCGCGGCGGTCGTCGGCGGAGAAGGCCTGCAAGGCACTGCTCCGCTTCTTGAGAACTTCTGGCCTGCACGATAGGCTGTGACTTTAACGCACAGTGACGTTTTATAGTGACTTCAATTTTCTGTTACTCTCCTTTCTCTTTCTTTTTTTTATCCCCTCACCCCCTTCCCCCCGTGTAGGGTAGCAAACCGATTATTATTTCGGTTAACCTCCCTGCCTTTCCTCTTCTATATCCTCCTCCTCCTCCTCAAGAGGGAAGGTCAGGCACGCGGCGACTTGCATACCGAAGATCAGAGTCCCAAAGCTTGTGTGGATTTAGGGACCGAAATAGCGCTAAAAGGTGACACGATTCAACCACGTTCTTGGGGTGAGGGCTCCGATGAAAGAAAACGGGAGGGTGTGTTTCTGCAGGTAGCGGACGCTGATCTGACCTGTGTTCCGATGTCTACAGCTGTGGAAATTGCAAAAGTTAGTCAGCGGTTCCTAATGGTGTGTGCCGTGGCAGAAAAGGCGGCTGAAGGCGTAGGGGCGTTAGTGAGGCCTTTGAAGCACTGCTTGTCACAGCAAGCTAAGATAGAGCGTACCCGAGGGGCACATGAATACATTGCTCGTGAACAAGAGGTCAGCATTTTCCCTGGGCAGGTTGGCGTTAACTCTGAGGCAGCAGTAACGCTCCACGAGCCGGCAGGGCAGGCGCCAATAGCGGGAACACTCTATGCAAGCAAGGGTAAACCAGCTGCCAAAGGTGAGATGGTTGGGCAGCCGGTGCTGACATTCTGCGCAGTGATCGCAGACCGAGCTGAAGGTGTGGGGAAGTTGGTGACCCACAAAACGCACTCGCGGATAGAATAGCCAGATAGGGAGCAGCTGCTGGAAACGCGATGTAAAACAGCACGTGAGGTAGCCGATGACAGGCGTAACTCTCATGTGAAGTTCAAAGGGGCGAACGCAGACGCGATAGTAGCAACAATCCTCGTTACGCGCAGTCAGTCAGTGAGCTCTGTCAGCCTTGAGGAAAGTGACAAGCTAGACCCGATAGCGGCGGAAAACCTTTACAACCGGCTCTCTGCCGGACAATCTGGAATTTTTGTGCAATCTTCTGGACAAAGCTCAAGAGAAACATATTTTGTTTCCAGATGTAGGCGGCTAGAAGTTATTTCAGCCAGTTTGGCGCACCGATCTGGCATGGTGGATTCTGGAATGTGTAGATCCGTTTCCGGCCTTGTGTGTGCGGGTTGAAATAACCGCTGAGTGCGCTCATGTGTGCGTGTTGGTGGACTGACTGGACAGCCGGCGTACGTGTGCGTGTATGTGTATGTAGTTTTGTTATCGGACACCGTGGCTGAACTTAAACGTCCCACTGACAACAAATGTCCGTGTGACATTCTTGCTTGGGAGGAGAGAAGTTCGCGGTGCTGTACATTATATGCCGCATCCGGTTCGCGTTATTGGAATGCCCATTACGTTATTTCTCTTGTGCCCTGCGTACAACTTCAGATAAGGGGGTGAATCGCACTCGCTATCCAGCGGGATAAGAGAGCGCCGGATAGCGGAGGATTTGCGAGAAAGGTCAAACTCCCTCCAGGGACGGATTCGTTACGTCGCATCCTGTTGTGCACGTGCTTGCGGCGAGACGGATCCGCGTCACAGTGCGTGGCTTTTGTCCCTTGTCTGCAGCGGCGTGCGTTGACAGCTTGAAGTGCGGTCAACAGGATATTGCCACGCTAGTGCAGGGATGAGGAGTGACGATGCTGAGCAGATGGGTTCAAGTGACGTTCCTTGAACTTGGGTCAACCGGACGTTGAAATAGTCTGCATCATGGGAAAGTAAAAGTGTTCGCGAAGCTCGCAGCAGGAAAGCATAATTCTCCAAATCGTGATGATAGAAAGTGTACATATGTGTACAGTGTTTGTCGCGATGAGTTACCTTCTTTCCCCAATCATTGATTGGTTGTGTAGTCCTTTCCGAATTGTTGTTTGCTAATGTTTTCCTTTCCCCAGTAATTTATTGGGTGGATGTTTTTGCAGTTACCTGATTGGTTATTCTCCCCACCGAGGGCGGGGACAGGGTTTAAATCGAGCTGTTTCGGCATGACCGAGGGCTGGTTTCGTCACGTAGAACTACGAGTCAGTCAAGTGTAAATATATTTTCTCCTTGCATGTATCTTCCTTTGTGTTATTAATTGTTAGTAAAAGTTAACCCCTCCAGAAGAATCCCTTAGCAATGTGATTGAGCAATTCGAATCTGCAAGACGTCAAGCATCCTACAACAATCATCATCAACCCAATTTCCCTCTATAAGATCCAGAGGGGACTTAAACTCATCACAAAGCGATTCAGGCTATGAGGGACGCCGTAGTGAAGGGCTATGGAAATTTCGACCACCTGGGGTTCTTTAACGTGCGCTGACATCGCACAGTACACGGGTCTCTAGAATTTCGCCTGCATCGAAATTCGACTGCTGCGGCCGGGATCGAACCCTCGTCTTTCGGGTCAGCAGCCGAGCGCCATAACCACTGAGCCAACGCGGCGGGCAAAAACGGGGAGATGTAGTGGCAGCGCGTGTACAGAATGCGTACTGCATCTGCTATTACCTCTTGTACAGTAAGCGTTGAGATCTTTTCAGTAAGCTATTTTCACCCAATCTGATAGTGAAGATCACCATTCCTGTGTCCAGATTCGTGTTTTATGAAGAATGTTTTTTTGTTCTCCGTTGACTGATAGCTTGGATTTGAGGAAGGAGGGTTTTCCCCAGTGATATTGTAGTGGTTGGATACTTCCTCTGTGAATGTGACTGTTTACGTTGGATTGCGGCAGAAGACCAAGGAAGCTCGGATGGTAATTTTGCTGACTAGCTGATGAACAAACGTAATTTCCCCAATGCCTCCATTGCAAGCTATTAAGCGCGGAGGGATTGTAATGTGATCAAGGCTATGGGATTTGATTCCAATACTTATTATTTTAGAGATTTTCAGGTGTTTCCATGCCTTATGGGAATCGCTCTATGTTGACGTAGACGTTGATGCTGTTGGTTGCATGTCCAGCGAATAGCGAAGCGTCATGGATGGCATACAGGGGGATCTTTTAAAGCTTTACAGACTTTTATTAACAGTTACAGATACCTTAATGTCGTCTGTTCGGCTTGGTTGTACAGCCAGGCGGACAATATGCACCTCAGATTAATCAATGTTTAAGCTACTAATTAACCTATAATTAAGTGATGAACTTTCTTATTTTTGATTTTAGGGGTCAAGGTTATGTTTCGAAATTGATGGCCGTAAATATCAAAGGTGAGCCCTACTTTTAAATTTTCGTAACCGTGAGTGCCGTTCGAAACATCGAACGTCAAAAATACGCCGATGATAGCCTGCGGAGTTTGCTTTCCCGCATTACCTAATTATAGATAGCAGTGATATGGTCACAGAAGTCCGTTTTACATTTTCTAAATCATCGAATGCACCAACTGTTTTTGATTCATAATAAGTGCGAGAGACGCCATTTTATAAGTATGCAATGAGGGGAAGTCAACCAAACAAGAAGGGTAGCTTTTTGGCCGGGTGGTATACCATGACGAAAAATTTAGCGCTCGAAACAGGGGACACCACATGCGCTAATTTTGAACTAGATAACTTTCAAAAAAAGAGTTGTAAGTTAGCGCGTGTGGTGTCCTCTTCGTTTTTTCCTGCGTTTCGAGCGCTGAACTTTTTCATCAACACTACTAGCTTTCAAGTGCTTATATATTTGACGCTCGATACTTCGAACCGCATTGCCAATTAAAAATATACAACAGTGTTCAGCTTCGATGTTGATGGCCGTCAGTTTTGCAATATAACCTTGCCCCTAAACAAACAAAGAAGGTAGTTTATTAGTTAATTTAGGCTGATTATTCGTGTAATTATTTACCGACATGAGGCACTGAATATCCGCTTTGGTGCGCGGTCCGGCTCAACAGATCGCGCCGACATATCTGTCACTGTTTTTTAAATAAAAATCTTGAAAGCTTAAAATATTCACCCTGAATATCACCACGTGCGCCTCCAGGCTGCGTGGTTACGTCTGTCGTGGAGGGGGACTAGAAAAGGGCCTTGCCATGTGGTTGGTAGCTATTGCCTTACTGTGTGCATGTTCCTCAGGCCTCTATACGACTACCTTGCAAGGGCCTGCCGCTTCCATAGCAACACTTAAAGCTAGAGACAAGGTGTTTCATGGAATCCTGACAGGACGTTTAAAGAATAGGTTTTTCGAGGCATGAAGGCGGCTTATGCGGCGTTGTGATACTAGAGCTGGCTGGCGGACATTAGAAAACTGGTGAATAGCATTAAAGAGAAACATGGTTAACTGATTGCTAATAATTAACTTTTTACTAGTAAATTTCGGCGCCTGGTTGCAATTAGAAATTTGTAGCTGGTCGCTAGTAATCCCCATATCAGTTCTTAGAATTTCGCAAATGCGATTACCCTCGGCGCTGCGGCTCAACAAGTTCAGACCATATCTGGCGGCCGCCGCGGTGGCTCAGCGGTTATGGTGCTCGGCTGCTGTCCCGAAAGACGCGGGTTCGATCCCGGCCGCGGCGGCTAGAATTTCTTTGGAGGAGAAATTCTAGAGGCCCGTGTACTGTGCGATGTCAGTGCACGTTAAAGAACCCCAGGTGGTCGAAATTTCCGGAGCCCTCCACTACGGCGTCTCTCATAGCCTTAGTCGCTTTGGGACGTTAAACCCCACAAACCAAACCAAACCAAACCATATCTGGCGCCAAAAATACGCGCGCTTCCGAAAAGCCCGCGTGCAGACGAACGCCCCAGCGCTCGTCACACCATGTAGAAAGTGCCAAGTGACGTTGACTGTACCGTCTGCACTTCGGTGTTCGCCGCTGCTCGTTGCTCCAGCCCACGAGGGAAACAGAAGGTCGTATGACTCATACGTCATTGAGTAACGTACGTTTACTGGGAAGTGTATGTATTCAATCTAGCGACATTGGCAAGCCGCTAAGTGTTATTCAGTGAGTTTGGGGGAGCCAGCAATACACAGTGAAAATGGGAATAGCAACTTTCCACATTTTTGTGGAACGCTTGCAGGACCCTAAAAGGGCAGTTCACTCCAGTCACGGAGCCTATCAAAGATAATTTCCTCGGATCAGAAAGATCTGTGTAAACACGAGGCGCTATTTAAAAAAAAAAGACATCGCTGAGCACACGTGACTTATGGGCATTTCATGCCCGAAGAGATTTGTGCTTTATTGTGTCTGCAATGAAAGGCCTTATTACAGAATGTTGCCATGGTGATATGGTTCTTCGCTATCCACGGAGAACGAAGGGTGGTATTATGATTTCATTTGAATTCATTTCATTGTTTTATTTTTGCACTTTGTTTTTCACCATACCCGTAATCAGTCTGTCGCACGAGCGGATGTTAAGAATCGAATGTAATATTACAAATATAATTGCATTACAGCGGCCTGGAATTCATTACATGCCTTCCATCTACTGCTTAACACACTCAGAACAAAAGGCTCGGCTAATTACTCCATAGAAATAGGGCGTAGAAACAGGCGACCTGTTTAACTTGCACTCGTGATTAGAAATTTGCATTTATATTTAAAGTAGATTATCATTCATAAAATTTATGTGGAAAGAAAACACAAAATTCAGGGGGGCACTCAGATGACCTAAAGTGCAGTGAGGCGAAAGCCTTAAGCGCGGTGTTGCTGCTTGTGTCACTGATGTGTGGTTAAGACGTTAAGCTTCGCCTCTAAGAGTGGAACGCGACAGCGTCTTGCAACGCTGCCAGGGAGTCCACAGAACGCCATCGCCCCTTCGGTTCTACACCTTGCTCGTCGGTAGATTGGTTTTTGAGGAAAGGAAATGTATCTGTCTCGCATACCTTGGTGGACACCTGAACCTCGCCGTAACGGGAAGGGAGGAAGATGGGAGTGAACGAAGACACCATATTCTCTCGACGCGCCTTTGTTCATTCCAAACCATCGAGCTGGCATGGCGGAGTGGTTAGCATGCTCGTCTCGCACTACGGACAATGGGGTTCGATTTCCGGACTCGGCCAATTTCCTACTCGGTTTTATTTATTTACCTGGCCTGATTAGAAAAGTTAATTAAGCTAATTAGGTGATTAAGCAATTTACTAAACTCATTCCCACTTGGAGCATCACTATACGATCCCTTTAATTGGTTGCATGGTTACTAGCCGAAGCACAATTGGCCCCGTTTGAAATTCGCGCACTTTGACGTCACGACCGTTTCGACCAACTGAAAAGCGTGACATTTCATGCCACCATAGGATGGGAAACAGCCTCCTCACGCAGGCAAGCAGGTGCAGGGATGCAGGGTACCCGGAGGCCCTTATCGTGTCCTGTGCTGAAAAGATGTCCAAAAAGCTGAAGGCATCCGGCCACTCCTCAGAACTTAGTACAGGTTCTAAAAAAATAAATGTGGCAGTTATGCCGTACAGTCACGCAGTATCTCACAGGCTTAAGAGAGTAGGGTCCCGATACGGAGTAAGCCTGGTTTTTTCTGCTCCCAATAAAATAGCAAAAGTAGGGGCTGCAGTACAGAGGAAATCGATGTAGTCAAGGGTTCGACGGCATACCGTCTGGTCAGGAATCATGGCTTGATGAGATTCACTGGTCACTGACCATGGTCAAACAAAAACAAAAATGACGTTTCGGGAGCGCTACGGCTCCCTTGTTCACAAGATTGTGAACACGGGAGCCGTAGCGCTCCCGAAACGTCATTTTTGTTTTTGTTTGACCATGGTCAGTGACCAGTGAATCTCATCAAGTACAGAGGAAACGCGAGGGGAAGGATATTAGGAACGTTTGCAAAGTTAAGCATGGAAACAAGTACGTTGCCTGTAGGAAGGGAGTGGTGTATCTTATCCCTTTGTCTTGCGGCCGTGTGTACATTGGCCAGACGTGCCGTTGTATCAACATTCGCCTCACAGAACACGCCAATTCGGTAAGCAGCAAAGATAATAGAAATGTAGCACAACACTGCCTCACGTGTCATTGTGTTCCGTATTTTGTTGACACGGAAGTGTGGTGTTTGTACATCACGATCAGCGCACGAGGGAGATCGCGGAAGCATTTCACATCATCAGGAAGGGCGAGGAATGCGTAAGCAAATCCTCGATTAGCTTGTCAGGGAGGGAAAAGAGCCTGCTTCATTCTGGGTAGGGAGGGTGAGGTAATGACACACGTGCCTTGAATGGATGATGGCTGTGTTTTGTTTTCTCTATTTTTACGCCTGTGAGTGGCAACAGTGTATCCGGGTTTGACAAGATGTCTTTGCGCATGTCTGTGTAAATGTATAAATTGACTGCCTACGTATGCATAAAATTCAGTTGTAAGTTCAGCGCCGTCAGTCTGTTTCACCTTGTCCTCTTCCGTGTTCGTACGCGCTGGTTTTTGTACGATGGATCACCACCAACTCGCCCAATCCTCGGTTCTTCTGCGTGACATTTCTGTTTACAACTTCTGCTTACAACGATGAGGCATTAGACAGTTTTAGCTGAGCGTTTTTACGGCCAGTGGAGAGGAGCAGATGAGCGAAGACGCCACTGCGCATGCGCACCTCGCTGGGCCGGCCAGCGTGTTTACGGAGCGTAGCTTACGCCCGCTGGGAAGCCCTCTCCAGCGGAGTGATAGGAAGGGCGCGAGCGTGCGTAAGAGCGCGCGGGCGTGTATGGGTATTCAATACGGCATTCTCTTTCGCACATCTAAAACGCAACACTTACGAAATAATTAACTAAAAACACGGAATCTACCTGTACTGAATAGTGGCAGCGCATTATTAGCAGGCTTAATTGATATTCTTTTCACTCTAACTCCAATTGTGACCGATAGGTGGAGCACCAAAGGAAGCTACGCTCCTCCGCTCGGGAAGACGGGCCACCCGCCCGGCTAAAACTCTTTTTCTGGCGCGCCTCTCCGCTGGTGTATCCGCTTGTTCGCTCCGCCCCGCTGGCAGTAAAAACATTCAGCTAAAACTGCCTATTAAAGGCTTCCGCCTTAAAATGGCAGCAGCGTTATCACTTAAAACTTAAGCGACAGTCACCCACAAACATTTCTATCTTGTTTTCTACCCATCAGCATATCATTCGCTTGGCCTTGCATGCCTGATGCTTAATGCAACAAATTCCTCTTCTAGTTTTGCCATTTGCTCGCGTTACAAGAGTTTTTGTCGCTGGTGTCATAGATTTGAAATTCTACCTAAAGCCCATCGTTCGTCCACTGCTCCGCTTTCACACTGGGTGCTTTCAAATGCTAGGCAGCGATTTCTTTCTTATCTCCCCTTCATTCCTTTCCACAGTCCTTTGACGAGACTTCTCACTAGGCTGCCACTAGCGAAATACAAGCCCGACTTCATCGTGGGATTTTACTGCCAGCGCGTTTTTTTCACGGTTAACCACAAAGCAGTCCTCCGCAGAGCCGCCATGTTGAGTGAAGCTCCTTTATTCATGCACTCTATTGAGTCGAGAGAGGCACCCTCTCTAGGCCATGCAAATCGAGTAGGGAGGAGGTAGGCGGAGGTCGGGTTCGAGCCCGACCTCCTCGTTTGAATGGAGGCGAAACGCAAAAGGCGCTCTTTTTCTGTGCGATGTCAGTGCACGCTAAAGATCCACAGGTGGTGGTGGTGGTAGTCGTGGTGGAAACATTTATTGCCGAGCAGTGCAGAGGGGGCAAACCCTGCCTCCCCTTACGTGGCACGACACAACCCTTAGGGTTCTGCCCTTAAAGGGCAAAGGACAGCCCTTGGAGGGCTATCCGCTTCAAGGCGTCGATAATTATTCGGCGCTCGTCAGCAGCAGCGGAGCTGGCCAGGAGAGTCTCCCAGTATGACTCCACCGTGGTTGGGGATGGAGGGTGTGGGAAGATAGCGCATGTGAGGAGGATGTGAATAAAGTCTCCCAGTTTCCCGCAGAGCTTACAGGAGGAAAGGAACTGATCGGGGTAGCAAGCATCAAGGAGAATAAGGTAGGAAGCATTATGGGTCTGGAGTCGGCGCCAGTGGGAGACCTGGGTTACGTAATCGCGCCGGGTATCTCGGTAGTAGGTAAGGATATCTCTTAAGGGACGCATGTAAACACTCCTGGGATGGTGGAGGGGGTCCAAATGCAGCCCGGAAAGTGAGACCTCGGACGAGAGAGTGAACCCCCTCGTTATCCGGGAAGCCTGCTTGTGCGGGGATTCAGATAGGGGTTACGGGGGGGTTGGGTTGCCAGAATCGTAGAAGCCGAGCCGCGGTGCGGGATATCAGGAATTTAGCGAAATTGGGTAGGGCGGACTTTGAGTCTCAGCGAATTTTCGTGGCAGAGATGGAGATGAGAGCGAGCGCAATTGCTGCTTCCTTTGTAATTTCTGATGAACATGTGGTGATGGAGCCTGATGCGAGTAATCGGGCATGATTGTTAGCGACGGCGAGGACCATGTGGGAGCCCGTTGAGTACTCTGCCACGTCCACGCAAGCTATCTCGGAACTGTCGCTGTACATCTTGTGCAGGGCTTTGGCACGGGCTGCCCTGCGTTCTCCGTCGTCCTCCGGGTGCATGTTCTTAGGGGTGGGATGGATGATGAGATGGGAGCGTAGGTCTGGAAGTAGGGGGGCCTCCCCGGTAGGATGGGTGATCGGGGCGATGCCGTGCTGACAGAGTGGTCGAAATTATTCCGACGGCTTCAACTACAGCACCTCTTTCTGTCTTTCTTCTTTCATTCCCTCCTTTATCCCTTCCCATACGGCGCGGTTCGGGTGTCCACACTCTAAGAACTGCTACTCCTGCAGTAAGAGTAAAAGAGCCTCGCTACTCTTGCAGGTCTCAATCTACTCTCTCTACATACGAGAAAGAGTGAAAGCGTCTTTTCACTCATCTTCAAAAAAAAAGAGTAAAATGGCTTTTCCAGTCCTGCATGCCCTGAGAGAGTTCGGGGCTTGTTTTACTCCTCCGCCAAAGGAACTAAACAAATGATAACGTTCATGCGGTTCCGCGGGCGGCACAATAGATGGCATCGCACACCGTAGCAAGCAACTGGTATTATTTTGCTTATGCCGCAAAGAAGAATCTACAGCGAGGCAGTTGTTCATCTTGCTGTGAGCGCTTGCCATACATTCCTTCAAACTTGCGTTTAACTGTATTTTCGCGGAAGCTACACGTATACGGACACATCTGACTGGCTTTCTATAGGATCTCTCATTAGATGCAAAGGCTTTGGGAAACAAATATAGGCTTTCTTTAGTCACTGAGTCCACCCCGAACGTCGGCAAAAGTCAGGGAACTAAATACAAACGCTATGTAAAGCAAGCTCATGCCCGAAGCTTGATGAGGGCATGCACCAACGACATAAGTTTTACTTAAGCGATGCGCACGAACGGGCACGAATTAATGCGTCGAAAACATGCACATTTCCGTGTCGCGTGAGTTGGATATGGTTAGATATGACGGGCGGTAAGTGGATATATATGAAGCCTTATCTTGCGACTGGTTTTTTATACTGTGGGTTAATTGTCTGTATACACACCTATAGCGGCAGCTTTCTAAAAGCTGCGACATCATGTATTAGCGGCAGAACGAGGTAAATATTTTCAAAAGCCCATCAACCACGCGAATCCCAAGTATTTATGACATTTTGTTTTCTCTTAGCGTCGAACATCATAAATTGCGCCGCAGTTGTTTTCTGAATTCAAACTATTCGGCATCGAACTCATTTACTTATCTCATGAAATGTATCAGTATAAGGCACGCAGAGTCATATTTTTTAGACACCTCTTCGGGTAGTTGCTCACAAAATAACATAGCTAATGATTCAGCAAATTTAGTACGCCTCATGCTAGTCTGCTAGTCTGATACTTAACCACTTAATTATTTACTTTTTTTGCATATGAGAAATTGCTTTTAGTTCAATATTCTCCTGCATTTAGAGTTTTTCAGATTTTGTAATAAAGTAATAAGAATCATTTTCAATGCATTTTTGATTGCCTGATTACATCTCGCTCAGAAAACGGCTCTATTACCATAGACAATTAACCCACATAAAATGTGAGCATCATGCTCTGAGAACAGAATAAAATCTAGGTGTTCCTATGCACACAGTTTGCCTGGTATAACTCACAATCCAAAGGCTTACAACAGTGTGAGTGCTGAGAAACATAATTCAAAGTGGTGATTGCGGAGGTAGCCTCGATATGCAATACATTGTGATGAGCATAGTTGCTTGTTCATACTTAAATTACAGACTATTTCGTATCTTGATTCATTAATTATTCTCATTGCTTCAAACTCAGTCTGCTCTACGTATTGTATTTAAATTTCCTTTCATGTTATGTTATTGGCTGTAAGCCCATTTATATACATTTTGAAACCTTTACTTATATGTGCACTAACATGACCATGTACGCAGTTATGAACACTACAGAGCCGAATACCCTCATCTGTTTTGTGTCTGACTTCCCTGTCAGAATGCAAAAAGCTCACTAGGGCTGCGATGTGTGTGAACTTGACTTGCCCATACATTAAAGCTTCGTCAAGCTGCCTGTATAGCACTCGTTGTGTTCATCCCCACTATTTCTCTATGTCATGCATGATGGTGCAGCTAAGTCGAGCATTTCTTCTAGTTTATATGCTAACTTGAGCGCTTATGTGCATGTGTGTGAAGAGACAGAGCCTAATACCTTCATTTTTGTCTCAAATTCTATCAGCATCTAAAAAGCTCCATTTGTCCTGGCAAACTGTGCGGGTGCTTGATTGCTTAATTGCCCAAGCAAAGTTAGGGAAATATTTGCAAAGCTGCCTGTAGTGGCATTGCCTGGGCTCGTCCCAGCGACTCTTCCCCGTCTCATCTGCTGGCATAGTTTGTATGTTTTCGAGCATATCCTCTCATTTATATGATTATTTTTATGCCGCATAAGCTTTTTGTAATTTATCTATGTTGATATATAGCCGCCTTGTCTGAATAAGAACAGTGCTGAATGATTTCTGACTCGTTAAAAAATACAAAGCAGTGTTTTGCCTTTATCTCAGTAACAATTATTCACGTGCTTGAGTTTAGCAGCAAACCTTTAGCAAACCTTTTGCAGCACTTAGGAGGTCAATGATGGTTAAAAATAAATAGCTCAAAGCGTTTAGTACTACTGTCAAGTTTTTTGAAGGAGTATGTGCAGCATCAACAAAAAATGTCACTGAATTGCTAGTTTTGCAAAACTCAACATGAAATTACTTCAGGTTGCAATGCTTCGACATCAAAAGCACCATGCTTAATTATTTTGTTCAATGAAAACATTTTATTTCAAAAAACAAGAGTGCAACTTCAGCAATGAAAAATGACATGTACACTTCAAGAAATTGCAATGTACTAACTGATAATCAAGTTCAATATTTGAAAAATGTTAGTAATAAGTATACAACAGCCTCTTATTTGAGTGGTGTTAACTTGTGCACGTGGCAATTACAGGCTTTTCATCTCTTCTGTACCTGTGCCATCATTAAAAGAAGATTTCACATCGCGGCATCACTTCCGCTTGAAAATAAAGGTCCAGTCGCTGCGGTGAAACTTCTTGTCCAGGACGGCTGATGAACAATTCTTTTCTAGCCACTTGATAGGAGTAGCGGTGCCGCCTAAACTGCACCACTCTCAGTGGCACCATTACAAGGAACACTTCTTGCTCAGTCATATATATGGAGTCCACGAGGGCAAACCTAGGGGGCTCTCCTTTTGACATGACGAGAATATCTTTTCTGTACATTGAATTATTCAACGTGGCAGATGTTGCTTGCCAGATTTGCTCTTCCCCGACCATGTCTTGGAGCACAGCAGGGAGATCATTGTGCTGTAGCTTTTTCGGACCAGTAGATGCCGTGTTGCTGCCAATGCTATGGCTGTTCAATTGATATGATTGAAAGAGCTGATGCCTAGCCGCCAGTATCCTGCAAATATTTCTGAAATTCATGCAGCGAGAAGCCAGCCTTTTGAAGTACTGGTGCTTGGTTTCAAAACGCATGCAGCAGTACTGTACGAGTGGTCAAGCTGGCTGATCATTCTCGGGTAGTGCACCATGAAATGCATCTTGGGCGTTATGCCCGAGTTGGGATATGTGGCCACAAAATGCTGCATGAACTCTTCGATCTTTTACTGAAGATAAGGCAGCCATGAGACTGGCACCTCTTCAGCCAACACCATATCACTGATTTCTCGAAATTCCAGATAAATTTCCCAGTGCTGGTTGCGCTCAGGTATTTGAGATGAAAAAATGAAGGGCAAAAGCCTTAGAAGGCACCATTTCTGGGCTGCTGTACCTTTCAAGCTTCCTTTCGGAGACAAAAAAGACTGCATTACAGGTTCTGGTCGGTTCTTCCTGTCATTGTACCCGTAAGAAAATGTACTAACCTTGTCTAGGTCATCCATAGACAGCACAGAATCATTTATAAGGCCCCTTACAACACTGCGAAGAACATGAGATGCAGTCCCCTCCAAGATGTCATGCATTAGATCAGGTGGCAGCTGATTGCACACTGAGAAGTACTTCAAGGACAAGAGTGGTGAAGGCCCACTAACACTATACATACGCTTGAGGTCTTCATTCACGGCAATGGATGCAAGATGTTCTGCGTGAATGTCATCTGTACGCAAATTGCATGCTGACTCTTTGGTTATGCATTGTATGTCTTCAGAATGTGCCATGCAGAAACGGCAGATCCTCCCCCTTGAAAACGAACCACTAAATCCACCTATACTATGCCTGGAGAGGTTGTCTCCACAAAAAGCAAGCATCACAACTTTTGCTTCAATGACACCACTTTCTGTTTGCAGTTTGAGGCCTTCACTTTCTAGCCGCTGCAGACCATTTATTAGAGGTGAGAAAACCTTGTTGTGGCCATGCCTGTTCACATCTTTGAACCGAGCTACAAGCACAAGGTGAATGGCTTTGAGTTGTGAGCGATACGCAGCAGGAATGTTCAG
This sequence comes from Amblyomma mixtum, assembly GCF_055824585.1. Classification (NCBI taxonomy): domain Eukaryota; kingdom Metazoa; phylum Arthropoda; class Arachnida; order Ixodida; family Ixodidae; genus Amblyomma; species Amblyomma mixtum. The sequence continues at coordinate 416,563,259 of NC_143014.1, read as the reverse complement.
AATAGTAAAGTAGACAAGAAAAAGCTTATGTAGGCCTCTCTTGGACCCTAAAGGATTGCAAATTTCAACTTCATCGGCATACATAGACAAAAAAACAGTATCCGCTTGTAAAGTGGTTAGCACGTCCTTCAAGTTGTTTTTATAGATTGTTCCATCTCTGAAATCGTTCAGGATTTCAGTGCCTTCCTGTTTATGTGGTGCAGATGACTCCCAAGGTGAACGATAGAAAACTATGTTGGCAGTATCCGGCACTTCAAGGACATTCTTCAGCACTCTTGTTATTGGCACATACTGAAACGTTGGCACACTTTGTGGGGTTAACTTGTGGTGTTGTGGTGCTGTATATGGCATATTCTGCTTGGAAAACAGTTCTCGGGTGTAACTGGATCGACAGCACGAAAACATCTCGTCGACAAAGTCACAGCTGAGGAGCTTAGTAATCTCTTCATTCAAACTGAAACTTGGTGGCAAGTAGTTTTGAACTGCAATAGAGAAACCGTGCAGCGTTTCTTTCAAGAAGTACCTGAAGTCGGCGAAAACATTCGCTGCTGCCGAGTACGGGATTTTGTGCTCTTCCGTGAGTTTAAAGAAATATAAGCACAGTTTATTTGGCATTCGAGCAAGGAACTGCGCGAAAGCAGCATCTCCGCTTGCACGACGGTGGCTTTCGAGCGACGCGTCGACATAGACTTCATCAGCAGTGACGTTACTGGTGTCTGCTGAAGGCGGAGACTGTTGAGAAGGCTCTGCTCCCACCTGGTCTTCACTGCCCATATCCGTGCGGCTACTGCCGGCATTGCCAGAGTCTTGCGGCAGCGCGTCGATGCCAACAACGCTCCGGTGACATCGGTAGACATGCTTTTTCAGGGAATCAACAATGAGATACGTTTTTGGGCACCCCTCAATACCGCACGTTACGCGGAAGTTCGGCTCCCAGCTATGCGCGTCACGAATATGCGCTAAAAGAAGCATGTACTTTGTGTCGAAAAACGCACATTTCTGACAGCGATACAGCAACTGCGGCGGCGCCGCCATTTTGAACGCGTCTAGAAAGAGAAACAATTTCTCTCTCTTTCGCTTGTATCTGGCCTTGGCCAAATGCCCATGGGCGCGTGTGAAAGTTTTATTTTTTTTGTAACTTTCTTTCCCTTTCCCTTATGCCTAATGGCGAACAGCTCGAATAGTAAAATAAAAAACTTTTCTCCCTCTATCTATCTGTATTCCCCGCTTTCTTTCTCCAGCAGCTGCTCCGGCATCCGTCGCGCTGGTATCCATCGTACTGTAAAACATACGAAACTGCCTACCACTCTTTCAAACTTTATATCTGAAGTTTCAATAACCATAACCGTTTTAATTTTACTAACTGTTTATTGAATAATTTGAACAGAAGTCTAGTAATTTGGATTGCATCATAACATTTTTTCATCATAACAATTTCCCATTTTGCGCGGCGTAACTGCGGCTCTGCTTACTCAACTTTGATGCCGCGCTGGTTTCGCGCGCGTTTTTCCCCGCTGTCCCCGCTGCACCGTTACCGCTGCTGTTACCTGGCACCGCTGGCTCAGCCATGGCTATCCAATGCCTCGTTAGCCGCGGACCTTCGAAGTTTTTGATTTCTGTGTGCGGCACCAAAAGAAGTGACCTGCAAGTGGCTTTCAAGGCGCACTCGTCGTTGCAGTCCGTGGCTGACAATGCGATCATTCAGGTACCTACCATCGGGGACAAAATTTTGCGCGACGCCGAAGCGGCGTTTTCAAGCTGCCTCTGCGCCACTAGGCGGCGCAGTGGCCGCGTCGAGACTGTGATGGCCGATGATTAGGCGCATGCGCGTCCTATATTCGCCCGCTTGCCTGTCCGATAGCTCGTTTCGCGTGAGTAGCTGGTTTTTTTTAGCTTGGCCGCGGGCGGCCGCTTTTCGCCGCTTGTGCTCGCCAGCCGCCACATGGCCGCCGTAATCGGCGCGCTGCGCGGCGACAGCGATGACGGTGCACATTCACGGCGCCCGTCGCATTTATGGAACTTTTTTTTAACGAGAGGCTGTCTGAGCCGCAAGTCAGTGAGAGGGCTCAGACCTCTATAGTGACAATCGACGGACCCGTGCCTTGTTACGTGAACAATATTGAGGACGTGTCCTGCCCTGCGTCCTTGGCTTACTATTCTGGGCTAAATGCTTTCTATTTCAGTGGGACAGAGGTCCTGCGCACACTTCGCAGAGAGTGAGGACTGCTCCTGGAAGTAGTGGCGTGCGACAGCTAGCACAGTCACCGGAGGGCCAGGCGGCGGACACCATAGAATATGCATAGGGCTTAATAAAAGCTTACCATTTGAAGTCAAACTTCGGAAATGCCAACGCAGATAATTAACAGGCGGCCATCAAGACAGTAGGAAAGTCTTCGTGCTTTACAGGTCTTTCTACAAATCGATGCTGCGGCGTTTTATAAGCGTGACTTCTGTTGACGGTGTCTTCTCAAAATAGTAGAAAGTGGCTTCTGCGATGGACGCCTGGATTGCGGTTTTGTTTATGTCCACTTTTTTTTTCTTTTGTGGCAATAAATTTGTTGCCAAAGAATTCCTACCATTCTTCGCACTTTACAGCAGCAGAATATTTATGAAGTAGTTACGATGCACGCTCGCCTTTAAGGTGCGTCAAAAAGTGGTTCTAGCACGCAGCAGAACCAACCCGTCCTCCAACGTAGGCACGAAGTTACAAACGATTAGTGAAATGAAGGAAAAAACAGCGCTTTATTTCCCTCCATAAAAAAAAAGTTACATAAATGCGACGGGCGCCGTGAATGCGCACCGTCATCGCTGTCGCCGGGCAGCGCGCCGATTACGGCGGCCATGTGGCGGCTGGCGAGCGCAAGCGGCGAAAAGCGGCCGCCCGCGGCCAAGCTAAAAAAAACCAGCTACTCACGCGAAACGAGCTATCAGACAGGCAAACGGGCGAATATAGGACGCGCATGCGCCTAATCATCGGCCATCACAGCCTCGACTCGGTCACAGCGCCGCCTAGTGGCGCAGAGGCAGCTGCGTCTTTTAGCAACGCCAATGGGGTAATCTCCCCAAGTGAGGCGGCAACACAGGACAGCACAAAAGAGAACAGCTTAGAACTGACTAGTCTTAACTGGGAAAAGGCGGAAGCGAATATTCCTAAAACCACATCCGCAGGGATAGACGAAATTCCAATTAAGCTGATTAATGAACTTGGCCCAAGGAGCAAGGAAGCGCTGATAAAAGCATTGGAGGCAGTCATAACAAATCAGCAAATTCCGCACAGCTGGAGACAGAGTAAAATGAATTTGATTTATAAAGGGAAAGGGGATAAGATGAACATAAAATCCTTCCGTCCGATTACGATAACATCTGTTCTGTACAGGCTTTCAATCCAGGCGGTGAAATTAAAAATGCAGTCATGGGTAGAAAGGAATAGGATACTCGGAGAGCTTCAGAATGGGTTGAGAAGGGGTAGGCGGTTAGATGATAGCCTGTTCGTGCTTACCCAGTGCATAGAAATAGCTAAGGCGGAAAATAGACCTCTGTTTTTAGCCTTTCTGGACATAAGCGGTGCATACAATAACGTGAACAGGGAACTCCTGTGGAGCATATTGAAAGATTTAGGTATTGGTGATGAGGTAATTGATTTTCTACAGGAAATCTACCGAGATAATGAAGTTGAAATTACATGGGAAGGGAAAAAAAGTACCACAACTGTGGGGGTGCACAAAGTATTAAGGCAAGGTTGTCCTCTATCACCGCTGCTGTTCATGCTTTACGTGATAAATATGGAAAGAAGGCTAGAAGAAAGTAATCTGAGTTATAATCTATCGTACAGATTAGGCGGAAATGTAGTTGAGCAGCGACTCCCGGGTTTAATATATGCGGACGATATTGTACTGTTAGCAGATACCCAGGAAGATTTACAAACCTTGGTTAATTGCTGTGGAGACGAAGGAGACGCTCTAGGATTCAGTTTTAGCACAACTAAATCAGGTGTGATGATTTTTAACGATACAACTGATCAGGGGCTTACAATACAAGGACACGAAATACCCAAAGTGGCCGAATACAAATACCTCGGGATATGGCTAAACGAAGGGCAGATATACACGGAAAAGCACGAACAGGCTCTTAGGGCAAAAGGACGAAGAGACGCCGGGATAATGAAACATAGGGCATTATGGGGGTACAACAAATATGAAGTACTAAGAGGTGTTTGGAAAGGAATAATGGTGCCGGGACTTACTTTCGGCAATGCGGTTCTGTGCTTAAGGGCAGAAGTTCAGTCGAGATTAGACGTAAATCAGAGGGCTGTTGGAAGATTAGCACTAGGTGCCCAAGGCAAAACCACAAACGAGGCAGTACAAGGGGATATGGGCTGGGCATCGTTCGAAGCACGGGAAGCTAAGAGTAAAATACTATATGAAGAACGCCTGAGGAAATTGGACGATAACAGATGGGCAACTAAGGCATTTAAATATTTATACAGAAAGAACGTTGACTCAAAGTGGCGGAAAAGGACTAGAAAACTAACCAGTAAGTATGCCGGTCATGAGGACGGAGAAAGAAAGAGCATTAAACGACAGGTTAAAAACGCGGAAGTTAAAAATTGGATGAATTCAATGGAAAAGAAACATAGTGTAGAACTATATCGATTCTGGAAAAGGCAGATCAGGAAAGAATTTTCTATGATAACTCAAGAGGCAGTGCCCTACTTTTTGAAGCTAGATCAGGGTGTCTTAGAACGCGCAGCTACAAAAATAAATTTAACGAAGAAGATGACACATGTGCAGTGTGTGGTAGATCTGTGGAAACAATTGAACACCTGATAATCAAATGTGATGGTATCCATCTGGTTGTCGATGCAGGCACAGTCACTCTTCCTGAGGCCCTAGGGTTTAAAGATAACAATGGTCATGTAAATAAATCTGCAGTGGAAGTCAGCAAAAAGCGATTGGAGGATTGGTGGCTGAAAAGCAGAGATGTGGCATAAGGTTAGAAGTGTAGGAAACCGTAGGCAAAGGTGATGGAGAATCTTAATGAGAATTGCCAACACAGTAAACAAAAAATAATAAAGAAAGAAAAGCTGAGCATGGTGGCAATTGCCACCACCCCGTTTCAAAGGGGGCGCTCCTATCCATCCATCCATCCATCCAACGCCGCTCCGGCGTCCCGCAAAATTTTGTCCCCGATGGTACGGTTCGTTGTCTTTGTTTCACAACTGAAAGTTCTAAATGCGCGCGAAAGTGTATTCTGCATTCGCACATATTTTGAAAACTCAATTTTTGCAGCGTTAGGTTTTCGTAATTGGAGCTATAGCATTGCCGCCACAGAATCCCGCGCGTTAACAAAGCGCACATTTATAGGTATATTGCTTCGGTATACCGCAACCAGTACGCGTCACTGTTTCGAAGGAACTGTCGCGAAATTGCTAATTGTGTAAGGTAGCTTTTCTTATAAATCCAAGTGCTCTCTATTTGCTTTTTCCTGTGCATATTCACCGCCCGCTTCAATTCTGAAGCGTTGGTGCTACAAGACATGCATACGCGGAAGCTACGTTTGTGCATAAAGCGCCTGAATTTTTGAAAGCGCAGCTCTGAGCAGTTATCGTTGTCATAAATAAGTGCAAACAGATTTGTTCTGGAAGTTCTTTAACCACATTTGCTTGCGCATGAATTCTTGTGCATTAATTTTGTGACAGCTGCTGATTTTTTTTATCATCGCGCACATACACCGGCCTTTACTGTCACACCCGAGGGAGTAGTGGTATGGCCAGGGCATTAGTTTTATTCTTTCCACTTTCAGGGGTACAGCAAGGCGTTCGACACGCATATCGACGTCGATGAGAATACGGTATTGGAAGACGGCTGCTAAATCAAGGTCATTGATGTTTGCTTGGTTGCTGAAGGCACCCCTTCAGACGAAGCCGCAGGAAGCTCGTAAGTGTCGCAAGTGCGTTCTCCTTCCGCAAGCGTTCTCAAAGATTGTGCTACTACCACTGATGTTATCAGCAGAAAAGTTTTGTTGAGATAAGCGCCTCTTTATTTGCCTGCATATACTGTACAACCTGATGAGGCAAATAACAAGTCGTTTAGGAGCCGCTTTCTTTTTGGGATTTTTCCTGTTTCGATTACTTCGTCAGAATTTGCCTACTTATATTAAAGGGCAGAACAACTAAATGTGCTGGACAAGTTCACACTGGGACAGAACTTGCCAGGTAGCAGGGCGGCAGAAATGTAGCGTGCCATGGGTATCACCTGAAGTGGGGCATATGTACCATTTCAGATAAACCTATGTAAGCAGCCTAAGAAAGTCATATTTGTCACCTGCACTCTTTCTTTGTGCAGAAGAGCTACTACAATTAAATCTCTAACCTGAGGTAAATGCAGTTGTGGCAAGCAAAATGATAAGCTCAGTCACAGCTCCACAGGCGCATGACCTATCACTGTGTGGTTTGGCACGAATAATGCAGCTCAGCTGCTACCTTGTGTGCTGTGTGTATGTGGGTTAGTTATTGCTGTCACTTTTTAATCTAACATGAATTATTTATGCTTGCGAACTGCATAATATGGTTCATTTGGTTATTGTGAGGACTGGTATGTTGCTGTTGCGTTCGTGCAGCGTGTGGCTCTGGAATTCAGTGCAGACTTCTCCAACACTTCCTTCTATCCAATGATCAGTTTAACAGCATATCGTTACTTGTTCGGCTGAGAGCGGCTGAATGTGGCTTTCTGCAAGGCACAAGCTGCAGACAGAGTTTTCTTCTCAGCCACTCATGGGATACGGTTAATTAAGGTGCACCAACGGGGCAACTTTGTATTGTAAAGCATGAAAGAACGAAAGAAAAGGGCCATCACTTAGTCGTTTACACTTTTTCTCTGCTTTCCTCTGGTGTCCTGCAGTCGAAATGCATAAAATTAAACATCTGATGGGGGCAGTAGAGATTTTGTTCTATCACAATCTATATTAACATGACAAAAATGCATGGGCCCCATTAGGCTCTGTGCATTTTCCCCTTCTATTGTCTGGACAGCAACTTTCTATGTTACCAAGGCGGAAATATATTGGAAAATTTGGTTCCCAGAAAAACTGTTCGTAGTTTAAGTTGTCCATATTAATGGTGGTCGTATTAACAAGGCACGAGTGTATATGGCTGCGTGAGCGTAGCACAGCTGTGTAGCATAAGTCACTCATGTCTTACTTTGCATTGTTTTCACTACGGGTGGCCACTGCTATTTGGTTGTCATGAAGGTTAAAAATGCCTCTACCATGGCAGATGCATCATTGTGGAAGCATTTGAGAGGGCACAACAGTAAAAGTTATTTTAGTATGTTTCAAAAGTGCTGTGGAAAAAAGCTGGTATATTTGGAAGTTGTACGCACAGAAGTTGAGTGGCTTTTTAATGTAGCTGCTTAGTTTTACGTTCAAAAATTTAGGAGCACTTTTTTGTTGCAGTCATCTGCTGTTTCCTATATATTGTGCTTTGAAGCCTTTTGTACACAGGGTGTTTCACCTGAGACTTTACACAATTTTAAAAAATAGGCTTTTTGTGTTAGAAGCGCGCTTTTTTTCGGCATACCGTTTTTTTTCGGCAAAGCGCTCTTCTATCTCAAAAAGCCTATTTTTTGAATTTTTTTGCAGTCTGAGGTGGACCACCCTGTATGCACAGTGACCAGCCCAAGTGTACAATCGTCAGCACGCTTAACACGAACGCTGGAGCGCGTGCCTTCCACTGACATTAGCGCCGCTGGGCGCTGCCCACTGCGGCTGAGACAATATTAAAGTGGAAGCAGGGCACGAGCTGTCTCCAACCTCAACAAACACACCGTGCAGCATGGTCTTGGATTGAGCGCCCAGCGCTCAGGGGCTGTGATACCACTGAAGGACACGCAATCGAACGTTCGTGTTAAGTGTCCTGACGACAGTACTCATCGATTGTGTCTAGCCAGAAGTAACAAGAAGGCAACTGTGATCAAGTTATATATGTTTATTGTCATAATAGCCATCATGGCCCTGTCTGTAACCTTTATTCTGTTTGTATATTCCATTTCTGATTTTGTCTCTTTTTCCCTTCATGTGGCTTTCTGTCTAGGGTTGCCTCGTTCATTGCAGTGTCTGAATGCAATGATGAACCAGAGATAATGGCTACATTATCAGGCAACCATTATCAGCAAAAAGCAATGGTGCCATTCACTTTTCCAAGGACACCAATTGACATTAGAGCTCAGCTGACTCTTCGCAAGCAGGGAGACGTCCCTTATGCTCTACGAAAGCGTATCGTGGATTGGCTGTAGTTTGAGATGTCATCATATACATTGTAACTGAACAATTAGCTGCATGTATAACTGTGTGTGAGGGTACTTCGGCTTATCAGCCTAAATATAAGGGTTATTTTATCATCTTTAAAGTGCTTATTAAAAGAATTGTTCCTCTTTATGGTATTTTTAAATTCAACACTCATATTCCAATCTGGGCTACCGCAATGCGATAAAATACCTTGATGCTGCTGCTCAAAGAATACATTAAAGACGCATTAAAGCAGCAGGTGATCATGCTTAGATATATGTATTTAATATCCAGCCTTGCATAAATAGCTGCAGCATCAATGGAATGCACTCAATGTATGTGTGGGAATTTCAGACTTCCTATGTTTAAATTTGTTATTTCATGCATTCTCTTGTTATTGTTTTACTGCTGCCTGTCATCGCCGTGCCAAGCCGCTACGGGAGATGGGAGCTTTGTCAAGCCGCGTGCGCGGCTTTTTTTCCTTTCTCCTCAGCCATTGTACATGACTGAAATAAATGCACTGAACTGAAATGTGTTTACCACTCTGCACGCCTGCGAATAGCACACGGCATTTAAAACGTCTAGTCATTTGGTGGTAGGCTGCCATTTTTAGCTGTCGTTTGCCTACTTGTTTCTAGGCAGTGGGCTATTGTCAGGACTGATTCCTCGTTCTGGGTCCCAGCAGTGATTCCCCTGCTTGCTGCTTCCGTATATGCATCCAATCCATAGTTTTTACTCATGATAAGGGAATTGAGCAATTGTCATTGTTGTACAAACCTTTGGCCCAAGGCTGCGTATGAAAAGTAGGATATGTATACATTGGCTGGGTGACGAGTGTCACATTACTTGAAAAGGGGGAAGCCTCTAAAATCTTTTCATCTAAATTCAACTGCCCCATGTGCCCAGATGAGGAGGGATGCGAACTTAAAACTATTAAGTCTGTATAGGGGCGAGATTGTCGCTATACGTTTGGTTGTTGCAGGTACCCAGGACCTCTGTATGCTCAGGTAGCAAAAGAACTTGTGCTGCAATATCCCCAGCTGAGGGATGCCTGTGGTGAAGGACATGTGAGTAGTTTTCTTGTTTCCTCACAGTTGTCTTTAAGTGGTTGGACAGTTTGGACCTCTATGCTGTAAATAAATTATTTTTGTGATCTGTTTTTCAAGTTTTTATAAATCACATAAGTTGCAAAAATTGTTCCCACGAATAATTCGAGGCAAAATATTGCAGACGAGATGTGTCTGAGATTGGCATGTTGTTCCTTTATTAAAAAAAATGTGGCAATAACTCCTCATAAGCTCTCTCTTTCCAGATTTCTAAAAATGGTTCCCTTCTCTCCTCATGGCTAACTTGTTCAGTCGGTGAGTGCTGACAGGTAGCAGTTGAAAAGTAATCTTACCTACTGAGTGCTTAAGTTTGTTCTTTTTGTTCCTTTGTGTTGAGTGCCTCGCCTCTCTAAAGCAGCTGCAACGAGCATAAAAGCTGTCAGCTCGTGGTGGCTTTGGCAAAACAAATTGTATTTGCTATGTGAATCAGTTTGCCATAAAAAGGAATGTTTAGGTGTTTGTTCAAGATACAGAGCATTGCAGGCATTTGAATTACTTTGAGAGGGTTTTGCAGGCATTCGGATTACTTTGAGAAATGCCCCCTTTCAAGAATAACAGCCATTGGTGCTTTTCTCTTTATGTATACTGACGAATTTCTGTTACGACCACTGCAACAAGACCGAGGCATGATGCATTGCTGAGCCACTTTCCTGTCTATGCATCATCCTAGAGCTTGCACATGTATTCTTTATCTCACAAGTTGTTTTTGCCGCACTTTGAAAGTTCGAGTTCACAGGGCTAAGGAAGGCAACCAATAGTCATTAAATATTTGAGTGGCGTTATGACTCTTTTTTCAAACAGTTATTGCAGTAATAGAAAGTGTAATTACGGATTTTGCCTTGAAAGTACAGAAAGTGTTTCATTCACTGGTTAAATTAGCAAATAAAGTTCAGACGACCACAGCACAGCAGAGGCCTGCTGTGAAACGGTGCACTGCCGTTCGTCAGCATGGGGTCTGCCGAGTTAGCCCAGCTTCCTGCTCAGCACAGCTGGTCACTGGTGTTCTTTCCTTCCCAGTGATGGAGCCGCGAGTTGTGGGGTGAGATGCGGAGGAACATGTTTCGCAGTGCTCAGCGTTCGAATTGGCTCATATTGCCACAGACTTCACAGCATTGCAAACAGCTTGTTAGATGTACTATGGAGGGAAGAGGGGAGCACTAAGGGGCCTGCCAGTTTTGCTTCACGAAATTTAGAACTGACACTTTAACCAAACTCATGAAATAATGAGGTGAGTAATGTAAATAAGTCATTTACAATGTACATGGCACATAGTTATCATTACCAAAGATCTGGTGTTTTGTAAGATCAAATTAAGTAGTACTGATATTATAGTGACTATGGAATTTAGCTTACTGTCATAGTCTTGAGGTTGGCTTCTTTTCAGGAGTGGAAATTATGAGTGATGCATGTAAGTGGCATCTGTGATATGTTCAAGCTTTGCATTCGTAACTGTTTTCAGTCTGCAGCTTATCTAGGATTTCATCTGACTTAATTGCACAGCAGCAGTAATTTCTCTTAAGTCTGAGCTCATGAAAAGTCTGCTTGTACGCCATCCACGACCATCCAATGTTTGGATTAACAGATGCCTGATACTAGCATACTGGCTTTGAATCTTTTACAGAAACATGTGTAAGCAATGGAAAATGCTTGTGCATTTTTAAGAAACAGTGAAGGCCAATGTTAGATGGCCTGAGTCAATTGATTTGCATATTTTAATGAGAGACAACTGTCACTGAATGGAACGCTCCCATTATCTAGGGAAGACCAGAAAATGCAATACAGACAAGTCTCAATGCCACTGGTCGCTTTCTCAAGCAACCTGCAATGACGTTAGTCTGATTATCTTACTTTTTTTCTTTCACCTGTGAAATGATAGTCACACCCATGCATTTCCAGTCAGGGTTCACGAAGTCCGCATAATAGTCACAGTGTCATCATCACAAGTTTATGCTGAATTACAGTGAAAATATTTCATTTTCAAGATCGAATTTCTCTGTATTGGATATCTTTTTTGACCAAGAAATGTTAGCAGAGCCGCAAGAACCAAACGTTTGAATTTTACTAAGAACAAAAATTGAATGCTGCTGCAGTTTTTCTCAATGCGAATTTAAGCTTGCTGAAATTGCCCTTTTTTGATTAAGACTACGACATGTTTCATTGCCTTTATCTCCTTGGAACTAGTCAGTGATAAAGAATAATAAATTGCTTGCAACTGAAAGCAGTTGTGTGTTGGGTGGGTTTCCAAATCAAGCTTCTTAGTTTAAATGAATGGCATTTGAATGCAGTTACTTACGAAAAGCAAAAATGCGCTGCTTTCCATTGGCTGCAGCTCATCATTGCACACATTTTTGTTTCTTAATGTTCGCTTAGTTGCACAACAGAATAATTGGACTTTCTGGGCTTCTTTTTGTACTCTGAAATTTTCGGGCTGACTTTTCTTCAATGATGCAAGCAGCCTAAAAAATATCATGCAACTTTTCTTTTTCTTTGCTTCTACATCTGTGTCTGGACGTACAAGTCCTTGGCTGCAGAGAATACATTGTTTCTCAAATATGGCATTTTACTGTGTCAATTACTGCTTGTTATTTTCTTGAAGTAAGCGAAAGTACTGATTTACTGATCTGTCTTCATTTAAAAAAAACAACTTTGCAGTTCACATGGCAGACTGCCCTAAAGTTCAAAGCCAAAAATACCAGAAAAAAACTCCCAGCAGGCTTCATTGAAGTGGATGCGAAAAGGCGAAAAGCAAAAGAACGCAATTCTGCCAGTGGGGAGGATGTGACCAGTATTGAGGGACCACAGTTCCTTGAAATAAAGGTAAACACGCCCTCCGAATCATGCCTTTTTATTAAAATATTGGTTTCTGCTTTAGTAAAAGTATAAAAGATAAGCTTGTAGTCTGGTCTGTGCTAAGCCTAGACCACCCCACTACAGGAATGCGTGAGCACTGAACCATCTTTTGTTGCCATTTCATGTGCATCATGTGTTGCCTGTAAGCAAACTTTTATGCACTTGTTTTGTTGCACTTCTCTGGTGCTGTCGCCCAGGATGGCTACCTAGTGATCTGTGTTAACGTGAAGTGAAACATTGTCCAGCGGTAAACATTTCTTTTTTCTTTTATTTTTTTTTCATTCTCTTTTGTGCCTTTAGAATTTTCACTTTTTCCCCGGCGTTTGGCCATGTGTTTTATCGTTTTTACCTTCTTCAAAGTTCTTTACTTGTCACAGCCCTTTATATTGTCGATTCTTATTGCTTTTAACTTCAGTTTTGCTTCGTCCTTTATAATCTTTTCACTCTGTGACGTGACTACACTGCTTTCTGGTGACCACGCACCAATCCACATTTTTCCGCTCCTTCCTGCTGCCTATTTACTCATCTTGTACGTAAGTAAAATTTCAGTTAGCGCTCATGTGGATCTTGTGTCCTTGTTCGACGAGTTGTTTTCTTTCGGTATAATATTCATAACTGGATCACCATGGCTCTAACATGGCTGCCCCCTTGTGAAAGTGTCTACATAAATTATTGTGCATTTAATGAAATTTTATTTGGAAGTCTGGACTTCTTCTCTTTGTCATGTCCAGTCTATGTAGTCTAAGCTTGGCGCGGTAGGAGCACGTCGGTAATAGTCAGCAATTTCACATAAGGGCTACAGTTGTAATGCGTACTATAACAGAGAAATTGTATAGTTATTTTGAAAATTTTAGCCCAGCACCCACACGATAGGCATGATCTAAAGCCAATCATAAACCTCAGTGGAACTTTACAGCTGAATTAAGTTTTTGTGATACCTATTGTATGTGTACGAATGTGTCATGTCTGCTTTTTAATTTGCAGAGAGCATTTTGGAATGCTCCCTTTTTAATAAGGATGATGAAAGAAGCGTTGCAGGGCACATTGAACTGATGAAGAAAGAAATCCGCATGGCAGGTGGAAATGCCGAGAAGATCAGACAGTCAATGGATAAAACTTTTCAGATTCGAAGGGATTACATCAAGAAACAACCAGCTTTGGAAGAGCTACTTGATGTCTACCCAGCCCTAGGCACTGAGCGAGAGGTGAGTGCAACATCTTTTTTGATTGCATGAATAAGCTGCTGTCACTAAGTGCCAATGCTATCTTACATTTTACTGTGCTTTAATTGATATGCTATGAATTTTTTTACAGTGATGCTAGAAAGTATAGGAAGTGTAGCTGTTTAGAGCAAACTAAATTAAAAAATGCCATGTTTTGCATTCTTAGAGACAATGTGCAAAGATGGAACAAAGACTAAGGTTCGATAAGAATAGAGACCAGCTTACAATGGCAGTGCTACACATGCATAGTGAAACTAAAGCCTGGCAAGGAAAAAAACCATGACAAGCACCTCTTCTCAAACAAATTTAAATTCATAGTTTTATCTTCTTTTGCAGTGCCATTATTTGTTTTTCATTTCTGAAATTAACTTGAAGTTTGGTTTGGAATTTGTTTTCAGCACTTGCTTACTTTTTGGCTTCGGTTTGCATATGCGTGCTGCACCATATCATTATAAGGTGGTCGCTGTTCTTATGGAGCTTTTTATTTCACTCTTAATGCATTACCTGCAAAAATGAGGAAGAACATGCCATTTTTTGTGTGCTTCACCTCCTACTGGCATGGTTTTTTTTTCTGTCGACTTTTTTCTTTTAACTCTAATTTAACAGCCGTTGTGTATGGACATATTTTATGTGCAAGACTGAACTTAAAACACGTGGTAGCTTGGTGCCAGCAAGTCCCTATAACCTGTCCTTGTTGATTGTACAACCTTTTCATACCTATTAGTATTCCTGAATCAGTATGCTTATTTAAACGAAGAGAATTAAAAAGCCAGCCTTTTAATAATGGCTATACTGACAGAAACATTTTTTCTGGTCTAAAACTCTTTCATGGCTGTGACGCGAACACTGGCTCCGGTCTCTGCATTCACTAATCAGCATTCACTAACTCAGTAGTTAAAGAGGATAACATAAATACAAGTGTAGTTCATGCAGCTACTCAGTAATGTTTCAAGAACAACATCCAATGTAAGTAAATGCTGAACCATGGCCTCTCATTTGTCCTTTTCAGCTCCACAGCGAGTTCCAGAAGCTGACTGTTGTGAATGGGAAACAAAAAATGTGTGGACTTGTGGAAAAATACGTCGAAACAATTACTGGCTTTAGCTTGCAGAAGCAAGCATACAGTACAAGACTTCGACAATGAGTGTGAGCTTTCCATGATGTCTTAATATCTAATTGACATTAGGAAAAACATAAAATTAGTCATGATGCCAGCCTCTTCACTCAGGTTGTTGTTGTGCTGTACTGAACATTTAATGGCATCAGTCTTTCAGTAGCAGTCTTGAAAGCTTTAGTGTTCAAAATGCATCTAATCTCATGGAACAATCATATTAGTACGTTCAGGGAGCAAATTAGAGCCTGTCCAAACTAAAGTCTTCTGAAGCAGCCATAATAAGCATTTAGCATCACTTATGCCCAGCAAAAACTTTGAAAGGTGCCGTCTCCTGAAAGCTGCGGCTACTGACACTACTGTTTTATTTTCACAGCCTGACCATGCTTCCCTGCATTCCATATCAAGTCTACTCATCACACCCTTCTACATGTGGACCTGCGCTTTTCAGCGTGAAACACATCTGCATGCACTAACTCTCTTTGTCACTAGCTTCTTATTCTTACTTACCTCTCAAAAAGCATGTTAACAAAAGCTATTGCATGTGTTTCCAATAGCAGTTTTAATGCATGTTACAGGCGCTTCTTAACATACAAGTTTAGAATTAAGTTTTATGCTTTGCTGTTGTCTCTTATCACTTAACCCAAGAACACAGCGGAAAATTCTCTGAAATGAGGCCTTCCAACCATTGTGGCTGGCCTACTGTCTGCAAGGAGCCAGCGCCACACTGCGGCTACATAAGACGCACGGGGTGGCGGGCGAAGAGAAAAAGGAAAGTGATACGTGGCAGAGAGAACGTGCGGGAGAGAAGAGAAAGAGGGCGGTCGGGGACGGACGTGGACGTGTTCTGCTGGCTCCCCGAGTTCCCAGGCTTGGGCATCAGCCGCAGCCGTCCGGGTGACCAGACCCGGACAGCCGTCATCGGGAGCCTCAGCCACGAGAACCAGGCGCCTCTCTTCCCCTCCGCTGCATACCCGGGCAACCTGACCTGGGGGCGTGCCCGGAGTACACCAGGTGCCTAAAGACTGCCCTGACGCCCAGCCACACCTCCTCGCTCTATGCACCAGGCTCATCACTGGGACACAAAAGAAACGTAAGTGTGCTTTTCCTTTTTAACTCTCTTCTCGCAACTGTTTTGTTTTCCTTTTCTTTTTGCTCTTTGTTCTCTTGTCTCTTGTTTTTTTTTCTCGTTTCATTTTAATACTTAAATTAGAGTTTTCTTTCCTGCAAATGTCATCTCCTTTATTTCTTTCCTTTAACTCATGTATTTTAATTTTTGAGGGGAAAGACTTCAGGTCAAATTTACGCATTAAAATTCATGCCGTAAAGGAAAGAAATAGAGGAGGCGACATTTGCAGGAAAGAAAACTCTAATTTAAGTATTGAAATGAAACGACAAAAAAAAAAAACAAGAGACAAGAGAACAAAGAGCAAAAAGAAAAGGAAAACAAAAGAGTTGCGAGAAGAGAGTTAAAAAGGAAAAGCACACTTACGTTTCTTTTGTGTCCCAGTGATGAGCATGGTGCATAGAGCGAGGAGGTGTGGCTGGGCGTCAGGGCAGTCTTTAGGCACCTGGTGTACTCCGGGCACGCCCCCAGGTCAGGTATCCCGGGTATGCAGCGGAGGGGAGGAGAGGCGCCTGGTTCTCGTGGCTGAGGCTCCCGATGACGGGTGTCCGGGTCTGGTCACCCGGACGGCTGCGGCTGATGCCCAAGCCTGGGAACTCGGGGAGCCAGCAGAACACGTCCACGTCCGTCGCCGACCGCGCTCTTCCTCTACTCTGCCACGTGTTCTCTCTGCCACGTATCATTTTCCTTTTTCTCTTCCTCGTCCGCCACCCCGTGCGTCTTATGTAGCCGCAGTGTGGCGCTGGCTTCTTACACTGTCGCAGTGCAGCATGACATCACACTCAGTCGGCTTGCACCTGCCAGCCAACAGCTTGTGGCCTGGCAAGATCAAAAAGTTCATTGCAACGTCATAACAGCGGATCACTGCCACTGGTTGGGGGGTTCTCTTGTGAGGGGATTTCCCACTCTGATCTTGAGTTGTATCGAACAGTTGTTTTCATTTTTATTGTGTTATTTTCGTTTGTTTAAATCTTAAGAAGAAAGTACTGTTAAGGCAAATGAATTATATTTGTGATCTTCATCTCCCCAGGCATTTAATACGCTTGAATTAGTGAACTCCACTTGATTTATTCATCCTCATCGTGCATCTGTGTGTGGCCACTTTTATTGACATAAACTGAAAATGCAAGGAAATGCCTCATGAAAAGCCGCGCAAGTGTCTGAAGGAGCACAAATAGAGGTCGTGAAGGTTAAATGCTCAACGTTGTTCGTGAGGAGGCAAGAAGAATGCTCAAAATGACCACCTGTTCAAAGTTCCACTTTCTCTAGCAGCCTAAAATATTGCATCGAATGCCAGAGGCAAACAACAAATGTCTTTCAAAAAGGATGGCAAGAAATTATACGCAGATTTTGGTTATTGACAAAAGGAAAACGTGTTATGACATGCAATCCCTCAAAAATCCTCGTCAGTCTCATCAGCTATGCAGGGAAAACATAGGACAACATTTATACTCAACTAAAGGCTACACGCCCCAACTTGAGAGCTTGTAATATGGGGGAAAAATCCACAAATAGCAACTGTGTTCAGCATGCGTAGGCAGTTTCCACTGCACTCTTCCTGGGAGGCTGCCAGGTGACTACATATGCCTGTTGCTATTGTAATCTGGATCTGTGATAGTTTAGAGTAAATTTGGATGCGCGTGTAATCTTGAGCCCATGGGAATCGTCGACCACAATATTACACTGACAGAACAGTACACGGGCAGCTTGATTGCAATATTTAGGGTAATATAACAGGTGCAGTGAGCCTTGGAAGCATCTGTTTTGAGGGGTTAACTACATGTCCTTCGCTGTTTGTTTTGATAGATTTCCAAATGATCCATGCCAATGGAGCTTGCCATACCTAGCCATGAAGAGGGAGCTCTGTGTGGTTTTCAGCATTGTGGCTCATCACTCAATACTTTCTTTCAGCCATGTCAAGATTTGTACCGTTTGCATGCGGTCCACGTATATTGTTAAGTTCCTTTTTTTTGCTGCAGATCACTATGCTGCAGAAGTCTTGATGACTATACCACGACTAGTCAAGGAAAGCCCTGCTGCAATCATTGCTCAGCTGGTATGCACCTGCTTTTTTGCTTCTAACACTTAATGTTTCATAATAGTGACGTATAAATGTAACCTGGTTTTTTGTGCAGTGGAATATTCTTGGTGGTTCACATTTTTTTCCTTATAGGATTGCTCTGATGAGTGCTTGAGTTTCTGGCTTAAGTAAGGGCCCAGTAACTTGATTACAAATGATTCACTTGTAGCAAGTTCTCATGCCCAGATCGCATGCTGCACATGGTCTCCCAGTGTCTTCTGCACGTGGACAGAAATTAAGCTAGGGTGGGGTGGGGTATTTTCGCACAGGGTAATGTTATGCAGAGGGTTTGGCATATTGATACCGAGTCTTTCTGGGCTCTTATTAGACATCCCAGCACCAGGACAGTGGTTGAGGCTTTTCATCTTTGTTGTCTAGTCATTGGTTTCCATCACATAAAGTAGCCTTAATTATAGCTATCCCGTGGCCGTCTAACAGGACGGCGCAGATATACTGAAGTGATCAGTGTTGCGTAAAAGTAGTGAGCACATTGCAAATGCCAGGCAGCTTCATTGGCTTGCAGTGCACTAGTGTGGCAGTCATAGGAGTTACATATTACATTTGCATATCTAAACTGTGCATAATGGTATGAACTGGCACATGATGTGCAAAGTAATCACAGTTCTCGTTCATGCCAAATGCTAGTGTCAACCAATGTCAGTATTGCATACTTATAAAGAGCAGACATGGTTTGTCTAATTTGCCATTTGATAGATTTAATTACTATGAAAGCAATAACTTTACGCACCGCTGTCGTGTTCTTGCGTGGGAAGTAGTATTACCTTAAATGAGTATAAACAAATGTTTGGTTATGTGTGTTCTTTGTAGCGACATGCTGGGAATTCGTATGCATAGAATTGTTGCATGGTATTCGCCTGTGATTAATAAATAATTACAATCAGGTTTCTTTTCTTGCCTGTTTCAGTTTCAATAGCATAGCAATTGCTATTGCATCAGTGTTGAGTATAGGTCATGGAAGGCACAAAAAAAGCTATGAATCGCTACTTCATCGTTTTAATTAGTTGCTATGCTAAAGCCAGCCCGCCTTAAGAGTTGGAATCACAATGAATGAAGAAGCAGCAATTATATTGCAGTTTTCCTCATGCCTCACCTGGCTTATACTGGTCTTTGATGGCAATGCCATTGCTCAATTTTTAAAAGTGAAGCAGGAGAGAGGAGATATTTAATTACAAATTATTCAGCAGTCATAGGCAAATGCTGTGTGGTTATCCATGGATAGTAATGCCTTATGCATCATTGAAAAGAAAAAAAATGTGCAACTGAAATTTGTTCTCTGTACCTTTAAGATGAAAATTTATAATTTTTCCTTCACAATTTTTAGAGCATGAAATTCAGTTAACGGTATCTGAGAAAGAGAAACTACAACAGCCATTTCTCTTCAGCGAGAAAACTGTCATTGGTTAAAGTGTTTTTCAGATTCAAGGTTATTATACATTTTAAATTGCACAATGTATTATGTGACAAGGAACCATCATGCACAATAGGTGTGGTTTTAGCAATGACTGGAAGTGATAAGGGAATGCATTTACTTAGGGCAGGTAGTGACCGCTGGTTCGGATCATGAGAGGGAAATAACTAGCAGAATATGAATGGGGTGGAGCGAATATGGCAGGTTCTCTCAGATCATGAATGGCAGTTTTCCAATATCCCTCAAGAGAAAAGTATGCAGCACTTGTGTCTTACTGGTAGTCACCTATGGAGCAGAAACGTGGAGGCTAACGAAGAGGGTTCAGCTTAAGTTAAGGACAACACAACGAGCTATGGAAAAAAAATGATAGGTGTAACGTTAAGAGATCGGAACAGGGCGGAGTGGGTGAGGGAACAAACGCGCGTTAATGACATCCTAGTTGAAATCAAGAGGATTGACATCCTAGTTGAAATGTGCTTGGGCAGGGCATGTAATGCAAAGGCAAGATAATCGCTGGTCCTTAAGGATAACGGAGTGGATTCCAAGAGATGGTAAGCGTAGCAGGGGGCGGCAGAAAGTTAGGTGGGCGGATGAGATTAAGGAGTTTGCGGGGATATGGTGGCCGCAGCTGGCAAAGGACAGGGTTAATTGGTGATACATGGGAGAGGCCTTTGCCCTGCAGTAGGCGTAGTCAGGCTGATCATGTTGATACTTGCAGAAGAGCTTGCTCATGTTGCAATTTTCATTTGGTAAATATGTGCTTCTTTTACTTGCACGCAGCTTTTGAAAGGACTAGTGCAGTGATAATTGTATTGAGCTTTATAAAATTGTAGCTGTGAATAAAGGTTTGCAATGAAAGGTGTCTGCACTTGGTCACAATATGTTACTGCCTTAGGTACACATTAGTGGCAACATGACGCACACGATCACTACATTCTAGTTGCATTCCTTTTTCATGTGGTTATATGCAGGATGATATGAAAAGGGCATTGAATTTCACCCCTACTTGCATTATTGTCATTCATATTTGCAGGCACCTGGAGAAATGCATATATACCCGAAGGTCCTTAACTCAGCCGAGGAAGCTGCAGCATCATCTAGCGTCCTGGTTTCCTTTGAGCGATTACAGCTCACTGCGGTGGATTTGGTAGATGGGTTCGCTTTGCTTTTGACGGTGTTCTGGGCATTTAATGTCAAGTACACCCCAAAAGCAAATAGGACCTGTCTGCTTCTTGAAACGCTAATGGGGCTTGATCCCAGCGAGCGCCTCCCGAGTGTGTTTCGCGCAGCCACAACAATCGCAGCAATGAGTGAAAAATAAAACGTTATCAGTGTTGTACATTTGTGGCACTATTTATTGAAGCATTGTTATTCCCAACACAGACTGAGCACCATACTAATGTGCAAACTGTATTGTAGCCATAAAGTAGTCGTATGAGCAAAAATTATTCTGCTCAAAGATCATATTCCATTTTGCTCATTACTCTTTTGTAGATGTAGAGCAGGTGGATCCTGCAAAAGATATGACTAACTTGCTCTGAAGAATATGTAAAATAAGAAAATTGGTAGGATACACTGAAAACACGTGAAACTCCTTTCGAAGGAGTAAAATAACACCTGGGCTGATACTCCTTGAAGGAGTACAGTCACTCTTAACGAACGGAGTCCTGGAACTCCACCTGAAAAAGTAATAGGATGCTGCTTCAATGTGGTAGCTTTACTCCCTCGGAGGAGTGCCTGTACTCTATTGTAGGAGTAGGACAGTGCTCCATGAGTAGGTGTTCAATCACTCTTTGTCCAGAGGGAGTAATTTTATTCTGCTAAAAGGAGTGGGATATGGGACAAGCGAATACTCCTCCAAAGTGTGTTCTGGGCACTCCTCTGCACTCCTTTAGTTCTAAGAGTGTACCGAGATGTGAGACAGTTACTGCGCCATTTCCTTTCCTCAAAAAACAATTTTGTAGGCGGCGGCGGCGGCGGCGCAGGATTTAGAGCTTCCAGCGCATTTTAACAACTCACTATTTTCCAGTAGCGTACTTACATAGGCTCCAGATGAGTCTTAGGCAAGAATATGGTCCCCCTAATCCTATTTTAACGTAAGAAAAAAAAATGTGAATGAAAGCTCCGCAGCGCTAACGGTCGCAGCTTTACAGCTTAGGTGGTGCGGTCGCTTTATTCAGGGAGCTCCGCACAGTTACCTATAAAAGAAATTGTCTTCATCTGGATGTTTCGTATCACAATATTGTGCATGCTTTAATTACAAATGTATATTAAATTTTCATGGCACCTTCGTAAAAAAAATTACCTATTCGAAAAAGCACAAAGTTATTCTTCATGCCCACCAGCCGAATTCGAGCTGTACAGCCACGGCCAAAACAAATCGGCCGAGCATGCTTGGGCGATAAAATTCATATCGCTCTTGATCTGCTAGAAATTAGAAGGTGCTTTGTGCCAGTACTAGCAAATGTCACAGGTGCGGTCATGCACAACCCAAGAAATTTTCTTGCTTTCTCTGCGCAACGCGTCAGAAAAGTAAAAGCGTGAAGTATGCTTCGTGTTATTTTGGTAACAACTCAATATCTCTTCAGCAGGAGAGTGATGGGATGAGTGATGTCTGAGTGATGAGCAGTTTTTACCAACAGGTGACTCACTCATCTCTTTCCCATTTGCAGAGCGGAAGCATTAGATAACAAAAATGAAAGGAAGGTTAAGAACCTGTTTATTGCCTATTACAGATCACAGTTAAAATGCACATGAGTATATTGGAATGTTCAGATAACGTTTTTCGCATATATTCGGTATTTTGATTACATATCCGGTGCTCCGTTTGGTTTAGGTTTATGGGGTTTAACGTCCCAAAGTGACTCATGCTAAGAGAAACGCCGTAGTGAAGGACTCCGGAAATTTCAACCACCTGAGTTCTTTACCGTGCATTGACATCGCACAGTACACGGGCCTCTAGAATTTCGCCTCCATCGAAATTTGAATGCCGCGGCCGGGATGGAACCCGCGTCTTTCGGGTCAGCAGCCGAGCACGATAACCCCTGAGCCACCGCGGCTACTGATATACAAGGCGACTGATATGCAGGGTGTCCCAGCTAACTTGGACTAATATTTATAAAAAACTAAGCGTTCTTCAGAACTCAAATCGCGTGGGTGTTGTAAGGTTTATCTAAAGTTAGAGTACCATTGCTTCGTTCCTCCTATTTGAATAATTAGTCGAGATAAATAAATTAACTTTTTAAATATATCTTGAAACGTTCAGGCGTCAATACGAAAGTTGTGGAGATCCACAAATGTTGTCCAACCCAGGCACTTCCAACGAGGTAGACTTGGCGAGGCCGTTTTTATTCGGGAAAAACGAAAGCACGCGGAGTTTGAAAAATGCGACGTGACGGCGCGCTCTGTGCGCCCGAATGCGCCGCGTTTACAGCGCTGTAATCCGTGCTTTGTAAAGAACATAACTAGCTTCGCGCCTTTCACAGTGACAGACCTTCGCGTTTTCCTTGGTTCTAAGATGAGCGCCCGTGGCTTAGGGCGGCAGTTGAAATTAAGTGCGGCTCCCGTTTTTCAGCGTAATTCACACCACGTTATCAAGCTTGTTATAATACGTCTTCGCTTGTTGGTGTCTTGTTCGCGAATTCGAACTCACGAGATTTTCATTGTTCCTCCGCATGCATTCCGCTAGCTTAAGAGCGCAGTTATCGCCGCAGAAACGGGAGCCGCGCTATCTTTCAACTGCCGCCCGATGCCACGGGCACTTATCTTTGAACCCAGCACAACGCGAAGGTCTGTCTTGGGCAGCACGAAAGGCGCGAAGCGAGTGATGTTTTTTGCAAAGCACGGATTAGAGCTCTGTAATCGCGGCGCATTCGGGCACACACAGCCCGCTGTCAGGTAGTATTTTTTAAACTCCGCGGGCTTTCATTTTTCCCTAACAAAAACGGCCCCGCTAAGTCTATCTCGTTGGAAGTGCATGGGTTGGACAATATTTGTGGAGCTCCACAACCTTCCTATCGACCCTGAACGTTTCAAGCGATATTTAAAAAGTTAATTAATTTATCTGGACTAATTATGGAAATAGGACGAGCAAAAAAAATATAGTGCTGTAACTTTAGATAAAGCCTAATAATATCCACGCCATTTCCGTTCTGAAGAACGCTAAGGATTTTTTCAATATATCGGTCCAAATTAGCTGGGGCGCACTGCATATCCGGTACGTACATGACAGAATTACTTTTGAAAGTAATCAATTAAATCACCAATTACTTTTCTACAAATCTGTCAGAAGTAATTAAATTACATTACAAATTACTGCTTTCAAACCGTAATGACATTAAATTGCAATTACTTCCGAAAATATCGGGAATTACTTTCAAATCCCTTTCTGGTTTCGACGCATAAAAAGTTGCGCATTGCTCTAGTACCAACAAAATTTTCAGATTTCTTTGTATGCGCCGTAACTGAGCTTCAAACTTGGCCTCAGAAATTTTCACCCTTTGAAGAATAGTGCTAAACAGGCTTTGACACCAGGTAGATGGTGCCACGTGCTACAGTTCATTAAATGATAGTGCGAGTCCACCTCGCTTAGTGTTAGTGTGCAGCCTTGCTACCGAATCTCCGTGGCCAGCAAACTAGGCTTGTATTTGGCTAAAGCAGCGTGCGTGTGCAGCAGCCTATGCTGTTTTGCGCCTTGTGTGTCGCACTGCAGAATTTTCAGCCATTTTGTTCTATTTCAGCCCTGAGTTCAAGTATTAAAGGTGTGTCATTAAGTCCAGGCTGGAGCATCTATATCACCTGTCCTTGAACCCACGCCCTCGCAGCAGGAACGTTTGAAAAGCACTACCTGGCACCGACGATGGCTCGCGAGTCGTTCTGAGACTCTTAATCTCAGGGTCGTGGGTTCGGGCCCGACGTGGGGCCCGAACTCACGCCGTTTTTTGTACAGGCACTGCTGACGTATAGGAATTCAGTGTTCCCTTTTAGCGATTAGCAACGGCTTAACGCCTGCTTCACCCAACTGAAAAAACGACCTCGGCCCTATGTTGGGCCAAAGTCGGTAGCCGGCCTGGCCGACCTTGGCCCTAGCTTGGCAAACAAGGTTGGGCCGAGGACGGGATTGGTGATTGGCTTCACACCGGCCGAGCTTTGGCTGCCAACATAGGGTCGAGGCCGTATGCCGACCTCGCCGTCGCCAGCCGGTGCCCTGCTAGATTGCGAATTAATGACAAATCGTGGTTACCTTATCTATATATGACGTTTGAAAACTAAATTCTGGCCATGAGGAATCCGACCTGTATGCACAGACATCTAGAGGAGACACAAACAATGAAGACGAACTTGCAGCAATTATTAATGGGTTCCTTTTGCAGACATCAGTATACAAGCAGTTCCACTTGCTGTAAACGCACGCGTACTGTGCAATCTTACAAAATTCAATTCATATTTATTTACCAGAATACTGGACGGTCTCCAGGGCTAAAAGTTGCAGCCAGCAACTTGACTGGGCCCTGGAGCCCAGTTAAAATAATGAAAAACACCAAACACACTTCAGCCATATATCTTTTATTAATATTCTATTCACAATCACTTTCAACAGGAATGCTACCGGATGACTGGAAGGTTGGGAGGGTCATTCCGGTCCACAAATCAGGTCTAAAGGACTCTCCACTGAATTACCGCCCCATCTCCTTGACTAGTGTGCCTTGCAAAATCATGGAACATGTCATATATATATTCCCATGTCGTAAACCTCCTAGATTATAACAACCTTCTTCATCCGGCTCAGCACGGGTTTCGTAGGGGACTTTCCTGCGATACCCAATTGGCAATCTTCACTTTCGACCTGCTTGCTAACCTCGACCGTAACATAGAGACCGATGCATTATTTTTAGATTTCGCGAAGGCTTTTGACAAGGTACCACACCAATGCCTATCACTGAAACTAGCCTTTTTAAATTTGCACCCTAATATTCTAGACTGAATTAAAGAATTCCTAGCTAACCGTTCTCAGTTTGTTTCTATTAACAATCACAACTCAGGCACTCTCCCCATAACATCCGGTGTTCCGCAGGGATCTGGGCTCGGCCCGCTTTTATTCCCAATATATATTAACGATCTGGCGTCACAAGTATCGTGTAAAATTTGGATATTCGCCGATGACTGTGTAATTTATTGTACGGTTACTAACATTTATGAACAAGTGGCTCTTTAAAATGAGCTCAACCGCATCCATGAATGGTGTGACCTCTGGCTAATGACACTAAACGCTAAAAAATGCAAACTCGTCTGATTTCAGCGTCAACGCAACCACCTTGTTTTTTTCTATACAGTTGCCAACTCATCTATAGAAAGCGCCCAATCATTCAAGTACCTCGGTGTAACACTCTGTACCGATCTTTCTTGGCGAATACACATTACCCCAATCATATCGTCTGCCAATAGATCTCTAGGATTTCTAAACCATTATCTTCGTCATGCACCGCAGCAAGTGAAACTTCTAGCTTACAAAACCCTTATTAGACCTAAATTTGAGTACACCAGTCCAATCTGAAATCCACACCAAATATACTTAACAAATGCACTCGAATCAGTTCAAAACCACGCCATTCGCTTCGTTCATTCTGCTTATTCATATACAATCAGCGTTTCATCTCTAAAGAATATTTCCGGTCTCGAAAGCTTTGAAGCCCGCCGTCGCGTCGCCTGCATGTGTTTGCTCCACAAGTTTTCCCATAGCACTCAGAATCAAACACCTTACATTTCTCATCCGACCCGCATACCACACCGCACCGCACACCCATTTCAGATCGCCCGGCCTCTATCGCTTACTGCTACTTTTTCAGTTCTTTTTCCCTGCACCATTGATGACTAGAATCACGCACCCACCTTCATTCTTAACCGCTGTAACCATTTGTATCATACTTCAAACATTGCTGAATATGATTGTTTATGATTGCCGCATATTTATGATTGTTGAATACATTACGCCACCCCTTATGTAATACTCCCTGAAGGGGGTCTTTAAAGTGAAGAAAGTGAAGTGAAGTAGTATTGTTCTGTGCCCACTGCCTCCCTTGCTGGAGTCGGCTGGCGCCTCTGGCTGCGGCCACCCTCCCGATCCTGTGCGCCAATCAGTCAGCGCTTTATAACAGCGCTGCTATTCTTCAGGGTTGCTTGATCAGGGTAGTGTGCTCTCAGGCAGGCTACGATAAAAGAAGAGAGCAAAAACAAATGCCACCACTTCAGAAAGGCTGAAACCAGCTCAGCAGTGATATCCCAACCAAATAATCCAGTGCTTTGTAGTCGAAACTCGGATATAACAGTAGTCAGCACTATATTCTATAACCATTGCAATATTCACTTTGAACCCAAAATAACATGCGGCAATGAGGGCAAAATGCAATAAACTAGAATATCTGTCCTTTGTACATAGCATCCATTATGATATATTTGTGGGCAGTCTTCAATGTCTTCACAACAGTATTATAAATATTTTAGCTAAAATCAGGGCCTTATATACTGAATAATTTGGCATTATGTGTACCATTATAAATTGCACTAAACAATCGCAAGCAGTATTAGAAATTCAATATTTTTACAATTGCATGAAACCTAATGTAGTATACAGTAGCAATTGTTTTAACAAGTTGCTTTAATGAGGCAATCTAAGCCAACAATAAAACAGCTACACTACCGCCAACATGCATATTTACCGTTAAATACAGGCAAATCGTTTAAAACCTGCATTTCATTACGTCCACGTCACAGCAGTGCCAAAATTAAGAATACGAAATTTTTTCATGACAAAGTAGACTAAATAGAATAGAATCTCGAAGCACTCAAAATTTTTTTCCTGGAAATACATTGCGGGGTTTAATGTCCCAGAAGCAACAGATGGACTATGAGGGACACCTTAGTGGAGGGCTCTAGGAATTTCCACCACCTGGAACAAATGTATTGTACTGAAGAATATATGGCTTATAAAATGACCAGCATGTTTAGCACAGCATGAGAATTCTTCACCAGTGTGCTGAAGAATTTCCGGCTCCAATACTTGGAGCAGAATGCCACATGTCCAATGCACGCAATAAGCCTCTCTGAAGGCCAAAATGAACGTACTCACCACTGCCGAGTTGTTCAAGTGGCACGCTTTCTCGAGTGGACACTAGAGCATACTGTGTCTTAGGAAGACCAGTGAAGTGCGGCCTAAGAATGTCAAGCAGTGAATTAACTGCCGCTCTCCTGATATGATACTTCACAGCCCAAGCCCTCAACTGGCTCCTTATCCCTTCTGGACACTCGGCATTGTCGGGAACATCAACCAAATCATGTTCATAAGGCTCCACGGGACCAGCGTTTTGACCGTGCAAGTCACTTCCAACTGACTCAGCTTCATCTTCACTTGAACACTGTGCTTCAGCTGCAACGACAGAGGATTCAAAAGTATTCACTGCTGCATATGCTTGCCCTAAGCTGTCCCCGACCGGTGCAAATCTATCGTTTCCAACAATTGCTAAACGTGATGGATTGTCGGATTGCAAATGGGGGAATGTCTCAGAGCATGCTGCCGCCTCTGCGTCTTCTGCGACTTGCTGCAAACACCGTACGCTGCCCGCCTTCGCCAGATAAAGCTCTCGGCGACGTTTCGCCCTCAAGAACCACTCCATGATGAGGTCTTACCTTCCAACGTTTAGATCAGGCGGTGTTGTCATGGTAAAAGGCCAAGACACGGCACTGCAGGAACAACCAATGCTTCAAATCCAAACGAAGCACTTTGCCAGCTACGCCGCTACGAGAGCATGAGAGTGAAAAACATGGAGGAAGAAAAACTAGGAGGGAGCATGACGTCACAATCTTGAAGCCTAGTCCTAAAACATATAATGGAAAGAATCATGGGAAATAGGCCCTCACGTGACAAGGCAGTGGTAGCTCTTAGCCGGATTTCGGTTTCGGTTTCGCTCTCTCGCTGTACGAACAACTGCGCGACCATCTGCTTGTGTTCACCGACGGCTCCGTGGTGAGCGCAAACTGCTCGCTCGCCGCAGCGGCCATCGTCCCCGAGCGACGCGTGCGCTGACTGCGGCGCAGTGGAGACATTGTAGCACATGCTCCTTCGCTGTGCCGCTTCTGCAGTGCCACGTCGCGAGATTCTCGCGGCCTGCAAGGCGCTGGGAATCATCCCGGACAGTCTCGAAGCGCTTCTGTGGCCGCGCGGCAGTGCGCGCACCCGTGACAGAACAATGGTGAGCCTCTGTGCGTTCATCGAGCAGGCGGGCTTGACTTCGCTGTATCGTCTTGCCTTTCTTTGTCCGTGTCTTAGGAGTGCGCTGTGTTTTTCCTCAAGATGAACTACCAACTAGCCCGCTCTTCCACCCTTGCAGGCTTGACTTCCCGCTCGCTTTTCGCCAGGTAGTTCACTGCACGCGTGACATGAAAGCTCCGTGGGTGCTACCTCGGACGGTATACGCGGCCGGGCGCCCCACCCCGGCCGCTAGTGCAGTGTGCCGCGCGCGCGATTAGTCCGAGAAAGGACGCTACGAGCGCGCGGCTATGTATACATACAGTTTACTTCTTTTTGTAAGTGATTGTGCGCAGTGGCCGGGAGACCCCGCGCAGGGGCAGACGTGAAGCCGCCGGCACTCTCTCTCGACAGCGAGAGAGAGAGAAATACTTCACTGCTGCATTTCACGTCGGAACCGCGTATGTGCGCGAGCGTATTCGGCACGACTTGTGCCGGGCCCATGGGCGGGCCGAAGTCCGCCTGAGAAATAGAATCTTGCGCAGCGCGCCGGAGCGCTCGTTAAACACGTCCGTCCGCCGTGAGCGCTCTGGAAGCCGCTGCGCCCTTTTTTTAGAGGCTCGTTTCTTCGCCTACTCTCGAGTTCTCCGCTTATAGCATGCGCTGAAATAAACGCTCCGAGTAAAGTTGTTGCCGGTGGTGTTGGTCCGGTGGTTTCCAGCAACTGGATGCACCGCTTGAAGGGCTTCTCGATGAAGTGACTTCCAGGCGAAGCGATTCACGGAGAAACGAAGAACTTTTATACAGGCTATTTACAGATGGGTACAAGATTCAGTACGGTCGAACTATCCGCGGCCGGCCTAGCCGACCGCCTTCCCAAAGGCGAGGGACACCACGTCCCAACAGTCGAACTGGCGCGCCTTGCACCAGCTCTCAACGGCCGCTACTCCGCGCTCGGCCCGACCGAGCGCCTGACAGCTACGAGTAGCTAGAGCCAAAAGCCCTCGGGCGCGGGTCTCCTCAAGAGTCCACTACGATTTTTTCCCGCGCCCCTTTCCACACGCAAAAATAAACAGTGCTACAGCTTCCTGCCTGACATCAGTTTTAACGAATAAGAATGCTCAGAACTGATGTCAGCGCCTTTTCCCTCACCCCGAAATTCCTCCCTACGTGGCTGCGCAATCCTCCGCCAAGTAGAGCGGAGGCGCGCCAGACGTGTGGGGCCAACGGAAACTTTCAGCTCCTAACCGTGCTGGCCTAGTATACCGCCCGTCGCGTAACGCGACGAAACCGAGACCGTTCTCGCTTGTTTATGGCCGGCGGCTTCTCCCCCCCCGGGAGGCAGGATTCCGGGAAGATGGGGGACAGGAGCCCAAGATCGATGTCGGCAGAGAGCCCCGCCATCTGGAGTGGCAAGGGAAAACGCAAGAACGAACGGGGAGACCAACCGAAGAGCATGGGCGTTCGAGCCGCTCCTCCCCTTCCAACGGCACGCACTAAAACAAAACAAACAAAACGAAACAAAACCGGGCGCGCAGCCTAGTCCACTCTCCTCTCGCGGAATGTTCGTAACACATGTACAAAAAGAGGCGGCAGCGTGCCGAACCCTACACCTTCCCCCCAAGACTCGGCTAATCTATTAAGAGATAAGCCGAGGCAACAAACAACAAAAAGGGTTCGGCAAGGATAGCAGTACAGTACATCGGCACGAGTAAGCCACAGGAGCCTGTGAACCAGCATGCCGCGACATTTCGTCAGACACTTCACAGATACATGCTACAGCGTCCACTAAACAAACACGCACAGAAAACAAACACTTTCGCTGGGTTGAATCAGGGTGTGTCTCTTAAGTCCAACAAGTCAGTGTGCACTGTTCCCTGGTCCAGTTTCCCAGCGGTCTCTGCGGGACGTCAGCAGGTGTACTATTCCAACAAGCGTTGGGGATCCCAGACAAGGCATCGGCGTTACCATGGTCGACTCCCCTGCGATGCTCAATGGTAACATTGTAGCGTTGGAGCGCCAGAGCCCAGCGCGTAAGCTTTGTTCTTTGTGGCACGCTGCCTTTTAGAAATGAGAGCGGATTGTGGTCAGTGATGGCTGTCACGGTGGCGGCAAACACCTACGTCTCAAACTTTTATTTAATGCCCAGAATAACCCGAATTCCTCCCTCTTGATTGCAGGCCCCCGCATTTGCAACGGTGTGGCTGGAGGAGGCTCTCGGCGCCTCAGTGCCGTGGCCAGAAAGCTGCACTAAACATGTGCGCACTGCTACTGCCAACGCGTCTGTAAAAAGC